>NW_022631005.1:11993457-12490172 GCF_010015895.1 Lontra canadensis
GTACTATACAGTGGCTAATTGAACATAATAAAAAAATAATAAAAATAATAATAATAAAAAGAAAAGAAACAACTCCATTTAAAATTGTATCAAAGGAATAAAATATTTAGGAACAAATTTAGCAAAAGAAGTATAAAATTACACTCTAAAAACTATGAAAGATAACTAAAGAAAATTAAGACTTAACTAAATGGAAATACATGTTCATGGATGAACATGAGCCTTACTATTGCTAAGACACAACATTCTCCAAACTGATCTTTAGATTAAATGCAATCTCTATCAAAATCACAGCTGGCTTCTTTGTAGAAATTGACAGGCTGAATGTAAAATTTATATGAGAATTCAAGGGACCCAGAATAGTCAGGAGAAACAATCTTGAAAAAGGACAAAGTTGGAGAACTCAATTCCTTACAGTAATCATGCAACAAGATGTTTTTCTTTTTCAACATTTCCTTAGCGATTTGGGGTCTTTTCTAGTTCCACACAAATTTTAGGATATATGAATTTTAGGATTGTTTATTCCAGCAGTTTGAAAAATGCCGGTAGTATTTTGATCGGGATGGCATTGAAAGTATAGATTGCTCTGGGCCGTATAGACATTTTAACAATGTTTATTCTTCTGATCCATAAGCATGGAATGTTTTTCCATCTTTTTGTGTCTTCTTCAATTTCTTTCATTAGTGTTCTGTAGTTCTTCAAGTACAGAGCCTTTACCTCTTTGGTTAGGCTTATTCCAAGGTATCTGATGGTTCTCGGTGCTATAGTAAATGGAGTCAATTCTCTAATTTCCCTTTCTATAGTTTCATTGTTAGTGTATAAGAAAGCAACTGATTTCTGTGCATTGATTTGGTATCCTGCCACATTACTGAACTGCTGTTATGAGTTCTAATAACTTGGGGGTGGAGTCTTCTGGGTTTTCCATATAAAGTATCATGTCATCTGCGAAGAGAGAGAGTTTGACTTCTTCTTTGCCAAGTGAAAACCTTTTATTTCTTTTTGTTGTTTGACTGCTGTTGCTAGGACTTCTAGTACTATGTTGAACAACAGTGGCAAGAGCGGACATCCTTGTTGTGTTCCTGATCTCAATGGGAAGGCTGTTAGCTTTTCCCCATTAAGAGTGATATTCACTGTGGGTTTTTCATAGATGGATTTTAAGTTGAGGAATGTACCCTTTATCTGCATACTTCGAAGCATTTTAATCAGGAAAGGATGCTGTATTTTGTTAAATGCTTTTTCTGCATCACTTGAGAGGACCATGTGGTTCTTTTTTTATCTCTTATTGATTTGTTCTATCACATTGATTGATTTGCCAATGTTGAACCACCCTTGCACCCCAGGGACCCACCTGGTCATGTGATCATCAAGACAGCATAGTAGTGGCACAAAAACAGAACACATAGGCCAATGGAACAGAGTAGAGAGCCCAAATATGGACCTTCAACTCTGTGGCCAAATAGTCTTTGATAAAGCAAGAAAAAAATCCAGTGGAAAAATAATGGTGCTGGGGACATTGGGACAGCTATGTATAGAAGAATGAAACTTGACCATTCTCATACACCATACACAAAGAATCGTATATCATACACAAAGAATAAACTTGAAATGGATAAAAGACCTCAACGTGAGAGGAATCCATCAAAATTCTAGAGGAGAACATAGGTAGTAACCTCTTCGATATCAGCCACAGCAACTCCAAAGGCAAAGGAAACAAAAGTGAAAATGAACTTTTGGGACTTCATCAAGATAAAAAGCTTCTGCACAGCAAAGGAAACAGTTAACAAAGCAAAGAGGCAACCCACGGAATGGGAGAAGTTATTTGCAAAGGACACTACAGACAAAGGGCTGATAGCCAACATCTATAAAGAACTCCTCAAACTCAACACTCAAAAAACACATAATTACATAAAAAAATGGGCAGAAGACATGAACAGACACTTCTCCAAAAAAGACATACAAATGGCTAACAGACACATGAAAAAATGTTCATCATCATTAGCCACCAGGGAGATTCAAATCAAAACCACATTGAGATACCACCTTACATGGGTTAGAATGGCCAAAATTAACAAGACAGTAAACAACAAGTGTTGGAGAGGATGTGGAGAAAGGGGAACCCTCTTACAGTGTTGGTGGGAATGCAAGTTGGTGCAGCCACTTTGGAAAACAGTGTGGAGATTCCTTAAGAAATTAAAAATAGAGCTACCTTATGACCCTGCAATTGCACTATTGAATATTTACTCCAAAGATACAGATGTAGTGAAAAGAAGGGCCATATGTACCCCAATGTTCATAGCAGCAATGGCCACAATTGTCTAACTGTGGAAATAGCCAGGATGCCCTTCAGCAGATGAATGGATTAAGAAGATATGGTCCATATATACAATGGGATATTACTCAACCATCAGAAATCATGAATACCCAACTTTTGTGTCAACATGGATGAGACTGGAGGAGATTATTCTGAGTGAAATAAGTCAAGCAGAGGTAGTCAATTATCACATGTTTTCACTTACTTGCGGAACATAAAGAATAACATGAAGGTCACTAGAAGGAAAGGAAAAGTGAAGTGGGGGAAATTGTAGAGGGAGATGAAGCATGAGAGCCTGTGGACTCTGAGAAACAAACTGAGGGTTTTAGAGGGGAGGGGGTGGGGGGATGGGTGAGCCTGTTGGTGGGTATTAAGGAAGGCACATATTGCGTGGAGCACTGGGTGTGGTCCATAAACAACGAATCTTGAAACACTGAAAAAATAAAATAAAATTAAGAAAACCTTACAGTGATCATCACAAAGCTAAGTAATTAAGAGAGTGTGGTACTGGCATAAAGAAAGACACAGATCAATGGAATCCAACTGAAAATCCAAAAACAAACCCTCATATTTATGGTCAATTTTTTTCAACAAAAATGTTACAAGAATTCAAAGGTGAAAAGTAAACTTCCCAAATGGATCTATGACAAACAGATACTCATATACAACTGTATATGATTTTATAGGGTTATTAGGGAATACAAATGAAGTCTAAGAATGAAACAATTCTACCACTCAAACACAACTCATGGTTCAACTGTTGATTTTTGTATATCTTCTTCCAGAATTTTTATGCATTTTTAACAAAAAAGCCCATGCTTCACCAAAATCTTTGCAAACATTATGTATAACAATATCATAATATTGTCCTGTAATTTGTTATTACCATTTACTACTGTATCATTTAGGTTCTTTCCAAATTTAATTATTATAAATAATCTTGCAAATTTCCTTGAGATAAGGCTTTTTCTATACTTCTTTGGAATAGATTTTTAGAAATTGGGTCAAGGATAATAACAACTTTAGGCTTCTGGTATACATATATATCTTCTTAACTGCTTTTAAAAGTTGTACCAATTTACATCTACCAGCAGTGTGAAAAAAAAAATACAGTTGGCCCTTGAACAACATGAGGGTCAGGGGCACTGACTCCCTATGTAGTTGAATAACCATTTATAATGTTTGACTCCCCAAAATTTTTACTAATAGCTTATTGTTGACCTGAAGCCTTATAGATAACATATACAATTAACACGTTTTGTACATTACATGTATTATATACTGAATTCTTAGAATAAAGTAAGCTAGACAAAGAAAATGTTATTAAAATCATAAGGAAGAGAAATACATTTACAGGTCTGTACTGTATCAAAAGCAATCTTCATGTAAATGGACCCATAGCAGTTCAAATCCATGTTGCTCAAGGTTTAATTGTTTCTGCTTCTATATAGCTTCACAAACATACCTTATTTTCATGAGTAGTATCATCTTTAAAAGTCTTTAGAGCATGTATTTGAAATTTTACTTATAAGCTATATTGGAGGAAGAACTCATTTTAAGTTTAGTAATAGGGGTAATATTAATATTTGCTATAAAAGTTTTGCATAACAGCAAAGGAAACAATCAACAAAACTAAAGGCAACCTATGAAATAGGAGAAGATATTTGCAAATGATGTATCAGATAAAGGACTAGTATCCAAAATCTATAAAGAACTTATCAAAGTCAACACCAAAAGTTAAATAATCCAGTTAAGAAATGGGCAGAAGACATGAACAGACATTTCTCCAAAGAAGGCATACATACGGCCAAGAGACACATGAAAAAACGCTCAACTTCTCTCATCATCAGGGAAAGACAAATCAAAAGCATAATGAGGTACCACTTCACACTTGTCAAAATGGCTAAAATTAACAAGTCAGGAAACAACAGATGTTGGCAAGGGTAGAGAAAGGGGAACCCTTCTACACTGCTGCTGATGGGAATGGAAACTGGTGCAGCCACTCTGGGAAAATAGTATGGAGGTTCCTCAAAAAGTTAAAAAGAGAGCTACCCTACGACCCAGGAATTACACTACCAGCTATTTATCCAAACGATACAAATATACTGGTTTGAAGGAGCATGTGTACCCAATGTTTATAGCAGCACTATCAACAATAGCCAAATTATGGAAAAAATCCAAATATCCACTGAAAGATGAATGGATAAACAAAATTATATATATTATATAATTATATAATATAAATATACATATATATAATGGAATATTACTAAGCCATCAAAAAGAATGAAATCTTGCCATTTGCAATGATGTGGATAGAACCGGAATGTATTACGCTAAGCGAAATAAGTCACTGACAGAAAGACAAACATCGAATGATTGATTTCATTCATTTGTGGAATTTAAGAAACTAAACAGATGAACATGGGGAAGGTAAAGAAAAATAAAATAAGATAAAAAGAGAGAGGGAGTCAAATCACAAGAGACTCTTAACTATAGAGAAAAACTGATGGTTGGTGGAGGGGAGGTGAGGGGGAATGGTCTAAATGAGTGATAGGTATTAAGGAGGGCACTTGCTGGAATGAGAACTGGGTGTTATATGTAAGTAATGAATCACTACATTCTACTCCTGAAACAAATACTGCACTATACGCTAACTTGATTTTAAATAAAATACTGGAAGAAAAACAAAAAGAGAAAACAAAAACAAAAAACAAACAAAAAAAGGTTTGCCTAGTTTTATGAGATTAATGTATCATATATTAAATAGAAGTCAAGGCCATTTTTCTTATTCTGGAAAAGAATGGGTTTGTATCAGTAAGATCAAATAAATATTTTGGCCATGTCTACAGGGCACTGTATTAGAAGTGGGAGAATGTAATGGGAAGGTACAGGCACAAAAATAGTCCAATAACAATATGAAATTTAAATAAATTTCAGAAAATAGCATAAGGTCTCAAGTTTGGTATAAAATTATTTGTCAAGAAGGCAACACTGGGTGTTTATGTAAGTGATTAATCACTAAATTCTACTCTAGAAACCAATATTGCACATATGTTAACAAAATTTATATTAAAAAAGAAACATGGAAAATGAAGCTTCTAGAAGTTTAGGGGAGAGAGAAATCACTTCAAGTTAGGATGAGACTTATTTTCTAATCATAGAACTTAGTACATATATAGGAAACCTAGAAAAGTCTTTGTCTTAACATTATTCAAAAGTCTTTAAACAATAAAGGTTAGAATTTTAAAAATTCTGATGTTTAATAAATGTTTCTAACATTTGACCATGAGTATGGACATTAATAGTGTCCATATCTAGATTACTGTTTTTTCTCTTTTCATTATTTCTACTTAAAGACTCATTTAAAAAAAAAAGATTTTATTTATTTGAGAGAGAGAAAGAGAGAGGGAGAGAGTGAGCATGAGAGGGGAGAAGGTCAGAGGGAAGAGCAGAGTCCCTGTGGGGCTGGATTTGATCCCCGGACTCCGGGATCATGACCTGAGCCGAAGGCAGTTGCTTAACCAACTGAGCCACCCAGGAGCCCCAAGACTCACTTTTAACAAATTAGCTTGTGATAGATGGTACTAAATTCATCCCTGCAGTGAGTGGTTAATTGTACCTGTAGTTCATCTAGTCCTGTCATCAGGGCTTTCTTTTCCTTGGTATGGATTTGCACTTGGGATAGCTATTATAATGTAACAGGGAGTTGACTGGCACTGCATTTTTAGTCTAGTATCTATCATATAGAAAAATATCTTTCTTGGGAATTAGAATATTATTCATGTTAAATAAATATCACTATCAACACTGACAGCCCAGTTTAAGTCAATGCTCTGGATGAATTTCCATCTTATTACTTTGAAGAAATCAATTCACTTTTATGCAATGTCTGATGGTTAGACACATATGTGCACACACACAAAACACATTTTTATGGTACTTTTAAAGAAATAGTTGATGAGTTTTTGTAAGATGGGAAAGCTTTTATATTAAACTTGAAAAGCTTCAGAATTTGCCACACAGAAAGCCACAGTTTCATATCTGAAGACTAAAGACAACACAGAGAGTTCCCATTATCTGAATATTCATCACGCAAACAAAAGTTCTCACATCATAAAATACTGATTAATTTATACATCACTCATTAATTGTTCCTACTCAAATATTCTTCCCTCCTCAACACTAAAAAGCCTGTCCTGACCTATTACGATAAAAGTTTTGTTAGTTGGTCTTTCCTTCATCATTGGATGTTGCAAATTTATGTCTTCTTTTAGGATTCCATTTATGGCTGTAAATAATATAATGAAATTGACAATAATATAAATTGACTCAAAGTCAATATCAAGGAAAAATGCAGGATTTCATGAATGCTATTTGAGTACTACTCAAATTGCACATAAAGCCAGTTAGAACCGTTAAGAAGTAAAATAGAGAAGAAAACCAGCAAGGTTTATGACTCAACAGGTGTGCCAAAGGAGAATAATTTGAATATCAAAGATTGGGGAGACTCTTGGGAATACTGGAAAAACAAACAAACAAAAAAAGACCCAGAATATTTTTGCAAAAAAGAATCCTCTTTAAAAGCATCTTAGAAGGTTAAATATTAAGAGTTGGATGCCATATTGTGTTATCAAATGTGTTAGAAATAACAAAAAAAATTAAAATGTCATTCATTCTTTATTGATTTTTGTTATTCCTACAGTTAAAATTATAACCTGTATTTAAATATCTTTGGTTTATGGGGCGCCTGGGTGGCTCAGTTAAGTCTCTGCTTTCGGCTCAGGTCATGATCCCAGGATCCTGGGATGAAGCCCCGCATTAGGCTCTCTGCTCGGCAGGGAGCCTGCTTCCCCCTCTCTCTGCCTACTGCTCTGTCTGCTTGTGATTTCTCTCTCTATCAAATAAATAAACAAAATCTTAAAAAGAAATAAATATCTTTGGTTTAACACTTTTCATAATAAAGTCTTACTAAACCTTCCCTTTCCACTCCTATGCTCCTACTACTTACTATACACCTTTTGTTTCTACTTCATTTAGATGCCTTGTGCTGGTATTAATTATTTTTAGATAACAACAGTAATACAGGACAGTCATAAAAAGAATTTTTATTCTTAAAAATGAACAAATTAAATGAATTCCTTCTTAATTTAACATGGATGTGAACCTTAATTTCATGTGCGCATAAATAAAGCATTCCATAGTTCTAGTACAGTGTTAACAAAGAAATCAACCATCATTCTCAATCTTTGTTTATACCATGAGAGATTTCAGTGCAGAAATGAGGGTATTGGATGAACAAGTAATTAAAGCTCACCTAAATAAACAGAGGTCTGCAAAGTCTGGGAGATTAAAATCAATGAAAAGTTATATGGTAAGTCAGCTCATCAGCTCAAGGATCGAAATATAGGAGAAATATGATCATAATTCTGATTAACCTTGCCATAATATTTCTCAGCAACTAAGTCTTTTTAAAGATATATATGAAAAGTCAAATGACATGGATATGGGATAATCAATCTGTCACACGAAAAGCAAGGATTGTTTGGAAAGTGATAAAAATCAATGATAATTTTCCAAGATGATAGGAAAATATATTCATTTATTTAGAGGAGAAAAAACAATCTCTATGTTAAGTAGTCCAACTGTTAAATAAAATGTCAGATTTCATGTTTGTAAGAACAAATACTTTAATAATAATAACTACTTTTTAATTAAAATTTATTGGTATATACTATATGGAAACTTGAGAATATGGGTAATAGAAACAAGTGTTTGCTGATGTTCAAACAATTAAAACTTTAACTCAAGTATATAGTATTCTGAAGAACAAGTAGGATAAAAATGAGTGAAGTGCCAGGTATAAAAATTTAGTGAATTAGAGTAAATGCACCAATTAACAGTTGCCATATGATAACATGGGTGATTGTGGCCAGATACTCTGATTATTCAAGCAGCGTCAGAAATGTTAACTTTAATGTAAAATTTCCTAATTTTGAAAGATTATATAACACAAACGACATAATAATAAATTATTAACTTATTAATAATTTATTAATACATAAATTATTTTTTATACATGCTGAATCTGATTTGTAGGCCAGTGGTTTTGTAAATCTAGAATAAATAATGCTATTTTGGTTATGTATAGTTGATTTACATTTATAATAAAGAAAATGTTTCAAATACTTCAGTCCAATTTTCTCATATCAATCCTACTAACATCATTCTTTTTTTAGTAAGCTTACAAATGAAAATACAAAACTGTAAGATCTTAACCATGCTTTCATTTCCAAATGTCTTGGCATTGAGTAAGAGGGAGAAAAGAGAAGTTAAGTACGTATCCAGACTTGTGAACATTTAGTGAAGAACAATTACAATCTCAAAGATACACAACTACAATCTAGACTCCTTTTTTTAATTTTCTTTCAGTTATCCCTTAGTTATTCAGAATGACAGAGTCCTGTAGACTTAGTTGTCTGTTTCAGGAGCAGATGGGAAAAGTAGCTGCTTTAAAATGTGATTAAAATACGAGGCCTCTGTTTAGTATTTATTTTTCTTTTTAAGCTTCTGATTTTAAGATTAAGCAACTTTAACCAAGGGAAGAAGGACCAGACAGGTGCCGTAGCCCTAGTTCAATGCTTATGTCTCTACACGGGAAATGCTCGAACAACAAACAATCACAGAAAATAGACAATTGGCTCTATCTTCAGCCAAAGCAATGAGAAAAAGTCACTCATATATTGTTGGGGGGAGTGCAGTGTGGGTGTACAATCTTTAAGGAGAGTATAGCCAATACTTACTAAAATTAAAAATGCACTTACTATTTTGTATTCTGGTTATGCAAATCTATGAACGTGTTAAAATTTGTAGGATGGTACATCAAAACAAGGAAATCAGTTTTACTATATGATAATTTTTTTAAAAGAGCAAGTGAGCATACTATACTACCATAGCCTACTTCCAGGGTTGTGGTCACTTTCAGGTTAATAATTACAGCACCTTAAGGGTGGGCAATGCTGACAGTTCCCATCCATTATCTCATCTGATTTTATAATTATCCAATTAACATAGAGAGTAATCTCCAATTTTTGCAGAAGAGTACACACCAAGCCTCCATGAGAGGGGGAGTGATTTACCTAAAAAGCCACGTGGCAACGGAATAATAAAGCCCAGACCGAATCCAGGCCTGTCTGCACAATTTGAAACAGGTTCCATCCCCAATGCCCCAGCTCTCTGTGGCTCTGAGATGGTTGAAACAATAAAGTTTGTTTTTTTTTTAAATGCGTTAACTCTTTGACCTAGTAATCCTGCTTCAGAAATTTAACCTACAGATATCCTAAACATGCACAAAACAGTAATACTCTATTTCTTCCACTGTAGAAGAGTTTATATCACCAAAGATTGAAAGTAACTCAAATGTTCCTCCACCAGGGGCTGATTAAATAAACTATGACACACTTCCAATGGAGAACCATATGGCTCTGAAAAGGAGTAAAGAATATTAAAACCAAAACCAAAACAAAACAAATAAAAAACCTCCTAGAACACCAAGAAAAATTGTTCAGCAAAGAAAAAAAAAAAGCAAACTATAACAAAATATATTGTATGCTACCCCTTGTGTAAGGGGAGAATATATCTGTATTTGTATCTACCTGTGTTAGTATGTTGTGTGTCCAAACAAACACAAAAGGGTACACAAGAAACTACTAATAGCTTTGACCAGAATGAGTTGGTGGCAGAGAAGACGGGGACACAGGTGGAAGCAAGATTTTTTGTGAGTTCTTTTTAATATTGATTTGAGTTTTGAACCATATGTGAAAAGTTAAAAAGACAGTTAAGAAAGAAAGGGATTATAGACAGGTGAGTGGAGCTTTAAGTTTATGTGCTAACCTTTTACTTTGCTCCCAGAAGCAGCATTTTTACTTTAACCTTTCTCCTGGCTCTAGCAAGAACAAAGCATGTTCTACTTAGTTTTTGCTTCATGTGAGCCTGAAGAAGGAAGGGAAAATCCGTATTGGAGACTTAGGTGGAGAACACATTTATTGCGACTTAAAAAGAGCCATCAACTAAGGATAAGCAGCTTAGTTCCTAGATTTGTTCAGCATAGTCCACTAAAGGTATTATTAATTTTATCTGAACAGGGAAGGAAATACCTGCTCAATTGACTTCAGAACTAAAATTAGGATTTCTTTATTTCTGTTACAAATTGCTAAGAACTAAATATTGTATGCGTGTTTGAAAGAGCAAAGGATTCCAAAACCTTGGTCTCAGCAGTTAAACTGTCAAATACAAATACCAGATAATCTATATCTACTTCACTGCCATCCCCTAAGAATCATTCTTCACAGAACCCTCACTGAGAACTTCTCCTTATTGTAAAAAGTACAGAATGATTTGCAAGTGAAAAAAACTTTCCAGGCTCAGGGTTACCTGCTTTCCATTGGAGCTCTGTAAAGCTGCTGTAAATGATGATAAACAATCATAGCTTATATTTCTGGAGTGATTTGCAGTATACAGACTGAATTCTTCTATCTTATTTCATTTCATCTTTACACTCTGATATGTGGGTATTATTAGCTCTGTTTTATAAATTAAGAAATTGAAGTTCAGAGAAGTGAGGTAATTGGATAAGATCCTACCCGCAGGGGCATGTGGGTGGCTCAGTTGGTCGAGCATGTGACTTTTAATTTCGGCTCAGGTCATGATCTCAGGTTGTGGGATTCAGCTCCATGTCTAGCTCTGTGCTCAGCGCAGAATATCTCACTGCACCTCTCCCTCTGCTCCTTTCCCCCACTTGTGCTCTCTTTTTCCCTCTCTCTATCTATAGAATAAAAAAATAAAATCTTAAAAAAAAAAAAAAAAGATCAACCTCCAGAGATTGGCAGAGGCCAGACTGGAACCCAGATCTAATCCTAAGACCAACATATAGTCTATTTTCACAAAGTTATAAATATATATGTATACATACATATGTAATTATCAATGTCTGCCATAAATACACATATGACTAGTTTAGAGAAAACTAATAATAGTTACATCTGTTGAGAAAGTTAAGTCTTAAAGTTGTTCTGTAAGGAAAAAATACCCAGTAGTTAAAAACACCTTTGGAGATAATTTAAATTACCCACCAGGTAAAAGACATATAGTGTGGATGTTTAAAAACCCTGGTTATATTAAATTTCAAAGTATAAATTAATATATCACATACATTAGGGTACATACCTAAATGTTACCTTACAAAAGAGAATTATAATAGGTGAAAAGGTAAATTGCTTTTTTTTTTGTAATTAACATATAATGTATTATTAGCCCCAAGGGTACAGGTCTGTGAATCTCCAAGTTTACACACTTCACAGCACTCACTATAGCACATACCTTCCCCAATGTCCATAACCCCACCACCCTCTCCCTATCCCCCCCACCCGGCAACCCTCAGTTTGTTTTGTGACATTAAGAGTCTCTTATGGTTTGTCTCCCTCCTGATCCTATCTTGTTCCATTTATTCTTTTACCACCCCCCAAACCCCCCATATTGCATATCCACTTCCTCAGATCAGGGAGATCATATGATAGTTGTCTTTCTCTGATGGACTTATTTCGCTAAGCATAATACCCTCTAGTTCCATCCACGTCGTTGCAAATGGCAAGATTTCATTTCTTTTGATGGCTGCATAGTATTCCATTGTATGTGTATGTATGTGTGTGTGTGTGTATATGTATATACACACACACACACCACATTTTCTTTATCGATTCATCTGTTCTTGGACATCCAACCTCCTTCCACAGTTTGGCTATTGTGGACATTGCTGCTATAAACATTCGGGTGCATGTGCCCCTTCGGATCACTACATTTGTATCTTTAGGGTAAATACCCAGTACTGCGATTGCTGGGTCATAGGGTAGCTCTATTTTCAACTTTTTGAGGAACCTCCATGTTGTTTTCCAGAGTGGTTGCACCAGCTTGCATTCCCACCAACAGTGTAGGAGGGTTCCCCTTTCTCCGCATCCTGGCCAGCATCTGTCATTTCCTGACGTGTTAATTTTAGCCATTCTGACTGGTGTGAGGCGGTATCTCATTGTGGTTTTGATTTGTATTTCCCTGATGCCAAGTGACGTGGAACACTTTTTCATGTGTCTATTGGCCATCTGGATGTCTTCTTTGCAGAAACATCTGTTCATGTCCTCTGCCCTTTTCTTGATTGGATTCTTTGTTCTTTGGGTGTGGAATTTGATTAGTTCTTTATAGATTTTGGATACCAGCCCTTTATCTGATATGTCGTTTGCAAATATCTTCTCCCATTCTGTCAGTTGTCTTTTGGTTTTGTTAACAGTTTCCTTTGCTGTGCAAAAGCTTTTGATCTTGATGAAGTCCCAATAGTTCATTTTTGCCTTTGCTTCCCTTGCCTTTGACAATGTTCCTAGGAAGAAGTTGCTGCGGCTGAGGTTGAAGAGGTTATTGCCTATTTTCTCTTCAAGGATTTTGATGGATTCCTTTCTCACATTGAGGTCCTTCATCCATTTTGAGTCTATTTTCGTATGTGGTGTAAGGAAACGGTCCAGTTTCATTTTTCTGCATGTGGCTGTCCAACATTCCCAACACCATTTGTTGAACAGACTGTCTTTTTTCCATTGGACATTCTTTCCTGCTTTGTCGAAGATTAGTTGACCATAGAGTTGAAGGTCTATTTCTGGGCTCTCTATTCTGTTCCATTGATCTATGTGTCTGTTTTTGTGCCAGTACCATACTGTCTTGATGATGACAGCTTTGTAATAGAGCTTAAAGTCTGGAATTGTGTTGCCACCAATGTTGGCTTTCTTTTTCAATATTCCTCTGGCTATTTGAGGTCTTTTCTGGTTCCATATAAATTTTAGGATTATTTGTTCCATTTCTTTGAAAAAAATGGATGGGATTTTGATAGGGATTGCATTAAATGTATAGATTGCTTTAGGTAACATAGACATTCTCACAATATTTGTTCTTCTAATGGAACATTTTTCCATTTCTTTGTGTCTTCCTCAATTTCTTTCATGAGTACTTTATAGTTTTCTGAGTATAGATTCTTTGCCTCTTTGGTTAGGTTTATTCCTAGGTATCTTATGGTTTTGGGTGCAACTGTAAATGGGATTGACTCCTTAATTTGTCTTTCTTCTGTCTTGTTGTTGGTGTAAAGAAATGCAACTGATTTCTGTGCATTGATTTTATATCCTGACACTTTACTGAATTCCTGTACAAGTTCTAGCAGTTTTGGAGGGGAGTCTTTTGGGTTTTCCACATATAGCATCATATCATCTGCAAAGTGTGATAGTTTGACTTCTTCTTTGCCGATCTGCATGCCTTTAATTTCTTTTTGTTGTCTGATTGCTGAGGTTAGGACTTCTAGTACTATGTTGAATAGCAGTGGTGATAATGGACATCCCTGCTGTGTTCCTGACCTTAGCGGAAAAGCTTTCAGTTTTTCTCCATTCAGAATGATATTTGCAGTGGGTTTTTTATAGATGGCTTTGATCATATTGAGGTATGTACCCTCTATTCCTATACTTTGAAGAGTTTTGATCAGGAAAGGATGTTGTACTTTATCAAATGCTTTTTCAGCGTCTAATGAGAGTATCATATGGTTCTTGTTCTTTCTTTTATTAATGTATTGTATCACATTGATTGATTTGCGGATGTTGAACCAGCCTTGCAGCCCTGGAATAAATCCCACTTGGTCATGGTGAATAATCCTCTTCATGTACTGTTGGATCCTCTTGGCTAGTATTTTGGTGAGAATTTTCACATCTGTGTTCATCAAGGATATTGGTCTGTAATTCTCTTTTTTGATGGGATCCTTGTCTGGTTTTGGGATCAAGGTGATGCTGGCTTCATAAAATGAGTTTGGGAGTTTTCCTTCCATCTCTATTTTTTGGAACAATTTCAGGAGAATAGGAATTAATTCTTCTTTAAATGTTTGGTAGAATTCCCCCTGGGAAGCTGTCTGGCCCTGGGCTCTTGCTTGTTGGGAGATTTTTGATGACTGCTTCAATCTCCTTATTGGTTATGGGTCTGTTCAGGTTTTCTATTTCATCCTGGTTCAGTTGTGGTAGTTTATATGTCTCTAGGAATGCATCCATTTCTTCCAGATTGTCAAATTTGTTGGTGTATAGTTGCTCATAATATGTTCTTATAATTGTTTGTATTTCTTTGGTGTTGGTTGTGATCACTCCTCTTTCATTCATGATTTTATTTATTTGGGTCCTTTCTCTATCTTTTTGATAAGTCTGGCCAGGGGTTTATCAATATTATTAATTCTTTCAAAGAACAAGCTCCTAGTTTTGTTGATTTGTTCTACTGTTTTTTGGTTTCTATTTCATTGATTTCTGCTCTGATCTTTATTATTTCTCTTCTCCTGCTGGGTTTAGGCTTTCTTTGTTGTTCTTTCTCCAGCTCCTTTAGGTGTAGGGTTAGGTTGTATTGTGTGAAAAGGTGAATTTCTAAAACTAAATGTAAATATCATGCAACTCTATTGTACAAATAATAGCTAACATTCACTGAGAACTTACTGTGAGTTGCATATTATGCTAATGTTTTATAGATTACCATATTTAATCCTTTATAGATATTTATGAGATAGACGAAACTCATAAAAACAGATGAGGAAATGAAAGTCTTTGAAAGTTTGAGTCACATAGGAAGTAAATCTCAATGCCATGATTTAAATCCATTCACTTTGAGTCTAGAAGTCAGACCCTTAGAATATGAATTTGTATTCATATTCTTATTTGGATGCACAAAACTATGCATTAAACAAAGCAGGAGAAAGAATCTTATACATACATACATATATATATATATGATATTTATATGAAAGATGACATATATATAAAGACAAGTTTGACAAAGATTCATAACCTAATTTCCAAATTCCAAACTATGGCAATAGGACTTCTGGTCAAGATGGCACTGTGAGTACACATTTAAAAGACTTACCTGCCTCATATACTTCATATTATAAAGTAAAGAGAGAAAAAAATTAAGAGATATATGTCCACTCAAAAATAAAAATCCCCATGTAACAGAACACAAAGCAGTAAGCAAGCTGACAGTGCAGTCTTATTGGGTTCCAGGTTTGGTAGCAGTCAGAGGCACCAGTGGTTGACAGTACATGGTAGTGGAGATTAAAAGAATCAACTGACAAGAGTTCAGCCTGTCTCTCTACATAAAATCTGCATTGAGGTGTGATTCCCCCAACTCTGAAAAAGAGGTTGCAAAAAAAAACTCAGCTAAAGCTTATACAAACCCAGGGTGCCAGAGGATGAAGACAAAGCCTACTTCTTAAAACGCAGGTCAACCTTCCCCCCATTCCCCCTCCCTGAGTCAGTGATTAGAATGAGCAGGAAAAGATGAATAAGAGAAAAAAGTTTCCCCTCAAGATAAGCTTGCAAGTGGGTGCCTGGATGGCTCAGTGGGTTAAGCCTCTGTCTTTGGCTCAGGTCATGATCTCAGGGTTCTGGGATCGAGTCCTGCATCGGGCTCTCTGCTTAGCAGGGAGCCCGCTTCCCCTCTCTCTCTGCCTGTCTCTCTGCCTACTTGTGATCTCTGTCAAATAAATAAATAAATAAAATCTTAAAAAAAAAAAAAAGATAAGCCTGCAAGCTAATTTCCAAAGAACATGAGGAAAACTTAAAGCCACGAAAGACAAAACCTTAATAATTAGTAGTTAACTTAAGTGTAAACTGCAAAACAAATACATACATAGAGCAATCAGAAAGCATCTTAAAATTAAGGCTTTAAGATTCTCAAAGAAATAAAAGAAGGATATCTATAAAAATAATAAGAAACTATGAAACAAAATCAAAAGAAAAGAATAGATGTATGTGAAAATATACAATAAAATTTTTTGAAAATGAAAATATATAACTGGAAAAGAAAACTCTAGTAAACACCAGAAATTCTAAACTGGATATAGGAGGAAAGACAGTAAGCTGGAAACGAGGATCGAGAAATTCACAAAGATTAAGATACTCAGAGGGATGCCTGGCAGGCTCAGTCAGTAGAACTTGTGACTCTTGATCTTGGGGTTGTGAGTTTGAGTCCCATGTTGGGTGCAGAGATTACTTAAAAGTAAAATCTTTAGGAGTGCCTGGGTGGATGGTTGGTTAACTGTCTGACTCCTGGTTTTGGCTTAGGTTGTGATCTCAGCATTGTGGGATTGAGCCCTGTGTTGGGCTCTGCCCTCAGCAAGGAGTCAGCCTCAGATTCTCTCTCTCTCTCCCTCTGGCCCCTCCCACTTGTGCTCTCTCTCTAAAATAAATAAAACTTAAAAAAGAAATCTTTTTTAAAAAAGGATAAGATACTGAGATACAAAGAGATGAAAACTGGGAAAAAGTAGTTAACAATCATGGGGGATAGATGTTTTAACATATATCCAAACAAAAATTTCAGAAATAGAAGACAGAAGGCACAGCAGATAAGCAATGTTTGAATGTATAATATTTGAGATATTTCCAGTACTAAAGGTCAATATGATAGCTATGATAAAAAGCATCATAATCACTAAGCCTATAGAAAGATACATGAAAATTAATCCACACCCCAAACTTTCATAGAGCAAGTGCAAAAGTCAAGGTTAATAAGAAAATCTCAATACCATCAGAGACAGAGAGAGAAAGAATACTTGTAAAGGAACAATTATTAAATGGTCATTATTTATTTGAGAGAGAGAGAGAGAGCAAGCGAGCAAGGGTGGGGAGAGCAAAAGAAGAGGGAGATGGATAAGCAGACTCCCTGCTGGGCATGAAGCCTAATTCTGGGCTCAATCTCAGGATCCCAAGATTAGGACCAGAGCCAAAGTCAGATGCTTACCTGACTAAGCCACGCAAGTGCCTCTAGATGGAATATTCTACTAAGTCTATCTGGTCCAGTGTGTCACTCAAAGCCATTGTTTCCTTGTTGGTTTTTTGTTCAGATGATCTGTCCACTGATGTAGGTGGGATGTTAAAGTCTCCTACTACTATTGTGTTATTATCAATTAGTTCTTTATGTTTGTTATGAATTGTTCTATATATTTGGGTACTCCCATGTTGGGTGCATAAATATTTACAATCGTCATATCTTCTTGTTGGATTGTTCCCTTTATGATTATAAGATGCCCTTCTTTTTTTTTTTTTTTACAGCCTTTATTTCATTATTATTTACTTTTTAAAAAAATTTATTTATTCATTTGAGAGAGAGAGAGAGCACGAGAGGGAGTGTGAGAGAGCACTAGAAGGGGGAGGGGCAGAGGGGGAAGCAGACTTCTGGCTGAGCAAGGAGCCCAATGTGGGGCTCAGTCCCAGGACCCTGGGATCATGACCTGATCCAAAGGTAGATATTTAACTGACCGAGCCACCCAGTGCCCCAACAGTCTTTGTTTTGAAGTCTATTTGTCTGCTATAAGCTGCTACTCTGAATTTCTTTTGACATCCATTAGCATGATAAATGTTTCTCCATCCCCTTATTTTCAATCTGTAAGTATCTTTAGATCTAAAACGAGTCTCTTGTAGGCAGCATCTAGATGAGTTTTTATTTTTTATCCATTCTGACACCCTATAACTTATGATTGGAGCATTTAATCTATTTACATTTAAAGTAATTATTATAGATATGTATTATTGCCATTTTATTACTTGTTTTGTCATTATTTCTGGAGATTTTCTCTTATCCCTTCTCCTTGTCACTCTTAGTCTCTCATTTGCTCTCAAAGATCCCCTTTAATATATCTTGCACGACTGGTTTAGTGGTCATAAATTCTGTTAGCTTTTGTTTGTCTGGGAAACTCTTTACTTCCTATATTCTGAATGATAGCATTGCTGGATAGAGAATGCTTGGCCCAGATTTTTCCCATTCAGCTTTTGATCATATCATACCACTCCTTTCTTGCTTGCCAATTTCTGTTGAAGAATCTCCAGTTGGCCTTATGGACTTTCCCTTTTAAGTTAAGGACTTCTTTTATGTTGCTGTTTTTAAGATTTTTTTCTTTATTACTGTAGTTTGCAAATTTAATTACAATAAGTGTTGGTGTTGGCCTGCTTTTGTTGAGTTTGTTGGGAGCTCTCTGTGCCTCCTGGATCTGGAGTATCTATTCCCATTCCCAGAGTAGGAAAGTTTTCCACTATTACTTCTTGAAATAAAATTTCAGCCCCCTTTTCTCTCTATTCTTCTTCTGGGACTCTAATAATATGAATGTTATTATGTTTGATGGAGTCACTTCCGTAAGTCTCTTCTTGTGTTGCATAATTCTTCTTTCTCTTATTTGCTCAACTTCATGATTTTCCATTATTTTGTCTTCTAGGTCACTAATTCATTCCTCTACTTCTTTCAGCCTGCTGTTCCTTGCATCAAGCCTGTTCCCAGTCTCATTTATAAGCATACATGAAACGAACATGCAAAATGATGACATCCTAAACCTCAAAATAAGGCTCAAGAGTCAAAGATTCAGAATTATATGGAAGAGACCTCTGATCGTAATGAGTTCATGATTTACATAACGATATAGGTGAATCTTGAATGTACTATATTAAGTGAAGGAAGATATAATCAAAAGGCTACACATGGTATAATTATATTTAATCATCATTAATAATATAAACTGTACTCTGGAAAAGGCAAAACTATAAAGACAAAAAACAAAGTGCTTGTCAAGGACTAAAGGAGAGGGGTTGACTACAAAGGGCAAAGGAAAATTTCTATGGGTGTTGGAAGTTCTATAAATTGACTATTGTGGTGGTTGAATATATAGGTAAATTTGCCAAAACTCAAAACGGCACACTAAAAAGATGATTTTATTTTATGTAAACTATATCTTAATTGGCCTGATTACAAACACTCTGCTTAATTACTTAAAACAGTGATAAATGCATTGCCTCAAATGTATTCATTAAATTAGAAAAATGATTAAAAATTGATTAAATGTTTTAATCAAAGAAGTGAGGAAAAAAAGAGTAAATATAGGAAACAAGGAGAATAATGATGAAGATAATAATGTAAACCAACATCTACCCAGACTGATGAACAAAACAAACAAAAAAACATTATGGGTGAAAAGGGAACATGATTAAAATACAGTATACGTATAAACCCAGTCTATTACTAACAACTTTAGGACATACTTGGTATTAAACAAACAACTTATACATATATATGTCTGGGTAATTACTGGTAGACTTCAAGTAAAGGAATGGGTTTTATAAAATGCTTCATAGTGTCATACTACAACCAAATTTCAATGATCTATATTTGTCTTAAACTCTCACTAGGAATATTTTCCTTATTATTCAACTATTATCCATCTTTTTAGTCCTAAGGCTTTGAGCTTTCCATAAGCTTTTGTCACTTCTCACAACTGTTCCCTAATTGCCTTACCTGTATGATTATTGTCCATAGCTTACATTTCTTTGTATTTATTCTCGACTGGATTTAACACAATGCTCTACAAATACTGCAAATGGCAAATGAAAATTGTTTCTTAATAGTGATACTGAAGAAAGGGAGACACAATTGTTTTTTGAAGTTATACAGCTGAGAGTACTTTAACTGAATATATTAAAACTAGAGGGGAAAAAACCCTTTCCCTTTCCTCTTTGCTGGGCTTAAATTTTTAAAGGACCAATACAGTCTTAACCAAAATTCTGAATTCCTGATACTGGATACTTATAGAACTATTCTTTATGATGAGAAAACAGAAGGGGTTCCTGCTGAGGAAGCATATAAAATATTTCCCTATGAAACAGATATATGTTAAGAAAGAGCAGACTACTTCAAAAAAATCTCTTACATGATATAGGCAATGTATAATTCTTGACTGGAACTTAGATTAGAGTAACTAAATTTTATAAAAGGATGGTATCAAAATAATTGGCAATATTTGACTATAAGACTGTATATTAGATGACAGTATATTGTATCAATGTTAAATTTTCTGAGTTCAACAACTAATTTATTGTTGCTTTTCTATGCTGTAAGAAATGTCATTTAAAATGAAAAAAAAAATCAGGTTGACATCAGACTTCTATCATACAATCATATGTAATAGTAGACAACGAAGCATGCTCAATTAATTTTTAAAAGTAAAAGTTCCTACCCAAGAATTTAAAAGTAGCCTAGCTCTATCACCCACTTCTAAAGACACAAATGTATTTCCTAGTCTTGGAAGGACCCAGAAACTTAACTATTCATTCTGGGGAAAAAAAAAAAAAAACAAAAACCTTACAAAATGCAAAATATTTTAATTATGAGAAAGCATCAGCAATAAAACCATTAAAACTTAGGTTCTATCCCTAAGTTAATATGGTTCTAAGATAATACACATGTGAAAATAATCATTTAACAAAATTTAAACAATATGAAAAATAGCAATATAAAGTTAAAAGTCAAAATTATTTCAATAAAAAAGTGGTGTGTGGAGTGCATGCATGTGTCTGTGTGTGTAGGGGGGCAAGGGTAAGAATGGGAGGAAATATAATTATGGTGAGTATCTTACTGAACATACAGGGAACTACTACATAATTTTATTCATAACACTGAAAGAAGAATATAGCACTTGAAGAATAAAAATTTAATATAAAACTTCCAAATGTGAGTGAGAATAAAGAGCAAGAGAAACTTGGCAGGTGCAGCAAAATACAGGAAGAGAAAAAGAATAGGAAAGAATAAAGAAAGTATTAAAAACAAAGTCCAGCACTAAATATATAGGATGAAAGTGAACCATGAACTTCCCATATCCATAAGGAATATAGGCAAATTTAAGTACTTTCACTTTCCAGGGCATATAAGAGATGAGATAAAGAAAGAGAAGATAATTTTTTTTTTCTAAAAAGAAGTATAAAAAGTAGCATAATATAAGAACAAATATATATATTTTTTCCATAATAAGAGTGAGATCACTTGGTTCTTTGTCTAAAAAATAAGATTCTTATTAGGCTTATGTAAAAAGCAAAATCCAATTCCTCAGTGTTATATTATAAGAAAGCAATTTTGTTTTATATAAGCAATTCTATGCTATATGACACCTTAAAAATTTATAAATAAAGGTTAAAATTAAAGGAACAGGGAAAGATAAATCGGATGAAACAAATAAAAAAGCAAGAGTAGCAACATTAATTGCGTACTTGTAGAAATCAAAGCAAAGTGTATGATACAGAGTGAATTACTTTTTTGATTAAAAAGTATAGATTTACAGTAAGAATATATAGTTTATTTTATGAACCTTGTACTGCAAATAACAAATAATTGAAATATAAAACAAAGACTACTTGAAAACCAAGAAGAACATGAAAATATGGAAAATAATTGTTTTGGGAAAATAACTTTTCCCCCAAAACAGTCATTTTTATGAATCAAACATACAGAAGTAAATTAAAGAATCAAGCAACACATGGATGTGTATTATTTTGTCTATAACAGAGAACATAATTTTCTTCAAATGTCCATGTAATGTTTATCAAAACTGATTATATTCGGTGCCACAATGACTTCACTGAACTTAAAAAATTAAAAAAATTATTGGCCAGCAACTAATCACAGGACAGTAAAACTAGATACTACTGACTAAAGATAAAAAGAATAAGTAACACTATCTAGAAACTAAAAATCATTCTCCAAAGAAGAAATAAAGCCATAAATTAGAGATTACATATTTAAAAAATAACAATAAAGGCAGTCAAATGCTCTTAAGATAGGTTTCTGTTATGAAATGATAGGTTGAACTCATATTTCTATCTCCTCTCTCTTGAGATTTCATTGAAATACTAGTAAAGAAATAATTTTTAAAGGAAAAAACAGTAAGTAAAAGGGATGAGAGGTTACCTATCAATGGAAAAGGGAGTTTAACAACAGAGAGAAGGAAAGTAGGAGTTCTAAATTGTAAAGCAGAGCAGTAGAGCAGGGCGCCAACCCACTGGAGGAAGCCTGGAAAGGCAGAAAACACAAAGTTTGATGGACTTTAGTAGAGTGACACAGGGCTGAAAGCAGGAAATAACTGAAAGTCGGAAGACAAAGCTATGGATTTCCCAACCACTTGTCACCGTGGGATACTCAGCATTCAACTTCCAACCCTATTTCAATTAAAAAGAAAATGAGTTTTCTTCTCCAAAGAAATTTCACACACCATCTGGTATGAATCAGGGTGGCTAGAATGTCTCTCTATCAGAGACATCAGCATTTTATACTTAGGGTTTCTTTTTTTTTTTTTTTTAAAGATTTTATTTATTTATTTGACAGACAGAGATCACAAGTAGGCAGAGAGGCAGGCAGAGAGAGAGAGAAGAGGAAGCAGGCTCCCTGCTGAGCAGAGAGCCCGATGTGGGGCTCAATCCCAGGACCCTGGGATCATGACCTGAGCCGAAGGCAGAGGCTTTAACCCACTGAGCCACCCAGGCGCCCCTACACTTAGGGTTTCTAAAAGACAATGATTATTTTCAAGAATACTCATCCATAGTGAAGCCAACCAATAAACTAGTCTACACAGAACTCAGAGCTCTTTTATTACTCTATTTAAAATGTAAACAGAAGCCAAAGATCACCAAATACTTGAGGTATATCTACCATAGTGAAAAGAAAAATAAAGACAAAAAAAGGGGGAACAAAAGACTATGAGAAAGTGGAGAATGTTTACAGAATACAAAGTAACCGAAAAACTTTCAGTACATCCATAAAACAAGAACAAGATATCTTTAAGAAAGAATAAGAATGAGCTCTTGGCCAGAGGCCATAATGGTTACCCCCTCCACTTTCTCTTACTCTGGAGTATAGCATTGTGTATATGTGAAGTAAGAGTCAAAGCCAATCTGTTTATTTCACCAGTTTATTGAGGAATCTCGACTCAAGAGGTATACACATTAAACAGTTTAATTTGTTCTCATGGTGGCTTCCAACTGTCAAATCTTTACCTTAAATATACCTTTATTAATATATCTTTGTCTTATTTATATATATCTTAAATATATCTTTGTCATATTCAGCACTTAAAATTCAGCACTGTTTGAAACTTTAACCTCAAATGCAGTTAAAAGAATAAAAGAATGAGCCCTTGGAAATTAAATACATGATTACCAAATTCAACAGGGAGTTTGGAAAATAAAGTTAAGAAAAAGCTTCAAAAAATGGAATAAAAAGCACAAGATAGGGTATGAGAAAGGTTTAAGAGTTACAGAGGATTGATTCTAAAGGGTTAATATTCAACTAACAGAAGTCTCAGAATGGAAAAAAATAGGGACATATACAGGGGAAAATAATCAGAAATAATAAAAGGTAGGTTCAGAAATAAAAAAGGATATAAAATTTAAGATTAAAGGATCCCTGTATGCCAAGTACAGGAGATTTAAAAACTCCATGACTAGACACGGAGTTTTTAAAGCTTTATGATATCTTTTCATATCTTTATGAAATTCAGGATTACTAGGCAAGGAGACCTTAAAGGCTTCCAGTAAGAAGAAACAAGTCACATATCAATCATCTGGTCAGCAATACTGGAAAAAATGGAGCAATGTCTTAGAAGTTGTGAGGAATGATTTTAAATTTCAGTGTCTAGCAAAAGCAGTATTCAAATATGTAAGTAGAATAAAGACAGGTATACAGGTATACAAGGACTTAAAAAGTTAATCTCCTACACATCCTTTCTTGAATGATTACTTGAGCTTTTGCGTCTAATCTGGCAAAAGAGGAAAGAAAATCAAGAAGGAAGATGACCTGGGGATCAAAGAAATAACTCTTATTCAGGATACTTTATTAGACACATGTTTAACTATTGGACTAAAATATATCCTAGCAAAGGCAAAAAAAAAATGAAGCATCTGAACTAAGGAAGAATAATTTAAGGAAGAATATTAAGCAAAACACATGCAAACTTTTATAGTTAAGTCGAATTGTTGATGTATGTTGGCAAAGGAAAATTTTGTAATAATCTATCATGGTTGTGGGTGTACCAAAATGTGAGAGAAATTTCAAGCATCTTAAGGTTTTTGTTTTGTCAGGATGTACTGATTACCTCTATATTTTATTAGAGAATAAAAGTCCATGTATATAGATGTGGACAAAAATTAGAACAGGAAGCAAAATTTCCAAACTGTCAAAAGAAAACTAGGATATAAAAGAAAATTAGATCAGTTCAACAGAAAGCAGGAAAAGAAATAAGATGAACAAATATGCAAGAAAGTAATAAGTAGAAAAAAAAGAACTACAGGGCAGGAAATAGTGAAAATATATCAACAGTATATTGCATCCTAGCAAATTTTATTCTTCCATTAAAAGACAAAGACTCGGGGTGTCTGGTTGGCTTAGTGGGTTAAAGCCTCTGCCTTCGGCTCAGGTCATGATCCCAGAGTCCTGGGATCGAGCCCTCCATTGGGCTCTCTGCTTAGCAGGGAGCCTGCTTCCCTTCCTCTCTCTCTGCCTGCCTCTCTGCCTGCTTGTGATCTCTGTCTGTGAAATAAATGAATAAAATCTTAAAAAAAAAAAAGACAAAGATTCTGGCTAAAAAGAAAGAAGAAAAGGAAGGAAGGGAGGAATGTGGATGGAATGAAGGAAGAAAAGAAGGAAGGAAGGTAGAAAATCCAGTGACAAATTAGTTTAAAAAGGAACACTTAAATCAATATGATGGAGAAATGTTGAAAATCAAAAGATGAAAGGTAAAAAAGATAAGCCATAAACTTGCTAACAAAAGAAAGCAGGTATTAGAAGAAAACTTTTTAACTGAAGACAAAATCCATTAACTGGAACAAGGATATTAAATTGACAAAAGTCCAATTCCAAAAAAATATATTACATAATAATCTTGACACCTTAGTCACATTTAGAAAAATGTTATAATAATATTATATATATATAATATATAATAATGTTTCTGTTGATATAAAATTCTTATTTGCTTATTCTTATTACATTTCTGTTTATATAAAACTCTTCTTATTCTTCTATATTTTTATTAATATATATTAATAGTATACATACTAATATGCACATATATTAACATATATATACTACCAATAGTGTATATAGGTAATAGTATGCATTATATACTATTATATATAGTTTGGTATATATTATATAATATGTAGTATGCAGTATATATTAGTATATAATAGTATATGGTATAATATATAATACTATATATACTATTCAGCCTATATATCTGTGTATGTATACACACACAGATATTACTTAATAATATAAGGGGAAATAGTCATCAACAACCACAGTAGAAAATTAAAGAATCCTCTAATAAATTAATAATCAAGTAGTCAAAAATAAATGACAGATATACCAAGCTTCATCAACAGAAAGTACGTATTGTTTTTAAATGCCCATAAAGAATGATTATGTATTAGCTTATAAAGAAAACTTCAATAAATTTCTCAAGCAGAAATTATGAAGACCACATCATCTAAAAAAAGAAATAACACTATAAATCCACAATAAGGGAATATCTAAGCCCGTATCCTCTTGGAACTAAAAAAAAAAAGTATTTTCCTAAATAATGCCTCTACTAAAAGGAAATAAAAAAATATATTATAGACTATTGAGAAATAACATGTCAAAAGAAAACCTACAGCTTTAAGTTTATACATTAAAAAAGACTTAGTTTGAAACATATAAACCAAGCATTTAATTCAAGGATCCAGAAAAGAAAAACAAAATATACCTGAAGAAAAGAGAATAAAGAGGCAATGATAAAAATAGAAACAAAAGAAACAAAACCAAGATGGTAGACTTTGACAACCACAACAAAAGCTTACCCTTTCTGCAGCCCAGTAAAACATAGTTCTGGTGCTATTTTGATATTTCAAATTATCTTAAAGAAAGAGAAAGAATAAAAGCCTTAAATTCATTCTATGAAACTAATGTACTTTGCTATAAAAGATGACAATGACAAAGCAAAAAATAAAAACTGAAGACTAATCTCTTACTCTTTCATTCAGTACTTATTGACAGTCTACTATAGGTACTATACCAGGCAATATGGAGGTACTATACCAGGCAATATGGATAAAGCAGTATGGAGATTAGATTTTGAAAATAAGCAAATCTGTACATGACCAAGTATAGGTTTTTTTTAAATATATTTTATTTATTTATTTGACAGACAGAGATCACAAGAAGGCAGGAAGGCAGGCAGAGAGAGAGGAGGAAGCAGGCTCCCCGCTGAGCAGAGAGCCCGATGCGAGGCTCGATCCCAGGACCCAGGGATCACGACCCAGGCTGAAGGCAGAGGCTTTAACCCACTAAGACACGCAGGCACCCCATGACCAAGTATAGTTTATAAGAGGAATATAAGATATGTATGTTGGGAAATTTAATAAAAAATTATTATTAGGTCAAAAAATCCCACATGATTAACATCATAAATGATTAAAGTTATTTGATAAAGTCCAATATCAAGTTCTATTTAAAATACTTTAAGTAAATTAGAAACTGTACAGGATACACTAATTTACATTATTCTACAAGAATTAGTTAATGCAACCAGATAAAATTATGAGCCTTCGGCTCAGGACATGGTCTCAGGGTCCTGGGATCGAGCCCTGCATCAGGGTCTCTGCTCAGCAGGGAGCCTGCTTCCTCCCTCTCTCTCTGCCTGCCTCTCTGCCTACTTGTGATCTGTCAAATAAATAAATAAAATTAAAAAAACAAAACAAAACAAAACAAACATAAAAACCCTGAAAAGCTAGGATTACATTATATTTATAGACTAATGTGGAGGAGATTTTGCATCTTTATTGTACTTAGTCAAAACAACATTTATGTATTTGAATATTTCTCAGTAAGCCACCTGGGTGGCTCTGTGGGTTGGGCCTCTGCCTTGGGCTCGGGTCATGGTCTCAGGTTGTGGTCTTGGGGTCCTGGGATCCAGCCCCTGCATTGGGCTCTCTGCTTAGCAAGGAGCCTGCTTCTCCCTCTCTCTCTGCCTGCCTCTCTGCCTACTTGTGATCTCTCTCTCCATCAAATAAATAAATACAATCTTTAAAATACTATATCTCTCAGTAAAGTTTTATAATTTTCTTCATTTTAATTATACATGAAATTCCTCTTATGCTTATCCTTGATATAATTTTTGTTATGATTAATATCCTTTTCCTTTATGTTTAAAATTGATTATTAGCTAGTAGGGGAGTAACTGATTTTGTGAATTTTTTATCCAGCAAACTGGCTATCTTCTTTTAATCCTTTTATAGATAATAGTAACATCTGCAAATAATGACATTTTGTGTTTTGCTAGCCAATCTGTATATTTCTCTTCTTTTCCCTTTCTTATTGGTTTGGGTAGAACTTCTAGGATGTTAAGAAGCTAGAATGACAATAGGTACCTTTTTTTTTTCATATTTTCAATGGAATGCTTGCTATTTTATTTTTATATTTTCATAGATACCTTTTTACCAGATTAAGAAATTTTCCTTATACTCCTAATTTGCTAAGTATTTATAATTACTGTTGAGTTTTATTAAATGTTTTTTATACATCCAGTAAGATGAACACATGGTTTTTCTTCTTTAATATTCAAGGTACTAGATTATCTTGGCAGGTTTAAAAAAAACAAAACAAAAGATTGAACCATTCTTGAATTCCTTGGATAAAACCTATATGGTCAGGAGATAACTTTCATGCACATAAACATTATTCACTTCAATTTGCCAATGTTTTATTTACAATTCTTGTATCAAAGTTTCCATGTGAAATTGGTCCATAAGTTTTCTTTCTTTATTTCTTTGCCTGATTTGATATTAAAATCAAAAGAACGATGCTTTTCTATTTTTCCTGAAACATTTCTTTCGTTTTCCACTTTAGTCCAAGCCGCCACCTGAATTATCCTCTAATTCTCCCTTCTTTTCAAATTTATTTTTTCTCTTCCTTGCCCTCTTTTTTTCCTCACATCCTACCACATCACACATGTTCTAAAATGTAAGTTCCAAGAGCAAGGAGCTTGCCTCTCCCAAGAAATTTGGCCTCTGTCAAGCCTGTAACAAAATATGTGTTGAATAAATAAAAGAAATAAAATCCTACTTTTCATCTATCAGACTGGCAAAGACAAAAAACCTGAAAGATCCATATTGACACTTGGGGGAAAAATGAACACATATTAATATGCATATATCCTAACGAGTAATTTGAAGATAACAACGAAAAGCCTTTAAAACATGATATCTTTGGGGGCTCCTGGGTGGCTCAGTCGTTAAGCGTCTGCCTTCAGCTCAGGTCATGATCCCAGGGTCCTGGGATCGAGCCCCACATCAGGCTCCTTGCTCAATGGGAGGCCTGCTTCTCCCTCTCCCACTCCCCTTGCTTCTGTCCCCTATCTCGCTGTGTCTCTCTGTCAAAAATAAATAAATAAAATCTTTAAAAAAAACCAAAAAACATGATATCTTTGACCAAGAAGGTACATTGCTAGCATTTTATTTTTCTGATGTAATCTAATAATGTGAAAACATTTTTAATCAAAACATTGTTCATCAGGAAAAATGGCAAACAAGCTAATTGTTCGATGATAGTGATTTTTAAATAAATTATGATACATCCATACAGTGTAACAGTATGTATTTCTAAAATTGTCACAGAAAGATGTTTTGGACAAACTGTAAACTTTGAAAAGATGGTAATATAATGTGTATTATCATTCTGTTTTGGTAAAAAAGTTTACTTCTGTGCATTGAACAAAGCCTGTAAGTATATACACAAAATATTGCTGTTATTTACAAAGCTTCTTTTCTTTTCCTCTACCTATATTTTTCTACGTTTCTATCATGAACACTTCTATCAAAGCATAAATTTAAAAAGAAAATAATTATAATATCATGTTGTTACCAATTTAATGAAAAATCTTTGGCAATGAGAAGTAATATCAAATATTCATGCATGCGTGTGTGTGTGTGTGTGTGTGTGTGTGTGTATAAATGAAGATTGCCCAGTATTTGAAACACACTTCTTTGGGGAATCTTGAAACTAATTACTAATGAACAGTCATGACGTAGGTTCAGTGAAACTAACATTTCCACCCAGAACTCTGAATTCTGTGAGAGCAATGCAGAGACACAGAAAATCATTAGAGATTACTCATTGAACTGGTGGCCAAACTGAGACACTAAACTCCAAGAGTGTCCAAGGGCAACAGAGCATAGTAGCATGACAAAGAAAGTGGTAAATCGGAAGCAACTTCTAAAGCAGACTTTTTTTGAGGTATGATATTGGCTAGGCTTTGCCTTTTTTGGTTTGTACTATGTTCTTAATTAAACCTGGTTCTCCAAAGTCCTTATAGATCCTATAGAGCTCTACTATGGTATTTTTTCAAAAAAGTCCTTTTCTGTTTCAGACAGGTTAGTTTCTATTGTTTAGAATGAAGAATCCTGGTATAATTCTCAATTGGTACAATTGGCGACTGGTACAACAGCCTACCAATTATCTCCAGTTATCACCAATTAATGCTCTTGCATTTCAGAAATTGCCGCTATTTTTCTAGGTAGGTCAAAAGGTAACTAGAGATGACATGGGCATAAATACCAGAGAGATCAGATATGATACCAGCCATGATATTTACTATTTGTTTGAACTTGGACAATAGATCTAATCTCTATAGTCCTTAATCTCCTCATGTATAAATTACTCTGAGGATTCAATAAGTTCGTGTTAAAATTTCACATATCCAATATTTATCTTAAATTCTTAACTCTGCTCCCTTATTTCATGGCTCACATTATATCTACACTTTTAAATCATGTATACTTCTACCATAAACACCACTTATCACTATGATCAACTCTTTCTATTTCCTCAGAATATGAAAACTACGCATAAATCTAAATTTCTGCTTTCTTCAATACTATGCATTGGTTACTGCAGTCTGGTAGAGAAATTAGAATGACCTATATAAAGTCAAACTATCTTTTGGCCAGACTCATAATGCTATATTCAGATAAAAACAAACAAAATGGCAGCATATATCCAAAAAAGCACTGAAAAGTGAAAAAAGAATCTGAATCTTTCCTGAACTCCAATGAAGAAGAACTAATGTAAGATTCCATAGCTAATGCATAGTAAAAAATCTAAAAATTCTCTCTTGTCATCTCCTTAAATTATGGAGTAGGGCAGCTGCCTCAGAACCTCACCTCAGACCCCTAAATCTTCCTCAAGTTATCTCTCTAAGCTCCACCCAATATAACTTTTTCTTTCAACACATCTCCTCCTCCAGTCTTTCTGGATTGATTATTTTCTCCCTCTAACTTCCTAATGTAAATAAATCAAGCTTTCTCAGCTTCTTTCAATTCTCCCTTCCCATATATATAAAACACACACACACACAATAATAAAAAAAAAAAAAGGCCCTGAAGCTGAGCAAACAGGGAAAGATTAATTAACTTTTAAGTATTCACAATCTTTTATCCTCCCTGATGCCTTCAAACATTTCTCTTTTTTCTCTTCTCTTTTGCTCTTCTCCTGTCTCTCTTCCTTTCCCTCCCTCCCTTTCTCCTCCCCGCTACCATAACTATATAGATTTGAGCCATGATATATTTTGATCTGAGACCACAAGTATGTCTTTACACATACTTGGCAAGCCTACATTTTCCTGCTTGGTATTCTTCCTCTATTTCTCAGCTCTAATCTTTCTCCTGAGCTCCAGAAACACAAATGTCTCTACCTTCTGGACATCTTCATAAGGGCATGGGCATTTCAAACACAAAATTTAAAGTGAATGAAACACTCAGCAACTTTCTCCCTAAATCTTTTTTTCTCCTATATCCTCCAACCCAACATAAACTTTTACTTGGTCAAACAAAAACCCTAACTGTGATCCCTGACTTTCTGCTTCCTTTATACTCCACATTCATTAATCACCAAGTCCTGATCTCTGTAATTATTTTAATCTCTTGCATTTGTACACTCTTGTACACATTAGTCGCCACTACCCTAGATTAGACTAGCACCCATGTTTCTTCTTCTTCTTTTTTTTTTTTTTTAAAGATTTCATCTATTTATTTGACAGACAGAGATCACAAGCAGGCAGAGAGGCAGGCAGAGAGAGAAGAGGAAGCAGGCTCCCCGCTGAGCAGAGAGCCCGATGTGGGGCTCGATCCCAGGACCCCGGGACCACGACCTGAGCTGAAGGCAGAGGCTTTAATCCACTGAGCCACCCAGGTGCCCCGCACCCATGTTTTCTTCTATCTGGTCTTCCTGTCTCCTGGTCTGTCTTATTTCAGTTCACTGTTTTTACTACTGTTAAAACAGTCTTTCTAATATGTCAATCTCATTCTGTCACTTAACTACATGGGTTATGGAGTCTGACTGCTAAGTTTTGAACCAGATTTAATGATCAACTAGGGAGAAGAGAAAGTGCATGCTACAGTGGTTAAGCACACAGACACTACAATCTACTTGCCTTGGTTCAAATGTCAACATTGTCTTTATTAATACCTTGGAACAATTAAGTTTGTAGAACCTAGTTTTCTTAATTATAAAACTGAAATAACAAAAGAACCTACATTACAGAGAAGTTGTAAGGATTACATTAAAATGAAAGCTCTGACAGCCATGTAAATGTTTGCTATCATTATTATATGACCTTACGTAGATTATACAGCCTTTCAGTACTTTAGTCATCCTATCTATAAAAAGGAGTAATATGTTATACAGGTTTTTTGATATTAGGTGACATAATGGGACTCAATCAGATGTCAGAACCTCTGTTAAAACATTCTCTGATCTTCCAATTTCCCAAGGTAGGAATAAATGTACATGACCTCACTGCACCAGTATATACTCTATATCATAGCACTGAACACAGGTAGTTACAACTGACTGCTTCTCTGTCTCCCTCCCCAAACTGGATGTTCTTGGATTGCAGGAGGTATGCATTGCCCAGTGGTTTTTCTATTGTACATCACAGCAAAATTTTATTATGCAAATGACTGAATTTATATACCTATATATCTACATATATATATATAGATATAAATATCTATATATAGTCTTTCCCAATGTCTAGTAAATAGTAGGCAATCAATATATGTCAATTTTCTTTATCAATTTTCTCAGTCTGTGGTGGGGATGGTGGTAGGACAGTAGCCTACTAGAGCTCTCTTATCTTTCAGTTTTAACCTCTATCAAAGTACCAGGCCATTTGGTGATGATGAGTTCTTTTACCTGGATCCAAGCCAGCTGTCACTACTGAGTTTCAGTGTCCCAACCTCAATAATCTCATAAGAAATTAAGTCCCTATTTCCATATCCGGGCCTTTTTCTGATGGGCCAACAGTGAAGAAAATGTCTAACAATGTTAGTGTCAGAGTACTTTCTTTTATTTTTTAAAGATTTTTATTTATTTATTTGTCAGCGATAAAGAGAGAGCACAAGCAGGGGAGTGGCAGGCACCATCTAATCTTGGTTAGATGGAAATGTTCCATGCTCTGCAAGAAATGTGAGACTTCTGGAGCCTTTTAGTAGCATTCTCCAATGGCAGTAACTCTTTGCCATCACTGTGACAGTCCACAATGCCTCTAGACATTTCCAAACTCTGTCTAGGGAGTGAGAGTCAGGGGAACAAAAATGATCACACTTAGTTGAGAATCATTGAATATTTTCAAGTACCTTTCTGTCACTTTCATCAAAATGGTCACACAAACTAAAAATATTATAAAAATGAAGACCAATCATTTTTTATTTTGATAATAAGAATGATAAAGAAGTTGGGACACCTGGGTTGCTCAGTTGGTTAAGCATCTGCCTTTGGCTCAGGTCATGATCCCAGGGTCCTGGGATCCAGTCCCACAAGGGGGTTCCTTGTTCAGCAGGGAGCCTGCTTCTCCCTCTGCCTGCTGTTTCCCCTGCTTGTGCTCTCTCTCTCTGACAAATAAATAAAATCTTAAAAAAATGAAAATGATAAAGAAGTACAAAATGCATGGGAGTTTTTGCCTTTCTTTTCTTTCTTAAATCTTTATTGGGTTTCCTGGTTGTTAGGAATTGAAAGTGATTTTTTTAAAAAAGATTTTATTTATTTGACAGAGAGAGACAGAGCATGAGCAAGAAGGAGGACCAGCAAAGGGAGAGGGACAAGCAGACTTGCTGCTGAGCAGGGATCCTGAGGCGCACCAATTGCAGGACCTGGGATCATGACCTGAGCTGAAGGCAGATGTTTAACTGACTGAGCCGCCTTGGTGCCAGTTCTTGCCTTTCTTTACTTGAGACATTTAGTAATAGGCATCTGACAAAATACAGCATCCTTTCTTGATAAAAACCCTCAAGAAAGTAGGGATAGAAGGAACATACCTCCACATCATAAAGGCCATACATGAAAAACACAGCAATTATCATCCTCAATGGGAAAAATGGAAAGCTTTTCCTCTAAGGTCAGGAATACAACAGGAATGTCCAGTCTCACCACTGCTACTTAGCATAGTACTGGAAGTCCTAACCTCAGTATTCAGACAACAAAAAGAAATAAGAGGTATCCAAATTAGCAAGGAAGAAGTCAAACTTTCATTCATCACAGACAACATGATACTTTATGCAGAAAACCTCAGAGACTCCACCAAAAATATTGCTAGAACTGATACATGCATTCAGTAAACTTACAGGATGTAAAATTGATGTACACAAATCTCTTCCATTTCTTTTTTTTTTAAAAGATTTTATTTATTTATTTGACAGAGAGAGAGAGAGAGAGATCACAAGTAGTCAGGGTGGGGGGAGGAATGAGGGTCCCCGCTGAGCAGAGAGCCCGATGCGGGGCTTGATCCCAGGACCACAACCCGAGCTGAAAGCAGAGGCTCAACCCACTGAGCCACTCAGGCGCCTGTCTGTTCCATTTCTATACACAAATAATGAAGCAGCAGAAAGAGAAATCAAGGAATCGATTCCATTTATAATTGCAGCAAAAAACATTAGATACCTAGGAATCAACCTAACCAAAGAGGTAAAAGATGTTCAATATCTGAAAACTATAGAACACTTATGAAAGAAACTGAAGAAGATACAAAGAAATGGAAAAAGAAAAAAAAATACAGTCTATTCAACAAATGGTGTTGGGAAAAATGGACAGTGACATGCACAGGAATGAAACTGGACCACTTTCTTACAACATAGACAAAACTAAATTCAAAATGGATGAAAGACCTAAATGTGAGACAGGAAACCATGGATTGGAAGAACAAATATTGTTAAAGTGTGTACACTATCCAAAGCAATCTACACATTCAATGCAATCAAGCTATATTACAAAAATAAAAATAAAGTAACATGAAAAGAGAGAGGGAGTCAAAACATAAGAGACTCTTAACTCTAGAGAACAAACTGAGGGTTGACGGAGAAGGTGGGGGGGATGGTCTAAATAGGTAATATGTATTAAGGAGGCCACTTATTGGGATGAGCACTGCATGTTACATGTAAGTGATGAAGAACTAAATTCTACTCCTGAAATCAATACTGCACTATATGTTACCTAACTTAAATTTAAATAAAATCTTGGAAGAAAACAAAAGGATTAGGAATGGTTACTTGAAATCATAGTCAGATTAAACATTAAAAGTCTTTTGTCCATTTTTCTTTTTCTTTTTTTTTTGAGGAGGTATTGATTTGTGATAATTTCTTTTCAATTACACATGTTGAAATGTCTTCTCTGTTTGCAACTTGTTCTTTCATTCTTTTAAGGTGACTTTTGAAAGAAGAAACATCACAATTATAATACAATAACAGTAATCTTTTCCTTAATAACTTTTTAAATTTTGTATCTTAAATTTTTCCCTATTCTGAATAAATAATCAATGAACCCAATACCATTTATTGAAAAGTCAACCCTTATCACAATACCAGCTCTGTTATATAAGTTTCCAACCACATAGATGTCTCTGGGCTGTCCTTTTTCACTCCATGGGCCAATCCATCTATCTTTGCACAATTATAATACTGTATTAATTACTAAGGCTTTATACCAAATTTTCATCTCTGGCAGATCAAGTCTCCTCACTTTACTCTTCTTCAGGACTATAATATCATTACCTTAATCATATCTTTTATTTATTAAACAGATGTGTTTTATATTGTTCAGTAATTTTAATATGTAAGATGTTTGAAATCTTATTCTTCTATTATTTCTGATACTCTTTCCTGATATTTGGTAATTTTTATTGTAATCTCATTTTTTATTTTTTTAATTTTACCTGTGGGAATTTTTTGAGTCCTATATTCAAAGTAGATTCCTTTGGAGAGAATTGTGTTCTACTAGCTACTTGGGGGATTTTAAACTTGGGACCACATTAAATTCTTGGCTTTAATTTTCTTTTTCATATCATCTGTGTAGTGTGAAGTTCAGTAGCAAACCCACAAGACCAGCTTGTGGTTACAAATGATCAGGGAGATATTTTACTATGCTCAGTGCCAAGATGTGAAGCAATTAGTTATTCTTGAAGTGCTGTGGGAGGTGATAGGCTGCTTTTATTACGCGCTCTCACAATGAAGGTGCAGAGATTTCTAAGTCTATACTGAGGCCCCTCATGTTTAAAAAAAAATCACCTTGGGTTTTGACTCTTTCTTGTTCCTCTTTCAATGAGGGAAAAGTCTGTAAAAACCTTAGCCCAGGGTTTACCAGGCTCAACAAATACTATAAAGGTTACTGCTCTGGATGGCACTTATATTTGTTTATTGCTTTGTTGTTTTGTTTTATTTTTAAAAAGATTTTATTTATTTATTTGGGAGAGAGATAGAGAGAAGCAGACTCCCCGATGAGCAGGGAGCCTGATGCAGGGCTTGATCCAGGGACCGTGGTCTCATGATCTGAGCTGAAGGCAGACGCTTAACCAGCTGAGCCACCCAGGTGCCCCTGTTGCTTTATTTTAACCTTTTGGGATAAATAAATCATCACCATTTTCCACACCATCTTTCCAGGTCATAGATGCATGCAATACTATTTTTATATCATATTGTTTTTAGTTGTTTACCATGAGATGTAGGGTATCTAGTTCATCATACTAACAAGACACAAAGGTTGAATTTTATTTCCCCCTTACCTTCATCTATTCTTTACCTTATTTCTTTTAAAATGTCTCTATTCTGTTTGTTTTTTTTTTCTCCTGGTTTCAAAAAACCAGATACTCAGTTTGAAAAAAACCTGAAGTGATATTAAGTATGAATTAGGAAAGCCAAAAGTCTCAGCCCCCTAATCCACCTCCCTATAACCCTAAGGAAAAGACACTGTTACAGTTTGCTCTCATATAATATATATTTTTATTTTTACAAAAATAGTATTATGCCAGGGTGCCTGGGTGGCTCAGTGGGTTAAGCCTCTGCCTTCAGCTCAGGTCATGATCTCAGGGTCCTGGGATTGAGCCCTGCATCTGGCTTTCTGCTCTGCTAAGAGCCTGCTTGCCCCCCACCTCTAGGCCTGCCTCTCTGCCTACTTGTGATCTCTGTCTGTCAAATAAGTAAATAAAAGTCTTAAAAAAATAGTATTATGCCTAAATATATTCCCCTCTTGTCCCTAACATGGTTTAAAAAAATAAACAAACATATATCAGGTAGAATTTAACATGTCATTAATTATAGATCTACTTCATGAATATTTTCAAAAGAAAACACTGTCTAGCAAATATTGAATTTTTCTCTTTTCTTCAATTTAAAATCCTATTTTCTGAAAGACATTCTGAAAGTATATTTTAACTTGTTTTATTAAATATGCAATATTCTATGACAGATCCACATTTCACTTATAACTATGTTATTTATCAGTAAACAGATTCACCATGACCTATTTTCAAAGTTCGATATTCTCATCTCTCTTGATAAAACTATATCATCAGAAGTTGTTAACTTCAATGTATTTAGAATTTTATAATTCATTAGGTACAGTGGGATTACAAAATATTCTCAACATGCTAAGAAAGTGTTATTTCAAATGACTCTAAGCAGATTTAAAGTAGTTATTATACTCCTGAAAGGCATTCAATATTCTAACTGGTTTTGGGCTATCATCTCTCTGGCTATTCTCATATGCTATGAAAAAGTAGCTCTTCTGAGAGATCAAATGAACAATTATTGATATTTGCCATCTTCAATATTTTGAATGTCCACTATTCAAGAAGGTAGATGTTACACATATTTTGAACACCCATACTATTTTATTTAAAGTACTTACTAATTAAAATAAAATAGTCCCCTTACTATAGAAGTTATTTATTATAGGAAAAAGATCAAAGATCTTTGTTTCAAATTTTGTCTATTTAATCCAAAGAGGTTTTAAAGAGGCTTTTTGGAAAACTTTTGGAAACAAAGGAAAAAGCTCTTTAAGAATTAAAACTCATTTCTGGCAGGGATGGGTTGCAGAGGCTGCACCAAAACCTGCTACAAAATTTAACAAAGAAAACAACTGGATAACAACTGGGTGGTTCAATCGGTTAAATGTCTGCCTTTGGTTCATGTCACGATCATGTCATAGGGTCCTCGGATCAAGCCCCCTGTTAGGATACCTGATTAGTGAGGAGTCTGCTTCTCCCTCTCCTGTGCTCTCTCTCTCTCTCTCTCTCTCTTTCAAATAAGTAAATAAAATCTTTAAGAAAAAAGAAAATAACTGGATAAAAATTCACATTTATACCAACCATGGTTTCAAGAAACAGTGACAGAGATAGGAAAAAGAACAGGTGGAAAGAAACATTCTTTTTAATTATAAAAAGTTCATGACAGAATGAGAGAAAAACTCTAGGCCATAAAAAGTGCTCTGCAAGAAAGTTAATGTAATTATGGTATACTAGGTTTTCCAATGAACAATATTTATATAACATTAATAAGCTCATCTTTTATTTTTGAAACTATATTGACAAGATGGGGGCACAGAGAGCTACAAGTGAGGTAAGTCATCATCTAATGATAATAGATACATCATGTTTATACTATCTATAATTCCTATCTATAATTTTTACTTGTAGAATTTATAATAATAATAATTTATTTATAATGTCTCATAACAGTAAACCTGGATATAGCAGCAAAAAAACCCACATTATTTAAAAATAGGTAGCCGAATTACTCTGGGAATTAAAAGCAAGTAAAGATTAAAGCAGTTAAATATTAAAAGCAGTTATCTCTAGGTGAGGTGGACTCCTAGGAAGGGGACACTTAATATTATTTGACTTAACATGTCCATATAATATGTTATCTTTTTTCTCTTTTTTAAATTAAATTTTTTCTCTTTTTTAAATTAACATTTAATGTATTATTTGTTTTAGGGGTACAGGTCTGTGAATCATCAGTCTTAAACAATTAATAAGAGTCAGCATAGCACATACCCTCCCCAATGTCCATCACCCAGCCACTCTATTCCTTCCATCGCCCTCCCCTCTAGCAACTCTCAGTTTGTTTCCTGAGATTAAGAGTCTCTTATGTTTTGTCTCCCTCCCCGGTCCCATCGTGTTTCATTTTTCCTTCCCTTCCCCCTATAAACCCCCGCCCTGCCTCTCAAATTCCTCATATCAGAGAGATCATATGATAATTGTCTTTCTCTGATTGACATATTTCACTTAGCATAATACCCTTTAGTTCCATCCCTGTCATTGCAAGTGCCAAGACTTTGGGTTTTTTGATGGCTGCATAGTATTCCATTGTATGTATGTATATATACATTCATATATAGATATATGTATGTATATATACACCACAACTTCTTTATCCATTCTTCTGTTGATGGACATCTAGCCTCCTTCCATAGTTTGGCTATTGTGGACATTGCTGCTATAAACATTCAGGTGCATGTGCCACTTCATTTCACTACATTTGTATCTTTAGGATAAATACCCAGTAGTGTGACTGCTTGGTCATAAGGTAGCTCTATTTTCAACTTTTTGAGGAACCTCCATACTGTTTTCCAGAATGGCTGCATCAGCTTGCATTCCCACCAACAATGTAGAAAGGTTCCCCTTTCTCTGCATCCTCGCCAACATCTGTCTTTTCTGACTGGTTAATTTTAGCCATTCTGACTGGTGTGAGGTGGTATCTCATTGTGGTTTTGATTTGTATTTCCCTGATGCCGAGTGATGTGGAGCACTTTTTCATGTGTCTGTTGGCCTTCTGGATGTCTTCTTTGCAGAAATGTCTGTTCATGTCCTCTGCCCATTTCTTGATTGGATTCTTTGTTCTTTGGGTGTGGAATTTGATAAGTTCTTTATAGATTTTGGATACTAGCCCTTTATCTGATATGTCATTTGCAAATATTTTCCCCCATTCTGTCAGCTGTCTCTTGGTTTTGTTGACTGTTTCCTTTGCTGTGCAAAAGCTTGATCTTGATGAAGTCCCCATAGTTCATTTTTGCCCTTGCTTCCCTTGCCTTTGGCAATGTTTTTACGAAGAAGTTGCTGCAGCTGAGGTCAAAGAGTTGCTGCCTGTGTTCTCCTCAAGGATTTTGATGGATTCCTGTCTCACGTTAGTGTCTTTCATCCATTTTGAGTCTATTATTGTGTGTGGTGTAAGGAAATGGTCCAGTTTCATTTTCCTGCATGTGCCTGTCCAATTTTCCCAACACCAGTTATTAAAGAGACTGTCTTTTTTTCTATTGGACATTTTTTTCCTGCTTTGTCAAAGATTAGTTGACCATGGAGTTGAGGGTCCATTTCTGGACTCTCTATTCTGTTGCACTGATCTACGTGTCTGTTTTTGTGCCAGTACCATATGTCTTGATGATTACAGCTTTGTAACAGAGCTTGAAGTCTGGAATTGTAATGCCGCCAGCTTTGGTTTTCTTTTTCAACATTCCTCTGGTTGTTCAGGGTCTTTTCTGGTTCCATATAAATTTTAGGGTTATTTGTTCTATTTCTTTGAAAAAAGTTGATGGTATTTTGATAGGGATTGCATTAAATGTGTAGATTGCTCTAGGTAGCATTCTACATTATCTTTTTTAAAGGGAAAAGAATAAGGTCTTAACAGGGAATCTAAGGCTGTATATGAATTCTCACTCCATTTCTGCATTTTAGTAACCAATGGAGAGGCAACATGGTGCGATGGGGGTTAGATTTGGATCCATACAAATATGTATTTGAATTCTGGATCTATAAGTGACTGATTCAAATGTCTGTCAGAACGTCAGTTAATATTTTTGAGAGCATATTGTTTTTGTATATAATTAGGCAAAATGATTTCTAGCATGCAGAGATACTGTAGGGACTATCAATAATCTATGTGGAGCATATGGCATGTAGAAAACAATAATAGTAGTTGCTATAATTAATCATTATCTTTTACTAATGAAAACAACAGCAAACTATCAAAGTTTACAATTTCTTTTTTTCCCAAAGATCTGTATTTATTTATTTGACAGAGGAAGAGATAGCACAAGCAGGGGGAGCAGCAGGCAGAGGGAGAGAGAGAGGGAGAAGCAGATTCCCCACTGAGCAGTAAACCCAATGTGGGGCTCTATCCCAGGACCTTGGGATCATGACCTGAACTGAAGGCAGGCATTAACTGACTGAGCCACCAGGCACCCTGAAGTTTTCAATTTCATTTTTTTTTCTTTTAAGGATTTTATTTATTTGACAGAGACAGATCACAAGTAGGCAGAGAGGCAGGCAGAGAAAGAGGGGGAAGCAGGCTCCCCACTGAGCAGAGAGCCCAATGTGGGGCTCCATCCCAGGACCCTGAGACTATAACCTGAGCTGAAGGTAGAGGCTTAACCCCCTGAGCCACCCAGGTGCCCCTGAAGTTTTTAATTTCCAAAGCTACAATCTTATATTGAAATCTGAATCATATAACTATCAGGTGAGTTTTATTATCTGCATTTTATAGTTGAGCGAAAAGGATAAGCATGCTTGCCCAAATCTATTAGTAGGAACTTAAACTTGAAACAAAACTGCAAATACTCAATCTCTCTCAAAAATAATTCTCATTCAAACAATAAATAGGAAAGCAGAGAAGGCCTTTTCTGAGTAGAATACTTTAAACAACAAAACTTTTTCATTAGAGCTAGCAATAGGGTGATTAATGGTGGGGAAGATATAAAAAAATTTCAAAGAGAAAATAGCTGTGAATCTAGGTATCAGTTCCAGGCCCAAGGTTACCTGATACTCAAAAGATAGAAAGAAATCTAATTATTTTTACTGAAAGTAGCCTATGTAATAGAACTAACAGAACTCTAATAGTAGAGTTAGATTCAATTGTGATCATGTACTTCCTGACCTAACGTTGTTACTCATTTGTACCTAAGCCCTCATAATTTTGTAAAGCATGCTCAAAAATTTATCATTCCCTTAAAATGGACAGACTTTCAGGAAGGTGGGCTGTAATATAACTTTTTAAGTCTGATGCTGTCTTGCCTTGCTATAATTCACAGAATCAAAGAAAACTTCATTCATAGGACATCTACTCCCTAAATCTCAAGCACAGTGTCTCTGACACTGTTAACCACCTATGAACCACCTTTGAAGGGCTGGACTTGCAAATCCAGGACTGTGAGCAATGAACTAGAATTCTAACTAAATTTTAAACTTCAATGACAGGGATGTTGGTCAGCCTTATTCCCCACTCTATCACCAGTGTTTACCACAATGCTGGGCAAACAATAGGTGCTCAGTCAGTATTTGTGAAGTGGATGAATAAGTGTATGAAAGAGTTAATAATAATTCTTAAGTGATTATTTGAATTTTCATTTTGCAAAGATAAAAGGACTGAGTACAAAATTAATAATAAATTTATTTTATTCATAACTCAGTAATTATTTTTCCTTAATTAAAAAAATAAAATAATGTAGATTAAGTCAAGTGTTATTTTTTGGAGTAAAAATTCTGCCACTTGCATACATGTAAAGTCAATGTTATAGCTTCACTACTTCTGTTTCATAATGTACTTTTACCCATCCCTTAAGAGCAAAAATAATGCAAACAGTCATAGTAAACGTAACATGATTTTCTAATCTAAAATACTATAGTCACTATACTATAGGCCTGACACACTTGATCTCATTCACACTTCACAACAAACTTATGAAACGATATTATCACCACATCTGACGGATGAAGAAAATGGAGTTTAAAGAGGTAATTTGTGCAAGGTCACAAAGATGGTAAAATCCAGATTAAAAAAAAAAAAAGTCTAATTCTAAAATAACTGGTTTAACCATAGGGTTAACCCACACAAGAGTCATACCATATCTAGCCTGCTATCCAACCCCAACCATGAGAGAATAATTTATCTATTCATTCAACATCTATTGTACATCAATTATGCTCCTGGTGCTATGCTAGGCTCTCCTAATGATCACTTTTAATTCTGAAACACAATAAAAAATGACAAATACCAACATTGTTCCCTGGAACCATACTGTTGAGACCCATACTCTGAAAGGTTACACACTCTGTTCATATGCATGTGTGACATGTGTGCTTTTGTCTGTCTTACTAAGCTACACACTTCTTTTAGGCAGGGTGGTACCAGGTTTATTTTTATATTCCTGAAAAATGCCTAGCACAGTGCTTTGCTCATAAAAAGTTCTTAATAAACACTGTTCAAAAATAACACTATGTGTAAACTGAACTAAATTTCCTTGGCTGAGAGAAAATGTAAATGAAGATTTTATCTTCAAATCTTCTGTGCAATTATCCTACACTTTAAAAAAAACCATAAATTCCAAAAACAAGACAGTTTTATTATTTTAAATATTTCATTCATAAGCTTTAATAAAATTGTTAAATTTTCATGTAAACAAATATAAAATCTATTCTGATAAATCTCATTTAGTATGTAAATGGACTTTATTTGCTTTTCATATATTATAACCTTAGGTAATGTTCTTTTTATAATGTAGCCTTCCCCTACAATCCAAGTTAGTACATATGATTGCACAAGGATAAAAAGATTCCATTTTAAAAAAGATAAATAATACTTTTTCTATTTTTTCTCAGAGCCATTATTATGATTAGAGAACTATATGAATACTTGATTCTGTAAGACTTATATATAAAAAAAGAAACCACATCCTGGCAGGAATTATTTTATTTCCACTTCTGACAGTGCATTTTGCTTCTTAGTCTAGATAAAAATAAAATCAATTTGAAAGGACAGATTTTAATCTGAGATGATACAGAGCATTTATTTATTTATTTATTTATTTATTTATTTTTGGTGGAAAAAAAAAGATGTGGCAATTCATACTATGCATTAGAGATCAGAATCTGGCCCTAAGTTTACATGATTGATGGGTTTCTATCTGAACAGGCGTAAATGTGAATAGTAACTGTAATAATGCTTACCAGAGAGAGTGGATGTGACCTCAAGCATAAAAGTTTCCCTTTTTATCTTTAGCATTAAGTAGCTTCCTCTACAGCAAAATATTTTTGAGAAGCACTAACAAAATCCTATGTATTACTTAAAATATAATACATAATAACAAATATACATATCCATAACATGATTTCAGTAGACAAACAATGACATTAACTATTCATAGAAAACCTCATTCAATAACCAATTTCTAAAATTACACGCTTGCCCGGGGTACAAATCATTCATTTGTGAGTTACAAGTAAACCTAGAGGACAAAATAATTCATTATATAGTGGTATGTTTTATACTATTTTCTTTAATGGCCATACATACAAGCCATACATACAAACACTATTTATTTTACTAGGCCTGAGTATTCTCACTGAATATTCTGTTTGGCTCTAAAATTGAAAACTTACATAGACTCATGCTACTCTGATATGGAAAAAAAATACTACTGTGGGTATCTTATGGTTACCAGTCAATTGGCTGGCTCCTAAGGGCTCATAGAAGAGAAAAGGACATCACGCAGTATATTGACCATGTAGCCTTACTGTTAGTAATCTTTGTTTTGTTGTTCCTCCTTATGGAAACAAATATAAAATCTTTTCTGATAAATCTCATTTAGTATGTAAATAGAGTTTATTTGCTTTTCATATACTATAACCCTTTAATTACAGTCAGGCAGTTTCTCCTTCTTACAGGGCATAATACTGAAACTGAAACTCCTGGGAGACATGAACTTATCTTGCAGAATTGATTTAATTAATCTCTACTCTAATTATTTAGTAATAAGATCTTAGGTAAGTCATCCACATTCCAACCGTATAGAATAATTATGGTAATAAAGGGTAGCAGCATTTACAAATACCAATGAAGTTCTAAGCTCTGTGCCACATGTTTTACATATACTGTCACATTTAATATTCAAAATCAACTAACCTTACACGGTAAATATGATCATTTCCATTTTATATATAAGGTCACTAAAACCCAGAAATCTGAAGTAATACCATCATAATGACAAAACCAGGAAGTAAACCTAAGTCTGAGTGACTAAACTAATCATGAAGTGAAATAATACACATGAATAACAAATAATGAAGTGAATAGGTAACTATAAAAGTAAAAAAAGTCCCAGGAACTGCAATTCTAACAATGGTGGAGTAATTTGAAACACACTTGCTATCCCATGATAACAATTATAAACTGTGAAAAAATACTAAAAGAAATAAATAAAAACAACTATTTGGAAATTGACCAAAAGTACGCAAAAACAGAAAGAGGCTGAGACCCTTGAAAGAAGAGAATATTGCTGGACAAGATCTATACTTGTATAGTTTTTCCTCTAAGGTTAAAATTTGTGGGAGTAGCCAGAACTGAAACAGAAAGTGCATTCCTATTGGCTTGAGGTACTAAAGACCAGAGTTCAGGGCTGAAAGAATGGCTGATAATTGGGGTTTTGGGGAGGTAGATTCTGGGAAGTGGGGAGGCATAGAGGGAGAGCTAAAAATTTGCATATACATTCCCACTCCTGAACTATATATACACACAGGAAGCCTCCAAAGAAGGTACTGGAGAATAATAGCTGAAAGGCTGAAAGGGATTTTTGCTGTTGCCCACTGCATGAGACAAAGAATTTGGAGTTTGAATCCCATAAGACTGACGCAGGTTGGTGAAAAACTTAGGCTTTCCATAGAAATCTCCAAAGGGCCACATTTCAGGAGCAAAGATTTTATCCCTGTATTAAAAGAGTTACCCTAGGATTTAAGGGAAAACCAGAAGAGACCCACTATAATAAAACACAGAACCAAGCCTTTCTTAGACAAAAATAAGCAGCCAATAATTTAACTGTTAGGTAAAAATAAGTCATATTCTTCAGAGGAAGATAACAGAATCCAGAGTCTCTAAAGTATATAATATACCCAGGACAGAATAAAAAATTTCAACAAATGGATAAATAGGAATATGTGACCCAAGTTCCATAGAAAAAACAGCAATAGAGCAGATTCTGTAATGGCTCAGAAAGTACTTTATTATCAAGAACACAGGGCACTGGCTGGCTCAGTCAGTCAAGTATGTGACTCTTGATCTTGGGGTTGTGAGTTTGAGCCCATGTTGGGTGGAGACATTACTTAAAAATAAAATTTTATAAATAAATAAATAAATAAATAAATAATATCAAGAACATAAAAAATCATGATGAATGCACAAAGAGAATCAGGAGAAATGGAAACAAAAAAGAATCAAGTACACTCAAAAATGGTTAAATTTATTAACTTTTTAATATATATATTACTATAATAAAATTTTTCTAAAGATTTAAATTGAAATTATAGAACTGAAAGGGCTACATCAAAATAAAAATTTCACTCGATGACTTAACAGCTTATTGAAGACGACACGGAAGCCAGCCAGAGAACAGATGAATGAAATTTCTGGAGTCTCAATGACCCACATAGCCACGAAACAATAACAAGTAATTTATCTACCTGCATATGGAGTCCCAGAAAAAAAAGAAAGAGAAGATGAGGCAGGAAAAAGTAATTGATGAGGTAATGAGTAAAATTCCCCACGTTTGCTGGGAAACATCAACCTATAAATCCAAGAAGCTCAGCAAAACTGAATAAAGAAACATACAAAGAAATATAATCTAGGCACATCATATCAAATTGCTGAAGAACACAGATAAGGAGTAAATCTTAGGGTGGCTCATTGGTTAAGTGACTGCCTTTGGCTCAGGTCATGATCCCGGAGTCCCCGGATTGGGTCCTGCTTCAGGCTCCCAGCTCTGGGGGGGATCTGCTTCTTCCTCTGATCTTCTCCCCTCTCATGCTCTCTCTCTCTCTCTCAAATAAATAAATACAACCTTTTTTTTTTTTTTTTTAAAGAATAAATCTTAGAGTAACCATCAGGAGGCAAAAAGACAATTCTGACATCAGAGAATTGAGTCTTATAATTCATATAACTCTAGAAATTCAACTGCTCATTCAGTTCTGTTTCATTTTTTTAAAGAATTTTTTGATTAGCAATTACCTATTTTTCCTTTACTCAAAGTTATGAGAGTTGTAATAGTATGTGTTATATCTATGCTGGGAAAAGTATTTGTGAGCCAAAAAATGTTAAAACAATTATATTAATATTGTTCTGGATGTACTAGCTAATTATATAGGAGAAAGAAATACCTATATAAATATTAGAAAGGAAGAGACACTACTCTCAACAATGGATAGATCCACCCAGAGACTTAATAAGAAAATAGCAGATTTGAACAATTCTAGAGACCAAATGGACCTAACAGATGTGAAAGAACACCCCATCTAATAGCAGATTACACATTCTCTCCAAGTACATACGGAACATTTTCAAGGACAGATAAAGTATGAGGCCACAAAATAAATCTCAACAAATTCAAGAAGATAGAAATTATATTAATCATGTTTTCTAGCACAATAGTATGAAATTAGAAATTACAACAGGAGGAAAGCTGAAAAATACACAAATATTTAGAAACTAAAGTGTAGACTCCTAAAGAACTAATGGATCAAAGAAGAAATCAAGAGAAATTTTAAAAATATCTTGAACAAATGAAAATGGAAACACAACATACCAAAATGTATGGCATACAGCAAAAGCAGTTCAGACAGGATGGTTTATAGTTATAAATGCATACATAAAGAAAATAGATCTCAAATAATTTAATATTATATCTCTAGGAATTAGAAAAAGAACAAACTAAGCCCAAAGTTAGCATAAGGAAGGAAATAATAAAGGTTAGAACAGAAATAAATGAAATAGAGAATAACGATAGAAAGGATTAACAAGGGACACCAGTTAGAATGGCCAAAATTAGTAAGACAGGAAACAACATGTGTTGGAGAGGATGTGGAGAAAGGGGAACCCTCTTACACTGTTGGTGGGAATGCAAGTTGGTGGAGCCACTTTGGAGAACAGTGTGGAGATTCCTTAAGAAATTAAATATAGAGCTTCCCTATGACCCTGCAATTGCACTACTGGGTATTTGCCCCAAAGATACAGATGTAGTGAAAAGAAGGGCCATCTGTACCCCAATGTTTATAGCAGCAATGGCCATGGTCGCCAAACTGTGGAAAGAACCAAGATGCCCTTCAACGGACAAATGGATAAGGAAGATGTGGTCCATATACACTATTGAGTATTAGGCCTCTATCAGAAAGGATGAATACCCAACTTTTGTAGCAACATGGACAGGACTGGAAGAGATTATGCTGAGTGAAATAAGTCAAGCAGAGAGAGTCAATTATCATATGGTTTCACTTATTTGTGGAGCATAACAAATAACATGGAGGACAAGGGGAGATGGAGAGGAGAAGGGAGCTGAGGGAAACTGGAAGGGGAGGTGAACCAAGAGAGACTATGGACCCTGAAAAACAACCTGAGGATTTTGAAGGGGCGGGGGGTGGGAGGTTGGGAGAACCAGGTGGTGGGTATTGGGGAGGGCACGTATTGCATGGAACACTGGGTGTGGTGCAAAAACAATGAATACTGTTACACTGAAAAGAAATAATAAAAAAAAAAGAAGTAAACAAACAAACAAACAAACAAAAAAGGAAAGAGCAGAGGCCCCCTGGGTGGCTCAGTCAGTTAAGTGTATGCCTTTGGCTCAGGTCATGATCCCAGAGTCCCAGAATCAAGTCCTCCATCTGGCTCCTTGCTCAGCAGGGAGTCTGCTTTTCCCTCTGACCCTCCCCCATCTCACAATTTCTCTCTTTCACTCTCTCTCAAATAAAATCTTAAGAAAAAAGACATTACAACAGAAACTACAGAAATACAAAGGAAAATAACTTGACTACAATGAATAATAAAATGCCAATAAATTGGACAATCTAGAAAAATGAATACATTCCTAGAAACATACAATCCACCAGGACTAAATCATGAAGAAACAGAAAACCCAAACAGACCAATTAGTAAGAAGACTGAATTGGCAATCAAAAACCTTGTAACAAACAAAAGCTCAGTATTAGATGGTTTCACTGGTGAATTCTACCAACATTTAAAGAAGAATTAATACCAATCCTTCTCAAAAATTTCTAAAAAATTTAAGAGAAGGGAAGGCTTCAAATTCATTTTTACAAACCCAGCGTTACCCTACTACAAAAGCAGGTAAGAATGCTATAAGAAAAGGAAACTACAGGTCAATATATCTAATGAATATATTTATAAAAATTCTCAACAAAATATTAACAAATTGAATTCAACAGTGTATTAAAAGGGTCATACACTATGATCAAGCAGGACTCATCCCTCGGATGCAAGAATAATCCAACACATGCAAGTCAATAAATGTGACACATCACATTTAACAGAATTAGATCAATATCATATGATCTCAATAGATGCAAAAGAAGCATCTGACAAATTCCAACATCCTTTCATGATAAAAACCCTCAACAAAAATCTCAACATAATAAAACTGATATATAACAAGCTTACATTGAAACCTTCTCTTGTAAGGTCAGGAGCAAGATAAGAATGTCCAATCTCATGACTCATATTAAATAAAATACTGGAAATCTTACCCAAAGCAATCAGGCAAAAGAAAGAAATAAAAGGCATCCAAATCAGAAAGGAAGAAGTAAAATTATTCCTGTTTGTAGACAATATATATAGAAAAGCCAAGTTTTACATCAAAAAAGTATTAGAACGAAAAGATGAATTCAGTAAAGTTTCAGGAAAAAAATCCATATGTAAAAATTAACTGCAATTCAATACAAATAACAATGTGCAATCTGAAAAAGAAATTTAAAAAAACAATCTCATTCACAGTAGCATCAAAAATAATAAAATACTTACAAATAAATTTAATGAGGTGAAAGACTTATACAATGAACATTATAAGACATTGATGAAAGAAACTGAAGAAGATACAAATAAGTGTAAAGATGCTTCATGTCATGGATTAGAAGAATTCATATTGTTAAAATGTCCACACTACCAGAAGCCATCTATAGATACAGTGAAATGCCTATCAAAATTTCAGTGGCACTTTTTTTTTTTTTTTACAGATACAACAAATAATCTTAAAATTCATATGGAACCACTGAAGACCCTGAATAGTCACAGTCTTGAGAAAGAACAGAGCTAGAGGCACCATGCTTCCTGATTTCAAACTATACTCCAAAGCCAAAGTAAACCGAAATAGTATGGTATTGGCATAAAACCAGACACAAAGACCAATGGAATCAAATGAAGTACCCAGAGATAAACCAATACATATGGTCAATAAAAGCCCACCCTGAAAAGGAGCCAAGAAAATTCAGTGAGGAAAAGATAGTCTTTTCAATAAATGGTGTTGGAAAGACTGGATATCCACATGCAAAAGAATAAAATGGCACCCTTATCTTATACCACTCACAAAAATTAACTTGATTTTAATTTAATGCTTAAATGTAAGACTGGAAACCATAAAACTCCTAGAAACAGGGAAGAAGCTTCTTAACATTGGTCTTGGCAATGATTTTTTTGATATGACCTCAAAAGTACAAGCAACTGGGGAGCCTCAGTGGCTTAGCTGTTAAGCATCTACCTTCAGCTCAGGTCATGATCCCAGAGTCCTGGGATCAAGCCCCACATTGGGCTCCCTGTTCCGCGGTAAGCCTGCTTCTCCCTCTCCCACTCCCCCTGCTTGTGTTCCCTCTCTCACTGTCTCTCTCTGTCAAATAAATAAGTAAAATCTTAGAAAAAAAAAAAAAAGCACAAGCAACAAAAGCAAAAAAAAAATCAGTGAGGCTACATTAAACACAATTCTATACTGCAAAAAAAAAAAAAAAAAAGAAAGAAAAAAAAGAAAGAAAAAAAAGAAAGAAAAGAAAAGGCAACCTATGGAATGGAAGAAATATTTTCAAGTCTTGTAACTGATAAGGGGTTAGTATCCAAAACATATAAGGAACTCCTACAACTGAGCAGCAAAAAACCAAATAATCTGATTTTAAAAATGGCAAAGAAAATAGACATTTCCCCAAAGAAGACACACAAATGGCCAAAGGTACATAAAAATTGCCCAACATCACTAATCATCAGGAAAATGCAAATCAAAACCACAAAGAGATATCACTTCACACCTGCTAGAATGGCTATTATAAAAAATACAAGAGACTGCAAGTTCTGGTAAGGATGGGGAGAGGAAGAACCCTTGGGCACTGTTGGTAGGAAAATAAATTGGTACAGGCACTGTGGAAAACACTATGGGAGGGTTCTTCAAAATATTAAAAATAGAACTACCATATAATCTAGCAAACCCACTTTTGGAATATATTTGAAGAAAATAAAATCAATATCTCAAAGAGATATCTGTACCTCCATGTTCATTACAGCACTGTTTACAATAGCCAACACATGGAAACAACCTGTGTCTATCACTGGATGAATGCATAAAGAAAAAGTGATGTGTATTTATGTGTGTGTGCTTATAATATGAAATATTATCCATAAAAAGAAGGAAATCCTGCCATTTGTGACTACATGGATGAGCCTTAAGAGCATTATGCTAAGTGAAATAAATCCAACAGAGAAAAACAAATACTGTATGATCTCACTTACCTGTGGACTCTTAAAAAGACGGAACTCAGAGAAACAGAAAGTAGATTGGTAGTTGCTGAGGTGGGGTGGGAAATAAGGTGGGAGAAATGGGTGAAGGTGGTCAAAGGGTACAAACTTCCAGTTATAAGATGAGTAAGTCCTGGAGATCTAATGCACAGCATAGTGGTGAAGGTGGTCAAAGGGTACAAACTTCCAGTTATAAAATGAGTAAGTAAGATATTGTATATCTGAAAGTTGCTAAGAGAGCAGATCTCACACACCATACACACACATATGCACCCTTCCCCAGTGTAATAATATGAGAAAGAGATGGATATGTTAACTAACATTATTGTGGTAATCATCTGTAATATACATTTATATCGAATCATCACATTATACACCTTAAACTTAGAAGTCAATTATTACTCAATAAGCTTGGTTAGGGGGAAGAGGTAAATCTGTCCTTATTTCCATGATGACATTCATGTATACTTGAGAAACCAAGAAAATCAATGGATAACCCCCCCACACCCAAAGAGTTTAGAAAGGTAGCTAGTTACATAATATATGAAAATCAATGATTCTCCTATATATATGTAAGCCATGTCCAATTAGAAAATAAAAACTAGAAACACACCCATTTAATATGAAAAACACAATATAAATAAATAACTCAGAATAAACAAATCCAGATATCTATAAGACACGTAATCTGTTTCCAGGACAGATATAATCAATATTCAAAGACTTATTATTCCAACTAAATTAATCTACTATTTTAGTAAGATTCCTATTAAAATAGCAATAGGATATTTTATTAAAGATTTTATTTATTTATTTGAGAGAGAGAATGAGAGAGAGAGAGCATGAAAGGAGAGAGGTCAGTGGGAGAAGCAGACTCCCTGCTCTGCAGGGAGCCTGATGTGGGACTGGATCCTGGGACTCTAGAATCATGACCTGAGCTGAAGGCAGCTGCTTAACCAACTGAGCCACCAAGGTGCCCCTAAATAGCAATAGGATTTTTTATTTTCAAAACCTGAGAGATGATACCAAAGGTCATCTGGTTAAAAATATGTCATTATCTACAAATATTTTGGAAAAAAAAAAAGAGTAGTACAGAGGAGACCAGTCCTTCCAGAACACTGGAAAGAAAGAAACAGCCATTAAGGAGTCATATACTAGAGAAGAAATAGATAGAAAATATATACTGGAGAATCCTGAAATATACTTCAAAACACGTAAGATTTTTATATATGATAAAGGTGACTTAAAAAAAATCAATGCCAAAAATTAAAATTAAAATAAAAATTAAAAGATTAATCAGTAAAAGCTGCTGGTACACTAACAAGATTCCGGATAATTTAAAGATTTAAATATAAAGTATTTTATTTAAAAAAATTTAGAGGGAGGGAGGAATTTGCAGAGCATAGAGGATTTTTACGGCAGTGAAACTACTGCGCATGATACTATGAGAGTGGGTACATGCCTTTACAAATTTGTCCTAACCCACAAAATGTACAATACCAATAGTGAACCCTAAGGTGAACTGTAGACTTTAGGTGATAATGATGTGTCTATGTAGTTTTATCAATTGTAACAAATGTACAACTGTGGTGGGGAAACTGGTAATGGGGGAGACTATGAATGTTTGGGGGCAGAGGGTCTATGGGAAATCTCTACATGTTTCTCTTAGTTTTGCTGTAAACCTAAAACTGCTATAATAAAATCTCTTAACAGAAATTAATCTGTAAGGGTGGGAAAGAAGTAATGGTGTTATATATTTTATAATATTGGAAATAAACAGAAGCCATAAAAAGAAAGACTGATTATTTGACTAAAACTTAAAATTTCAGCATGGGAAAAAAGAAACTACCATAAATCAAGTTGAGTGCAAATTAAATAGCAGAAAAATGTTTGAAATACCTAAGAAAAGACACATTTTATTAGAATACTAAGAGCTCCTAGAAATCAGTAATAAAGAGATGAGGGAAAGGCCATTAGTAAAGAACAATGGATATTCTGCATTTATGTTAAAAAAAAGCATATACAGCATATGCATGTGTATGTTACATGTATGTACACACATAAACTTATATGTCAATAGAAGATTTCTGAAATGATACATAAAATAAGCCAATATAAGTTACTTGTGGAAAGTAGAAACAGGATGGTTCCAAATTTTACTTTTTATTTTATGCTTTTCCATATTATTTATTTTAAAAACCATGAGTATTGCTTTAACAATTCAAAAGCAAAACCTAACAAAACATATTCCTTCTGAAGAAACTCACCAGTCATATGCTATTTGAGTAAATATGTCCCTCTCCCTCTCTTTACTCGTTGACAGTATTACATACTGAATTCTATTATGAAGTTAAAACATTTCAAAAAAGGGATTGACTTACTAAAATCCAGTATAGCAAAAAGCAGTAAAAGTCTGGAATAAGGGAAGTTATCTAAATATAAGTGTAAACTCAATTTTCCTTGTGGACTTTTTTTCCTCTCAAACTGTTTTTGAAATATATGCCAGAAAAAAGGAAATAATTATTGCTGTTTTCATTTTGCTTCTTTCAAGTCAGAACGAGAGTTTTCTCTAGAAATTCCTTTCCCTTCACTTCCACTGGGGCTCTGGAATCAATTGAATCCTGTCCTCCAAAGCCCATTACGATCAGACCTTTTTCTCTTATGGATGCTGATTCTCTATCCTCAGCAGTTTTTATTCCAGGAAATTGGCCTCTCTCCCCAAGATTCTAGCTATTAACAAGCAATAGATGCATCAAAAGCAACTTGATCAGTTACATACTCAGTAAAGAATCATGCAGACGAGGAACAATGACAGTAATTGACGTTAGGATCTGAGTCTTAACCTTTAGTAATTTGAGTGAGATACAGTATGTTGCACCTCGTACAGACTTTTCAAGTTTCTCCTCAAACATCCTGGATCGAGATGACACTTTTTCTAATTATCCTAATGCAATTTCTTTCTGAACATTTAAGTACATTGGAATTCCTAGCTCATGTAACACCTAAATGGTAAGAGAAATAACCAACACATGTATATATGAAATAGAAGTATTTAATTGTTTCCGTGATACTTTATTGTAGTGATTATGAAACTTAGTATATTCTATTTTTCTTCATGTCCACAGATTTTATGTTTTGGTATGGTGTCTGGCACATAAAAGTTTTCAAAATGTATAGATTGATAAATACATGTAAAGAAAGGACTGTCACTTATTTACAAACATAGCATATTAGAGTTGGAAAGGTCTTAGAGGTTTTGCAATCTGTAAGAATTCCGTAAGCCGCTCCTACCCTATCCCTACTCGCCACCATAACTACTAATGTCATACTCCCAACAAATATGTGCATTCACTCTCACTGTGAACACACTATTTATGTTAAATCCTCCATCTAAGAAATCAGTCCATTCCAGTTTAAGACATATCCTAGGCCTTGGAATATAAACACTAGAGGGCAAAAGTACAATACCCTCGTATTTTCCCTATTTTTTTTTTAACCAGTAATATGGGGTATTTACTTTACTGTTACTTGTCTATCAAACTATAAAGTCCTTATTTTTCAGTTCAAGTTTTCCTAAGTAGATCAGCACAACTCTAAGTAGATATTGTTCACATTTTCTGTGAGGCTCATTCTTATTCAAAACTCCAGTACTTTTGTATCATCTCCACTTCTAGAGAATCCAATTTTATGGAATAAAAAAATACTCAGGCACACAGTAGTAATTAGCAGAACTGAGATTAAACAGAAGAGATAGGGCCAAAACATTTACATTTTTTAAAAAGCTTTCCAGGTTTTGCTGAAGCATACATAGAGTGGAGAACCACTGCTTTAGTAATGTGATCCATAGTTTAGAAAATCAAAACTTACTCTTTAAACGGTCAACTATTCATTTAACCTTGCACTTTATGTTTTCTTTTCTCAAAGTTTCAGAATTCATTTGGAAAAAGAGATAAAAATATAAACCAAAGCCACAAGCCCTTCAGTTTACTGAAAAATTCCAGGAAATAAAGAACATGTCTCCACTTTGCAGCATTTCAAATTCTCTAGTTCCAATGTCTGTTTATCTCTTATACCAAATTTAAAGAAAATATTTAACCGAATTAGCTTCAGAGTCACCTTGCTTTCAATATCACTCCTTCTGGATGCTGTCTATATGGAAGGGGCTAATAACAATGTTCTTCATTCACTTCATAAACATCTATTAAGTACCTCTTCTATGCAAAGAATAATTTGAAGGTTTTACCTGCAAGAAGAGTATTTTTGGAAATTTTATGTGTTTCATGCAATAAAAAAGCACAAGCGCCTGGAAACAGGATTTTTTTCTTTTTCTGTTTTTTATCTTATTATTTTTTAAAAAATAACAATTCCAGTATAATTAAAATAAAGTATTATATTAATTTCAGGTGTGCAATATAGAAATTTAAAAATTCTATGCATTACTCAGTGCTCACCATGATATATATACTCTTAATTTCCTTCACCTATTTCATCCATTCTCCCACCTACCTCCCCTCTGGTAACCATCAGTTTGTTCTCTATAGTTAAGAGTCGTTTCATTGGCTCATTTTTGTTTGCTTTTGTTTCTTATATTCCACATGAGTGAAATCATCTGGTATTTGTCTTTTTCTGACCGACTTATTTCACTTAGCATTATATTCTAGTCCCATTCATGTTGCTGCAAACAGCAGGGTTGCATTTTTTGTTCTGAACAAGTAGTATTTCATTTCATATTTATACCACACCTTCATTATCTATTCATCTATGCATGGAAACTTGGGATGTTTCCATAATTTGGCTATTGTAAATAATGTTGCAGTAAACATAGGGGTGCATATATCTTTTCAATTTACTGTTTTCATACCTTCTTTGGGAAAATATGTAGCAGAATGACTGGATCATATAAAATTCAATTTTAATTTTTTGAGGAACCTCTATACTGAGTTCCACTATGGCTATACCAGTTTGCATTTTAACCAAGAGTGCACGGGGGTTCCTTTTTCTCTGCATCCTTGCCAAAACTTGTTTTATTTTTTATTTTAGCCATTCTGACAAGTGTGAGGTAGTATCTCCTTGGGGTTTTGATATGCATTTCCCTTATGCTGAGTGATTTGAGCCTCTATTCATGTTTCTGTTGGCCATCTGCATATCTTCTTTGGAGAAATGTCTGTTCATGTATTTGGCCCATTTTACAACTGGATTATTTGGTTTTGGGGTGTTGAGTTGTATCAGATCTTTACACATTTTGGATACTAACCCTTTATTGGATATGTCACATGCAAATACCTTCTCCCATTCAATAGGTTACCTTTCAGTTTTGTTAATTATTTCATTCACTGTGCAGAAGCTTTTTATTTTGATGTACTCCCAATAGTTTATTTTTCCTTTCATTACACATGCCATAGGAGACATATTTAGAAAAATGTTGCTATAGCTGATGTCAGAGAAATTACTGCCTAAGCTGTCTTCTAGGATTTTATGGTTTCAGATATTACATTTCGGTCTTTAATTGATTTTGAGTTTATTTTTGTGTATGGTGTAACAAAGTGGTCCAGTTTTCCAAACACCATTTGTTGAAGAGACTCTTTTTCCCATTGGATGTTCATGCCTCCTTTGTCAAAGATTAATTAACCATATAGCTGTGTATAACTAACCATATAGCTGTATTACTAGGCTCTTTATTCTGTTCTACTGATCTATGTGTCTATTTTTGTCCCAGAACCATGCTGTTTTGACTACTACAACTCTGTGGTATATCTTGAAATCTGGGACTTTGATACCTCCAGTTTTGTTCTTTTTCAAGATTCTTTCGGGGGACGCCTGGGTGGCTCAGTTGGTTGGACGACTGCCTTCGGCTCAGGTCATGATCCCGGGGTCCCGGGATCAAGTCCCACATCGGGCTCCCAGCTCCATGGGGAGTCTGCTTCTCCCTCTGACCTTCTCCTCGCTCATGCTCTCTCTCACTGTCTCTCTCTCAAATAAATAAATAAAATCTTAAAAAAAAAAAGATTCTTTCGGCTTTTCAAGGTCTTTTGTGGTTCTCTACAAATTCTGATTATTTGTTCTAATTCTGTGAAACATGTTTTTGGTATTTTGATAGGGATTGCACTAAATCTGTAGATTGCATGTCGTAGTATGGACATTTTTGCAATATTTGTTCTTCAATCCATGAGCATGGAATATCTTTCCATTTGTTTATGCCATCTTCAATTTCTTTCCTCAATGTTTTATCTTTTTATGTTTTTAAAGATTTTATTTATTTGTCAGAGAAAGAGGGAAGGTTGAGCAAAAGCAGGAGAAATGGCAAGTAAAGGGAGAAGCAGGTTCTCTGCCGAGCAAAGAGCCCAATGTGGGACTCAAAGGCAGATGCTTAACCAACTGAGCCACTCAGGTGTCCCTCCTTAATGTTTTATAGTTTTCAGAGTACAAGTCTTTCACCTACCCCTATGCATTTTATTATTTTTGGGTGAACTTGTAAATAGGACTGTTTTCTTAATTTCTCTTTCTCTACACTATTAATGTACAGAAGGACAACGGATTTGTGTATGTTCATTTTGTATCCCGCAGTCTTAATGAATTCATTTATCAGCTCTAGTAGGTTTTTGGTGGAGTCTTTTGGGTTTTCAATATATCGTATCATGTCATCTGCAAAGAGTGAAAGTTTTACTTCTTCTTTAGCAATTTGGATGGTTTTATTTATTTTTCTTCTCTGAATGCTGTGGCTAGGACTTACAGTACTATGTTGATTAAACATTGTAAGAGTGGACATTCTTGTCTTGTTCCTGACCTGAGAAAGAAAAATTCTCAGTATTTCACCACTGAGTACGATGTTAGCTTTGTTTTTTTTTTTTTTCCATAAAGAGCCTTTATTACGAGCTATGTTCACTCTAAACCTCTTTCATTGAGAATTTTTATGATGAATAATGTTGTACTTTGTCCAATGCTTTTTCTGCATCTATTTAAATGATCATATGATTTTTATCCTTTCTCTTGTTGATGTGACATATGACATTAATTAATTTGTGAATATTGAGCTAGCCTGTATCCCAGGAATAAATCCCACCTGTGGTGAACGATTTTTAAAAATGTATTGCTGAAAACTTAGTTTGCTAATATTTTGTTGAGGATTTTTGCATCTATGTCCATCAGAGATATTAGCTTAGAGTTCTCTTTTTTTGTAGTGTCTTTATACATTTTTAATATCAGGGTAATACTGGCTTCATAGAATGAATCTGGAAGCTTTCCTTACTCTTCTATTTTTTGGAATAGTTTGAGAGGAATAGGTATTAATTCTTCTTTAAGTGTTCAGTAGAATTCACCCAGGAAGCCATCTGGTTCTTAATTTTTGCTTGTTGGGAGTTTTTGATTACTGATCCAATTTCATAGCTGGTAATCAGTCTGTGCAAATTTTCTATTTCTTCCTGATTCAGTTTTGGAAGATTATATGTTTCTAGGAATTTATCCATTTCTTCTAGGTTGTCCAATTTGTTGGCATATAATTTTCCATAAAATTCTCTTATAATTCTTCGTAAATCTGTGGTGGTGGTTGTTATTTGTCCTTCTTCATTTCTAATTTTGTTTATTTGAGTCCTCTCCAGATTTTGATGAGACTGGCTAAAGATTTATCAATTTGGTTTATCTTTCTAAAGAACCAGCTATGGGTTTCATTGACCTGTTCTATTTTTTTTTAGTTTCTATTTTGTATATTTCTGCTCTAATCTTTATTATTTCCTCCCTTCTACTGGTGTTGGGTATTGTTTGTTCTTTTTCCAGTGCTTTAGTTGTAAGGTTAGGTTGTTAATTTGAGATTTTTCTTGCTTAAGGTACGCCTATATGCCTACAAACTTCCCTCTTAGAACAGATTCTGCTGCATTTTGAAAATTTTGGACCATTGTGTTTTCATTTTCCTTTGTCTCCTTTTTTTTTTTGTTTAAGATTTTATTTATCTATTTGAGAGAGAGAGAAACAGCAAGAGAGAGTATGAGCAGGGAGGAGAGGGAGAAGCAGGCTCCCCACAAGCAGGGAGCCTAATGCAGGGCTTGATCCCAGGATCCTGGGCTCATGACCTGAGTCAAAGGCAGACACTTAACTGAGTGAGTCATCCAGGTGTCCCCTTTGTCACCTTTTGATTTCTTTGTTGATCTATTCATTGTTTAGTAGCATGTTATTTAACCTCCATGTGTTTTTGGTCTTACCAGATTTTTTTTTCTTGTGGTTTATTTCTAGTTTCATAGGATGTCACTGTTTTCTTTTCTTTTGCTGCTTTTAAAATTCTCTCTTTCTCTAGATTTGGTAAATTTTCAACTGTTATTCCTTCAAATAGATTTTCTGCCCACTCTTCCCCCTCTTCTTCTTCTAGGATCCCTATAAAATGAATGTTATTATGCATGATGGTGTCGTTGAGTTCCCTTAATCTATTTTCAGATCACACTGTCCTCCAGGTCACACTGATCCATTCTTCTGCTTCCTCTAGTCTACTACTTATTCCCTCTAGTGATTTTTAATTTTACTTATTGAGTTCTTCATCTCTTATGGGTTCTTTTTTAGGCTTTTTATTCTTTCTTAAGGGTCTCACTGAGGCCTTCCACTCTTTTCTCAAGTCCAGTGAGTATCTTATGATAATTATTTTAAATTCTCTATTAGGTATATTACTTACCTAGGTTCCATTTAGGTCTCTTGCTGTGATTTTGTCCTATTCTTTCATTTAGGACATATTCCTCTATCTCATTTTGTCTAACTCTCTGTATGCATTTCTATGTGATAGGAAATGTTAGCTCTATCTCCTGCGCTTGAAAGTAGTGGCCTTGTAAAGAAGAGATCTTGTGCCCTGCAATGTAATGTTCCCTGTTCACCAGAACCTGGTGTTTCAGGGGTGCCTCCTGTGTGTGTTGCATGTACCCTGCTGTTGTGGCTCAGCTGCATTCGTCTTCAGCTCAGCTGTCTGCAATGGCTCTCTTTGTGTGGTAGGGGCATGGTTTGGTCCCTGTGTTATTAGTGGGCCAGTGTGGGGCCACCTTGGGCTTGAGATCAATCAGAGCAGGCATTTGCCAGAACTGTGGTAACAGCAAACTGCAGTGTGCTCTCCCTGTGTTGTTCTCTGAGAAGCTTATATTGATGAGTGGGGCCTGTAGTCAGATCAGAAGTCTACCACTGGGGGTCATAGTGGGATTGGTGTGTGTGGTTATCTTTCCCTCTCCCCCCAAGACAAGAGTCTGTTTGAAGTGGTGCTTGCCCCTGTTGTACAATGTGACACTTGTGGCACTGCTTTGGATTGACTCCTCCTGAGGGCAGGTCTGCAGGAGAATGCATGGGCAAGGCATGTGGGGCCAGCAAGGTTTGCACTGGTGTGCCATGGAAAGGGATCTGCTGCTACTTGAGAAAACTCCTGCCCCTGGGCTGGAGGGAGTGAATCTATAGGAGAGCAAGGGGGTCTGGGGGAAGGTGACATGCTGTTAGGAAGGTACTTGGGGGTCTGCTGCAGGAGGAGACCTGTAGCTGCCTGGGAAAGCACTTGTCCCAACTAGGATAGAGGCGGTAAATCTGCAGAAAAGAGTGGGGGTGGGATGTTATTAGCAAGACAGTGTTTACGTTGCATTAGTTCCTACATGTGTCCATTTACCTAGGCTGGGGTTAGGCGAGGGAAGTGGTGCCCACTAGCTCTTTTATTACTGGGCAAGTCTCCAACAGATCCCTGCCCCTCCAGCACATACTCTGAGATTAGTAAATAAATCTCCCTTCTTTATACCCTATGCATTTTTCAACTGCTGCTTCTAAGCTGTATTTCATTAGAGTTGTTTGTTCTGCTGTCTCTTTAAGGGTGGGGACTCAGTTTCCTATTACCCTCCTGGCTCTGCCAGAACTAAGCTTGCTGATTTTTAAAGTTCTAGGTGTTAAGTCCCACTAATTATAAGAACTCACAGAACTATGCTCCCTGGTTTTCAAAGCCACATGATATGAAGATTTGTCTTCCTTATATAGGTTCCTGTGTTTGGGATGCCTGGTGTGAGGGCCTGTTTATTTCCTCTATCCATGTCCTCAGCATCTTTCCCTCCTGCAGACAGTCCTGTGGGTCAGTCTGACTCCTGACCACATCTCTTACCTGTTTGATGTGTCCTCTTCTCTACATTAATCTACAGAGAATCTGTTCTACCGGTCTTTGGGTCATTTTCTGCGTTATTTATACTGATGTGGATGTTACCTAGTTGTAGCCATAAGATAAGGTGAGCTGGGGATCCTTCAACTCCATCTTTCTTCACTCCCCAAACAGGAGTTTATAATGCTTTATCTTCCTTCCTTGTCAGAAGTTCAAACACAAGAAAATATACATAAAACACTCTCACTGAACTTCTGAAATAAGAGTATACATCCTATGTAAGTTTTATTACATGAAAAATTTATGACAATTACCTAAATATATGGGAGATGATCATAAAGAACATAAAAATGTACTGACAATCTATACGACATACCAAATTATATATTAGAAAGATTTAATTAGAATTAACTTTACTAGAATGAGCTATATAATTAGTGTTAAAAATATATCGTGGCTACATTCATTTTGAAAGATTAAGAATATTTTTAAATTTGAATTTAAAGTGAATTTCTTACTCATGAAAATAAAAAGTGGCTCTGGTTTGAATCAAAACTGGCAAAGGAAAAACTAACTCAGTTCATTTACAAAGTGTAACTTTCAGTAAAATTAAAAATGTAAATACAAAACTATCTCTAAAGTCTTTAGAGAATCTTATTTGTTGATATATATAATATGGATACAAGCTTTAATCATAAAATAGTAACCCTATTATTTTAACTCTGAGCTCAAGTAAACAAACAAAATGGTAGATACTGTTTCATAATTTAAAAAAATAGTTATAGAGTATATGGGCAAAAATATTATAGAGAAACTAATTATGTTCAAGAAACTTATTGACAAATCATTATAAATAAAATATGTACATCTACACATAGACCATATCTTGTCACAAGTGAAACAACTTCTTTCACAGGAAAAGAAAATTTTCTTGTTTTTAGAAATTAATTTTTCTGCCCTAACTTTATTCTCAGTTCAAAAACATATATTAGAGAGTGTTATTGCTTAAATTGTGTCATTTCCCAAAATATGTTCAAAAACTAATTCTTGACACTTGCATGTTAACTTGTTTGCAAATAGGATCTTTATAGATGTAATCAAGTTGAGGTCATACTGAATTACGGTGGGCTCTAATCTGACTGTGTCCTTATAGAGAAGAGCAGAAAAAACATAGGAACCCAGGGAGAAAACCATGTAATGAGGGAGGCAGAGACTGAAATAATGAGTTTATAAACCAAGGAATGCTAAGGATTGCCAGGAAACAACAGAAGCAAAGAGAAAGGAATATAACAGATTCTTCACTAAAGCCCTCAAAAGAGCACAGCCCTGCAGACAACTTGATTTTGGACTTTCAGGCTTCAAGAATTGTGAAAGAGTAATTCTTTAAAATTTGAGCCATTCAGTTTGTAGTAACTTGTTACAGCACACTTAAAAAAGTAATATAAAGGCCCAAACTACTGTTTACTTCTATTTTTCTAGCGTAAATATCAGTTTCTCAGACTAAGCATCAGCGCATACATAAAATATACTAAAAATCTTTTTTTTTTTGAAGAAGAAAATTCTTCAAATCATTCTACCTTGCACACGGATTATTTCTCCAAATAATAGTGGCAGATACAAAGTTAAAATTTTAGAACAGGCAGTGAGTCCAAGTAATTACTTGCAAAATTTGGAATGTAGATTCAAAGATGCAAAGGTCAACAATCATTTTTTTTAACAACTACATTTTTAAATAGTGAATTTTTTTTAGGGTCTTTTTTTTTTTAATTTATTGAAATTTTGTTAGTTAACATACAGTGTAATATTGGTTTCTGGAGTAGAATTCGGTGATTCATCACTTACACATAACAAGTGCCCTCTTTAAAAAAGGAAAGAAAACAGATAAACATACAGAAAAGGGTAAAGGAAAAAAAGGAAAGAGGGAACGAGCCACAACTGACTTTTTTTTTTTTTTTTTTAAGATTTTATTTACTTGGGGTGCCTGGGTGGCTCAGTGGGTTAAAGCCTCTGCCTTCGGCTTGGGTCATGATCCCAGGGTCCTGGGATCAAGCCCCACATTGGGCTCTCTGCTCAGCAGGGAGCCTGCTTCCAGCCCCCCTCTGCCTGTCTCTCTGCCTACTTGTGATCTGTCTGTCAAATAAATAAATAAAATCTTAAAAAAAAAGATTTTATTTACTTAATTGAGATAGAGAGAGCAGGAGTAGGGGGAGGGAAGGGGCAGAGGGAGAGGGAAAAGCAGACTCCCTGTGGAGCAGAGCCTGACATAAGGCTTGATCCTAGAATTTCGGGATCATGACCTGTACCAAAGGCAGACACTTAACTGACTGAGCCAACCAGGTGCTCCCACCTGTTTTCTTTCTTAAACTCCACATATGAGTGAGATCATATGGTATTTTTCTTTCTCTGACCTACTTATTCCACTTAGCATAATATACTCTAGCTCTACCACATGATTGCAAATGGGAAGATTTCATTTTTTCTGATGGCTGAATAATATTTCACTGTGATGTATGTAAATATATATATACCACAACTTCTTCATCCATTCAGTTGATGGACATTTGGGCTTTCTCCATAGTTTGGCTACTATTGATAATGCTGCTATCAACATCAGGGTGCGTGTTCCCCTTTGAATCTAAACAGTCATTTTTTTTTATAAATTGTATTTTCATATGTTTAAACACAAACTGCCTGTTGGGAAAATGCAATGAAATAAATTTAGTAGCAATATGACAACATGATGATGTAAAAGAAATTTGGCATAAGTATAACAGACAAATTCATTATTTCTTTAGAAAGAGTTGAGCCTGCCATAAGGGAACCCGTTTTCAATAATTTTGCAAAAAGTAGAATAACAATATCACCTATTTATTGAATTATGAACTATGTAAGTGCTAAATACCTAGGATATTTACTTATATCATCTATCCCATTTAATCCTTGATATTATATTATTATTAGCATCTACATTTTAAAGATGTACAAACTGGAGGTCAAAGGGAATCAGTAATTTGTCTAAGGTCACACAAATGGAAGGTGTGGCAGTGTTGTGGTTGATTAGTCAGTCTTAATATGTTCTTTGAATTTGTGTTCTTATATAGCAGACTTATAAGCCATACTTGGTATGTTCTACATGCCTTTCAAAGTACTACAAGTTTTTATGACTATAATATTCCAATTAGCCTTAAAATATGGGAAATAAGTGAAATAGCACTTTTGTGAAAATTATAAATATCTGTGGCTTATTAATGAACTGGTCATAAGCAGAATGGAATTCAAAGAGAACAAAGGGCTGGTTCTTAATATAATGTGGAAGAAATATAAATTAGAACTATCTGATATAAGACGTATTGCTGCGGTTAAAGAATAACTTAAGATCAAAATAGGATATGAAATGGGAATGAGTTAAAAAATATTAGAGAAAAATGTGATAAAATTGGTTGTATATGGAGAAGCAGTACATATAGAAATTATTTCTACTAATTTAGCAATGGTCAATTTAAAGCATTTTTAAAAGATTTATTTTGGAAAGAGAGCACACAAGTGGGAGGAAAGGCAGAGGAAGAGGGAGAGAGAGATTCTCCAACAGACTCCCCATTGAGTGCAAAGCCCCCCACGGGGCTTAAAGCCACAATCCAGAGATTATGACCTGAGAAATCAAGAGCTGGACACTCAACTGACTGAGCCACCCAGGTGCCCCATTAAAAATTTTCTTAAAATAGTTAAGTTGATCATATCAAACTAAGAAAAGATTTAAATTATGATTAAAGTACAAGAAAACCTGTTTTAGAGAGGATTACTAAAACTGCGCAAAGGGTTATTAGAAACAACTTCCTACTCCTGAGAGCTGTTATACTAGATCAGTTTGCTGAAGGAAGTAGTGGAAACTAGTTTTTTAAAGATCCTTAGGAACAGAAGGCATACATTACTAGCAGCTCAGAAAGGGTTAGGTGTGTCTCTGCCAGAAGGCAGCCGGTGGATAACCACCCTTCGTTCTACAAAGCCCAGTGACTGCATAATAATGCTATTCTTATAACTATGAGGCAAGGGCAACACAGCTGCTTTTTCCTTTCTTTGGTGATCAGGATTTGCTGTCCAAAAAGTTGAAGAATAATTTGAATGTAATTAGATGAAATTTTCCCCAACAGAAAAGCAAGAATTAATTTTGACTCTAGTTACTGAAAGAAAACTCAGAAGCTGTACACTGGGCTTTTTAAACATTTATGTCCTCCTTTACTTAGAAACCATTCCTCTATGTACAACTTAAAAAGCAGACTCGTCTGCGAGATGACCTTCGGCCTACGAGTTGAATTACTACTAAATAAAAAATTCTGAGCATATCTACAGTTTCTTTGTATAAAATCTTTTGAAAAATTCAATTTTAATGCATTCTACTTAAATTTTTATGAGTTTATTTTTATTTCATTTTATATTCATCTACTTAAGTCTTTATATTTCATGAAGATGGAGAAGGCAGATTCCTTATAGTTAAATTTTTTTCTTTAAAATACAGTGAATTTCAGGGCACCTGGGAGGTTCAGTGGGTTAAAGCCTCTGCCTTCGGCTCAGGTCATGATCCCAGGGTCCTGGGATCGAGCCCCACATCAGGCTCTCTTCTCAGCAGGGAGCCTGCTTCCTCCTCTCTCTCTGCCTGCCTCTCTGCCTACTTGTGATCTCTCTCTATGTCAAATAAATAAATAAAATCTTAAAAAAAAAAAAGAGAGAGAAAGAAAATGATCATTTCTTAAAAAAAAAAACAAAAACAAAACAGTGAATTTCTTTCCAAGCAAACTTTCCCTTTAACTGGTAATATAATTAATTTCAATTTTGAAGAGGGCACTGTGGTCCACATCCTTGGCTGACTCTTCTTCCAAGAGCAATAAGAGCTGCTGAGAAAGGAACTAAAAGTTCCATGAGTTCTTTTGATGCAGGTTTCTTACAAAATATAAAGCTGTGAGGAATGTAAAGGGATTACTTCCCAAGATTTTGGAACACTTCAGAATAGTTGTTAAAAATAAGTGAGAAACAAATGCTGGAATTAAACAAAAAAATTTCATAAATGGTGTGGATATAAATAGAAAAGAATTCTAACCTCTGAAACTATTTAGTATTTGTAGTTAGATGATTATGTGTCCAAGATGGATACAAATGGCAGTGTTTTCAAACATGGCTACTTAATTTCTGTTATTAAATTTTTATTTTATATTTAGGGATTTAATGCAGCTCTATACTATGAAATACAATATACAGAGACCTTAGTGTAGTTTTTGACAGGCAAAAATGCTCAGGAAAAAAGCAAAGTAAGAAAGAAATAGCTTAGCTATAGAGAAATAACTATATTAGCTATGCATAATATATAAAGTTTTTATGCTAAAGAACACTTTTTCTTCATTAAAATGCAAGATAATACTACCTGTTTCTACATACTAAACAACAGAAAACTCATAATATAAATATTTCATTGCTTGCCTCCAAGAAATTGTTGACATCCTCTGTGGCCATCTGCCAAGGTGGTCACTTTGTGTGTGATGGAATTAAAGAAGTATCAAGGTTCTGTGGATTGATGAAAGAAAATATTCTGTGCTCTTGCCTTCTGGTATTTATTTCCTTGGTCCTGTTAAAAAGGAAAGAAGAGTGAACTTACTAATTCTGAACAGATAGCCAGTTATTCTGTATTTCCTTAGAGTCACATTTAAGGACATTTTGAGATTTTTACGAGTTCTCATTAAGAATCATAGAATTTTAGCCTTACACAAAAGACTTGCTAGATTCATGAATGCAAGTAAGAAAAAGCTATGTCAATCAGAGGATTCAATCCCCACACTTTGCAGTACAGGAAACTGAAATCTAGAGAGGTTAAACAACTCAACCAAAGTTACAATTAGTGGCAGAGCTAGCATGAGAAAACAGTTCTTATTACTCCCAGTTCAGGCTTTTTCTTCTGGTTGTATCTCAGCAGGTACAAGAATCTTTTTTTTTTTTTTTTTAAACTTATGTCTTTTGAGAGAGAGAAAGAGAGAATGAACAGAGGGAGGGGCAGTGGGAGAGAATCTTTCATGCAGACTTCCTGCCAACTGAGGAGACTGACAGAGGGCTGAATCCTACAACCCATGAGTTCAGGACCTGAGTCAAAACCAAGAGTTGTATGTTTAACCAACTGAACCACCCAGGAGCCCCAAGAGAAGAATCTTTGGAAGAGGAAGGGAGACTGGGAAAAGCTAACTTCCCAGCCTCAATGCTTAAGGAAAATTCTAGAAACAACTAAAACCACAATAGTTTAATAATATTTAGATTAATTCATAGCACAGGACTTGTTCAAATAAATATTTTATTAAAGTATGACTAAGATATAGTTTTATTAATAAACTAAAATTTTACCATTAAATTTCTGAATTTCACCCAGAGCCATGATCATTTATTTTTCCAAATCCTTATTACTACAACAATCTATCATACATAGCAAAAGCGGTATTTTTATTAGAGTAAAACTAGATTATAGACTGCTTTGCTCAAAATTCTCCAAAGTTCTCCCATAACTGTTAGGATAAAGTCTTACCCTACATTACATGATTGGGCCCCTGTTTACCTGTCAGTCTATCTTACCACTCTCCCCTTGTTTGGTATTCTATAGCCTTAGTGCCTTCTTGTTCTTCCTTGAATATGCTAAGCACACTTTTGGTTTATGTCTTTGACCTTGGTCTTCCCTCAGACTGAAACTCTTTCCCCCAGATAGCCACATGTTTATTCCCAATAACCAAAACTCTCTTTCTTTTCCCTTGAAAGCTCCATAGCCTGTTTCAAGAATCTGCTCTAAAGTCACTTCCCAGAGAGGCTTTCTCTTACTATCTAGCCATGCAACTTCCACACTCAATCCTCCTTCTCAATGGCCCCTTTCTTTATACACATACTGGCTTTATTTTCATTCATGGTATTTATAATTTCTAAATGTTATAGAGTCCAACACAATCCTTATAGGAACCAGATGTGTTTGGAAATATTTGCATTTTTAAAGATAGTATGGTACATGTACTGTAATTATGTAACACATTCCTCTTCCCTCTGTATCTGAAAGGTCTAGTTGGTTAACACGTCTACAGGAAAACATGTATTTCTTCTAAGTGGGATTTTTAGAAAAGGCAATAAATAGTCTCATATCACTTTTACTACTAAACAAATTAAGATTAGGTCAGCTTTTACCACGATATGAATTATAAACACTTTCAACTTCAGAGCTTTTTGATTTTGGAATTGCACAGAAGAGATTACTGAATATCCTATAATATTCTACAAATTAGTTTGTTGATTGCCCATCTCTCCTGTACACACAAGGAGATTGCCTGTCTCCATCACACAGAAAGGAATGATCACCTAGTATGCTCATCAGATCAAGGATTTTTTTTTTTTCTGCTGTATGCCCAGTGCCTAATAGATAAGTATTTGATCAATATTAGTTAAGTGGATAAATGAAGGCTTCTGTAAGGACCAGCTATTTTGGTTTTTTACATTGTAAGTAAACCCTACCCTGTAATATAGTTCTTTTCAACTGAAGGAATAGTAAGAAAGCATTTTAAAAGCTTAGAATTATTTCTTCTTTTAAGGTTCACCAGAAGAAAAAAATATAACAAATGGCATTTCAAGAAAACTACGGAAACAATACCTAGAGTATGTGATACAGTAAGAGTTTTCAGCTAGAAGTCCACAGATCTAGGTTGCTCTTCTTTGCATTCCTATTTTCTATTTAATTCCTTATCTATCATTCATCCATCCATCTTTATCTATTTAGCTCTTTCTCTTTCATTTGGGTATCTCACCATTCTTGGCCCAATGCATTATCTGTAAAACTAGAGGTTTGAATTCAATGGTCGTCAGCAGTTCTATGATTCTACTAACAGTTAAATAATTGAGGTAGTAATCACTGATTATCCCAGAATTGGCTGACCAGTCTGAAAGACACATAATCTTGCTCATCTAATCACAGTAACAGAAATACAGACTAGTTTTAAATTATATTTAGCATGTGTGTCCAATGCCAAGGAAATGACACGTCCCAAACATGTAATTTTATATATATATATATATGCATACACACACACACACAAACACGACACCAAACTTTTGTGTTTCTGCATAAGAATATGCCCAATAATACAAATATTTATTGACCATTTACTCTGTACCAGGCACTATTCTAAGGTCGTTACATATATTGAACTATAATAATTCTATTAGATAAGAATTAATTTTACCCATTAATGGGTAGTAATGGTAAAGTGGTAGATTGAATCACATCCTCTTTCCCTAGCACACCTCCATGGAAGGTATATGTTTATACCTCTGCTCTGTGACTTTGGGCTTGGGCTTGCTTTGACCAATGGGGTAACATAAGACATCATGCGGACAGCCGCATGAGATACGCTTGTGCAAGGGACGAGAAATATGCTTGTGCAATTGCACTTCTTCCCTTGTTATCTAGTTTTTCTTTTCTTTAAGTAGACTTCATGCCCTGTGCAGAGCCTAATGTTGGGCTTGAACTCACAGCCCTGACATCAACACTATCAGCTGAGATGAAGAGTCTGACGCTTACTGACTGAGCCACCCAGGTGCCTTCTTGTTTTTTACTCTAAGGAAAAAAAAATGCTTTAGTTAGCTCCAAGGCAAAGGAGAGATATTTGGCTCAGACTTAGATGCATTCTCCACTTGGATCCATGTCCACCTACTTCAACCTACCCACAGATTCCTGAGCAAAAACTAAAAGCTTATTGTGGTATGCCAGTGAGATTTTATGGTTTGTATTATAAACCATCAGCAAAAGCTCACTGATAAACTTTTTTACAGACAATAAAAATGAAGGGCAGAAACTGAGTGACTTATCTTTCACAGTTAGTTAAGTGATATGGGATATGAAGCCATCCAAGTCTGGCTCAAGGGCCACTCTCTTAACACCTATGCTACAGTGTCACTGCATTACATTGGCTGTATTATATGATATTAATCCATTTATTAACATAGTAGCAGGTGGTTTGGCATACATTAAAAATCATAATTACAAAGGTAGTCTAGCTATCAATAGACAAAGTTGTCTTGCAGTGAAATATTTCTTCCGAAAAAATTAGTAAGTATAAAATAAATGTACTATTTCCTAGAAGCAGATTAATAAGACTTTATATATCTTGAGGTGGCTTTCCAGTTCATCCTGCTACCATACAGTAACCTTCAGTGCTGGATATCTCCACTACACAATTCCACTCTTTGACCTTGGCTGATTAATTCAGGCATGTATCTATGATTCAAGCTCAATTACTTAGGTTTCTCTTCTGGAATTTTGAAATTTGGACCCATCACGGGGAGCCACCATCAATGGCCCTCCACTGGAAAAAGCTGAAATCTCCAGAGCTGCTCCTGTTACATTCTTTCCCGCCTGTCAATTCTATGATGGTATCTTCCCAGACAAATGTACTTTTTGAGTAAGCTTACTAAAACCTATTTTTCTTGTTGTAACCAAAAGAAATTTAACAAAGTAGATTAAAAAAAATCCACTGTTTTTATTATAATTTAAAAGTGCAAAGATTTCTTAAAGAAGAGACCTGATAAAGCCTGCATTTGTTTTACATTCTATCAAAGTAATTTTGTAATTTATAGTTATGGGTTGTATATTTCCTGAAAACTAGCTAGAAATCCTTCTGTATTTTGAGAGCCAGCATCCATGGACTGTCTGTGAATAGAATTACATTTCAGTAAAGTTGAATAAAGTCACTTTTTCTTTGCAATCCTATTTACTTTATGCATTTAAAAACATTTTGTTTATGACGAGCTTTTTATATTTCTTTTGATACAAAAAGCAAGTAAACATATGGGATTATCTTCATCACTAATTCAACTCAGAAACTATATATGAGACCCAAATATATTCTAGACATTGTTTTGGGTTCTGCGGATACAGCAAGGATAAAATGGTCTCTGCTCTCATAGAGTAGTGATAGGAAAGAGTATGTGGAATATAATTTGAAAATTTCATAGTACTATTAGTAATGAACCTGATAAATCTATACAGTAAAGCGATAAAAATAGCTTTAAAATGTGAGAGTATGGTGGCAAAATGCCTGAAGAAAATTTCTGTGCAATCCTTAATCTATTCCTAGACTGAAGAGGGATACATCAGCATAGGGAGCTCTGTCAGAAATCATATGTAAGAGTAAATAAAAAGCACAATCACCACCACAGTGGCATATTTACGTCACATTTTTACTTTACCAGTGATTTTCATATCTCAGTGATTTCATATATTACAATATGACCTCTTAATACTTCATTGAGATGAACAAGTGAGAAAATGGAGCCTCAGAAGTTTGAGAAACTTGACCACTTTGAGTAGTGGCAGAACAAGGGCTACTGTCTGTTTTTCAAGCCTCCTAGTTTTATTTCTGTTACATCACAATACATCATCTTTACAAAAGACAAAAAGACAATTAGTTTCACAAAAGGCAGGGGTGAGGATTTTTTATTTACTTCTATGAGATACTTATGGAGTGGGACTGAGAAGCAACATTATTGGAGTCACACAGAAACTGCTGGTGACAAATTGAGTATCTTCTGTCATCAGGCATATGCTCAAATTAGTAAGAACTTTGGAATGGTGTGATAGACTTGGTAGTGGAGAAGTTTATGAGTTCATTTCCTCAACTGGTGGATTTAACCATTTAGAGCAGGAGCTGGCAAACTTCAGCCTGTAAAACAAATCTGGTCTGACACCTGTTTTGGTATGACCTGTGAGCCAAGAATGGTATTTACATTTTTAAATGGCTCAAAGCATCAAAGGAAAAAAAGTTCTATGACATCTGAAAATTAAATAAAATTTAAATTTCAGTGCCCATAACTACAGCCATACTCATTTGTTTATGTATTCCTATGGCTACATTCACACCTTAGCAGCACATGAGTAGTGCTAGAGACATGCTGGCCTGTGAAGCCTAAAATATTTATTATTGACCCTTTACAGAAAAGATTTTGACCCCAATCTAGAAGATCACAGTTTTCCAAGGAGTTCGTAATGTTAATAGCAGTAATGACATCTATTTAAATCTGTAATTAAAAAATTAATAATGGCATAGTTGAATATTTCTTCCCCTTAAGAGCATCCAAGGCATTTGAGTGAATGACTATCACAGGGACCTTAGAAGCATGCTTCTTTCTAAGCCACTCAGCTATTCACAAGGTTAACATCATGGTGTCTGTGATTATTACAGAAGTTTAAATTGTTTAGCTCTTAGTCCTACCTTTTGAAACTTATTGTCTCATAGATTGTTGGTTAAAGATAGGAAGCACAAAGAACTTCTGGTGGCATATAATTAAGGAGAAGCATATAATTAACATGAAGCCTGTAAATTTGCATTAGGACAACCATCACCATAAATTGCATATATCTAATCAAAAGGAATGCCTTAAAGTCTCAAATACTTTTAAAAAATCATAATTAAAAAGAATATGGTGACTAACATAACATAATCAAAAATAAATAAATAAAAAATAAAACACAAATTCTTAATGTCTAAAAGACATCAGAGACTGCTCAGTACCAAACTATAATTTCAGGCTTCTTGTCACTGAAGATTAATAATTGGTACAAAAAGAATGGACTCTTATGGACTGATGAATAGATACACAAAATGTAATATAACCCATACAATGGAATGTTATTTGGCCATAAAGAGGAATGAAATTCTGCCACATGCTACAAGATGGATAAACCTTGAAAATATTATTCTAAGTGAAAGACAGACACAAAAACCCACATACTGTATGATTCTATATATACGAAATGTCCAGAATCCGCAAATCCATAGTGACAGAAAGGTTAGTGGTTGCCAGGGACTTGGAGTAGAGGGGAATGGAGTATGACTGCTAAAAGGTACAGGGTTTCTTTCTGGGATGAAAATGTTCTGAAAGTAGATAGTGGGGATTGATGTACAACATTGTAAATATACAGAAAATAACCAAATAGTACAATTTAAAATTGTAAAGCATATAGCATCTGAATTGTACCCCAATAATGCTACCGTTAAAATTTTTTCTTTAAAAAAAGAATGAATTCACTTTATCAGATAATCTTTTGTTTCTAAAGTATTTAAAATAAGCTGCCAAGATACTAGGGGAAATATTTCTGTTCAAGACTGTGAATAACCACATTGCTCTTATATGATACCTAAAAGAAAATAGTTGTTTATTTCTTCAGATATTTCACATTTAAAAATCTAAACATACATAAACAAGTCTAAACATAGAGCACATGTAATTAGTATAGATAAGAAAAGAAACACAGGGAAAGAATCAAATAATAGAATAAGGCTGGGCTAGACTTTAGTATGTCCTTACCATAAAGATATAACAAAAGTTAAAAATTTCTGTCAAATGCTGAAAACAGTTATAGAAAGTTAATCTGGCAATTTCTCTTTAAATCTGGTGTCCAATTTCTTTTAATTCCAATTTAAGTTAGAGGATGCTTATAAACCAATATAAAGCTACTAATATTGGTGAATAATGGCTTTTGGAAACAGGAGAAAATTTAAAATTGAATATTTAGCCAGAAAAGTGAAAGAATGAAGAAACTAGAATCTGTCTGCATTTGAACAACCTTAAGTTTTAACTTATAAAAGATGAATTATAGAAGAAAAAAGAAAAAGAAAGCAAAGACAAAGCAAAATCCACCAAAATCTATGTTCATTTATTCGGGTTCCTGAACTTGACGTTCATCTTGCACTGAAGATGTTACTCACTCGAACACATAAACTGGCTTGATGCCTAGGGTATTAAGATCTGCTAAATGGCCACTTCCAACAGTAGATCACAGCTAGTTAACAAAGAGTAAAAACACATTTTCTTCAGTAGATTAGAAAAAGCTACATTGATTTTATACAGCATAGTTTTCTCTCATATATATATACTTATATGTATACATGTATACATTTATATATATAAAAGGAAATAACCAAAAAAATTTTTTAGAATATAAATAACAAAACATAGGTACAACTGAAAATTTATTTAAAACCCTGAATATATGTAGCAAGAAACCAACACACTTTCTTTGATACTCCTAGAAAATAAATTGTAACAGGATAAAATTCTTACCAAATTACCAATGTTTATTTAGTCATCGAAATTAATTTTTATAATTTGTGTTTATTCACATTGAACAATATAAGTAAAATGGATAAGTTTCAATTTATAAGTATAACATGATAACATGATTACTAGATTCTGTTACATAACCATGACCTAAATTCAAGCTGCTCCCAATATTTATTCCAGTATGTGGTAAATCACAACATTAAAAATTCTTTTTTGTTGTTTTATCCTTTTAACATCACAATATGTTTAATGTTATGAGAATATTTAATAATATAAAGTATAAAATATAACTGTATCTAGGTAATTGAGCAAAATGTGAGCTTCTGATTTTATAGAACCTGCTATTTCTTTAATAGTCGGTGTAAAGCATGTTTGAAGTACTAGAAAAAAATAATTCTGCAGTCTTTCATAAACTGTATACTCAACATTGGAGGTAGAAAGGAATAATGCAAAGGGTACATATATGTTAAGATAATGTAGCAGTAGCAACTGATTTGCAGGAAAATCAGTCTATAGGTCTTATTTAGGATGAAGAAATTCAGCTAATGTTTGCAGCTGGAAATTAAGTAGTTTCATGGCTTTACTTTTCTTTTTTGAAATGAAAATGATATTAAAATCTATTATATAACATAAAGATACTGTGATCAAATTGTATTTATTAACTTCTTAAAGTCCAATCAGGATTTTAGTTGGAATTGAAAAAGCAATAAAACATGAATGCCTTCCATCAATAGGTAGTTTTATTTTATACGCACACACACATACATACACACATTTTTTTTTTTTTAAGAGAGGGACAAAGAACACATGCACGTGTACACACAGAGGGAGGCGGGGCTGGGAATGGGTAGAGGGAAGGAGGGAAAGAGAGAGAGAGAGAGAGAGAATCTCAAGAGATTCCATGCCCAGCACCGATCTTAACACGGGGTTCAATCTCATGACCCTGAGATCATGACCCCAGCTAAAATCAAGAGTTGGCTGCTAAACCCGCTGAGCCACCCAGGTGCCCCTATATTTTTATTATTAAGTAATACGTGAAACTGAAAATCTTAAATAGCATAAGAATATATATAATTAAATGGTCACGTGTAACAAAGTCAGTTATATGGACTACTATGTCAATACAATCAGTTTTAGAAGGTGATAGAAAAAATTACTCATTCATGGTAAAATCAAATGAAGTTACAGTATATTATGCTAATACCAATTAAAAGATGGAAGTAATATTAAGGGTTAAAATCACATTTGATTTGGAAAAATTTTGTATTAAATATAAAGATGTTTAAAAAATCCCATCAAGAAACATAACTGGAGACACTTAATTAAAATTCAGTTTGCTTCAAATAAATTCTTTTACTATTAATTAATAGAATAGAGGCATGTGGTGACACTGTTTTCATTAATTTTATAATTCATGGAAATATTTGCTTGGTCATTAAAAGCTTAGTTTAAGAGTTTCAAAGAAAAAAAAAGTTTCAAAGAAAAATAAGTAATTAAAAAGTTGGGGAATGAAGAGCTCATACAAGTGACAAACATGCAAAAAGAATCTATAAAGATAACTAACTTTCCATAAAGTCCATCCTATACTCCAGCTCATAGTTATCTCAACTTTCTCTAGACTCTTGGTTAAAAGTACCACCCACCTAAAAATCATGACATAGACTGACAGTTCTTCCCATCACAGAGATACACCATAATTCATTTTAAAGTAAGTTTTTCAAGTAATTTATGATTAATGTAATTCAAAGTGCATAGAAGGATATGAGGTGAAAAAAAAAGCCCCAATTTTCTTGCCACAGATAAACACGAGCAATAATTTCTTGCATGTCTCATTTTGCAAATTTTATATACTTCTTAGAAACTCTTAGGGATAAATTATTTAGTTGGAATTTTTCAGATTTTGAAAGGTAATCTGATGCATTTACTGCATTTTACCTATATTACAAAATGATTACACAATATGGTTAGTTAACAGTTTCATCGGTTCACTTAATTACTTGTGTGTGTGTGTGTGTGTGTGTGTGTGTGTGGTGAGAACATTTAAGTAAAATTTACTCTCTCAGCAACTTCCAACTATATAATACAGTTATTGTTAACTGTAGGCACCATGCTGAATATTAAATTCCAGAAACTTCATTATTTTATAACTGGAGGATTGTGCCCTTTGAACAAAATCATTTCCTCATTTCCTCCACTTGCCAACCCCTGGCAACAACCATCATTCTATTCTCGGTTTTTAGGACTTGGGGCTTTTTTCCCCCAAGTTTTTATTTAAATTCCAATTAGTTAACATACAGTGTAATATTAGTGTCAGGTATAGAATTAAGTGATTCAACACAATATTAGTGTCAGGTATGGAATTGAGTGATTCAACTGGTACTCATCACAATTTTTTTTTAAAGATTCTATACATAAGTGTGATTATATATAAATCAGGCTGACTTATTTCACTTAGCCATAATGCTCTCAAGATCCATCCATGTTGTCACAAATGCTAGGATTTCCTTCTTTTTCTATGGCTGAATTTTATTTCTCTATGTTTTCCTTATCCATTCATTCATCCACTGATGGACACTTAGGTTGTTTCTACGTTTTGGCTATTGTGAATAATATTACAATGAGAACAGGGGTGCAGATATCTGTTTGAGACTATGATTTTTTTTCCCCTTCAGATATATACCCAGAAGTGAAACCATACGGCAGGTCTATTTTTAATTTTTTGAGGGACCTCCATACTCTTCTCTATAATGTACCAATTTATATTCCCACTAATAGTGCATAAGTTTCCTTTTTTCCACATCCTTACCGGGACTTGTAAACTTCTCTCTCTTGATAACAGCCATTCTTACAGGTATGAAGTGACACCACATTGTGGTTTGGATAGGCATTTTCCTGATGATTAGTGATGCTGAGCATCTTTTCATGTACCTGTTGGCCATCTGTACATCTTCTTTGGAAAAGTGTCTGTTCAGGTGCTTCTGCCCATTTTTAATCAGATTGTTTTTTGGCTATTGAGTTGTAAGAGTTGCTTATGTTTTGGATATTAACTCCTTGTCTATTATATGGTTATGTATAGCTTTTAAATTCATGATGAATTTAAGTAGGCCTGTAATGTCCCCAGGTCAGTTAGGTTTTGGCCAAATGAGCTGAGGGGTAAAAGAAACTTTTGGATTGTAAAGCTTTTTGACTTTTAGAATTGCAATTATAAACCCTTACTAATACTACACATAAAAACACAATACACTATATGTTTAATGATAAATTGTATCTTCTGTTCATTCATTTGCCTCATTATGAATGAAACAATCTTTTTCTCAGTCATAGTGCTCAATGACTGAAATCCATAGAGAATGTTACGTATTTAACTCTCACTAAATACAGGTAGTAATTTAGTACCCACTAGAAACAGTCTTATTGCTCAGTTGTTTCTGGATTTGTGTATATTTCTTAGAAGGAGATTGGGAGAGAATTCAGATAATAGGTCAATTGAAGATGCTCTATCAGATGGCATATGGTGTATTCCATTGAATGTCTTTAACTACTGTCTCCAGTATCATCCCTTACATTGCTTCTGGATGTATCGCACATTCCCTCTTTTGCCATTGATATAGCTTATTAATTACAGACATCTTTTATACACATTTGATTCATCCTTTGATATTTTTCTCTTTTCATCTTAAACTGCTGTGGTTTTTCTTTTTCAGCTATGTTCAGTAGATGCCTATTCTGGCTAATAATCCATATAACTCTTTCTGATATGCAGGTATGGATTCAATTTTTTTAATCCAGATAGCTAACCCATTATCTGTATTAAATAGTCCACCTTTTCCCAATGATATGTGATGCCATCCATATCATTTTCAATATTTCTTCCTTTATCAAGTCTATTGCTAGAGTTTATAATCTTGTTTGTTCTGTCAATTCATATTCCAATACAGCCTTTTCCAACTAGGGTTCTGTGAGAGAATTAAGTTCTAAAAAAGTGATTTGTGACTATTTTCTTAATTATCCCACAGGTAGTAGTTTTCTGATTCTCCCAAAGATGGTACATAGCTAGTACCATTTTACATTCCATAGCAAGGAAATTAATTCATTATATACATACAGTGAATAAAGGTCACCCAAAAATACCATGTCTTAATGCCTGGAACCAGTAAACATTATTTTACAAGGAGAAGGGGTATTTTCAGATGTGATTAAAGGATTTTGAAACAAGCAGATTATCTTGAATTATCCAGATGGGCCCTAAATGCAATCATAAAGGTCCTTATGAGAGAAAAGCAGATATATACAGAAGACCAGGAAGCAATGTGGCCATAGAGCCTGAGATTGAAGAGATGTGACCACAACTCAAAGCATGTTGGCAGCCACTAGAAGCTGGAAGAGGCAAGAAAAGGACTGCTCACTTAGAATATTTAGAAAGTCCTGCCAACATCTTGATTTTGCCCAGTGACACATATTTCAGATTTCTGGTATCTAGAAAAGTGAGGAAATCATTATCTGTTGCATTAAGCCACTAAATTTATGGTAATTTTCACAGCAGCCATAAGAAATTAATACACAAACAATGTACCTAAGCTTATTATAAATACCCAAACAATATGCCTAGGTACAATATGGCAATAAGTCTTAAAGTTATTTTGGTATACATGAAAGTTACTCATATGGATACATTATTCATCTTGTACCACAATTATCTTTATTTATTTATTCATTTATTTATATTTCTTTTCAGCGTAAAAGTATTCATTGTTTTTGCACCACACCCAGTGCTCCATGCAATACGTGCCCTCCTTAATACCCACCAACAGGCTCCCCCAACCTCCCACCCCCCGCCCCTTCAAAATCCTCAGGTTGTTTTTCAGAGTCCATAGTCTCTCATGATTCACCTCCCCTTCCAATTTTCCTCAGCTCCCTTCTACTCTCCATCTCCCCATGTCCTCCATGTTATTTGTTATGCTCCCCAAACAAGTAAAACCATATGATAACTGACTCTCTCTGCTTGACTTATTTCACTCAGAATAATCTCTTCCAGTCCCGTCTATGTTGCTACAAAAGTGTACCACAATATATCTTCTTATTTATAGTAGTTACTCAGTTCATTTTATTTCAGGTGATAATTCCAGGTATATAATCATATCATCTGCATGCAGGGGTTTAACTTCACCTTACTGATTTTTAAAAAAACTTCTAATACCTTTCTCTTGGCTGATTTCCTTCATCATAATGTTAAATAATAGTCATGGCAGTGGGCATCTTTACAACATTCCTGACTTGTACAAATGAATTTGCAGTGCTTCCTCTTTCCTCCTTTGCCCCCAACACCTGCTTAATCTGTCATGAACTGTAAGGACAATGAGTAAGCTTCCCACATCTGGTGTGTTTTGACTATTTTCTTGTACCTGCACTGTTTTTGTTTTATAATGGTTGGTGTCATGTTATCTGGTTTGCAGATATTCATAAATGCTAAATTATCAATGAATTACACTCTTTACATTAAAAAATAACTTCATTCATCTCACAAGATGTTAATGTGGACTGATTCTTCTGGTCTGAAGTAAGTATTTTGTTGGCTTTTATTTGGCTTAATTTTTATCTTTAGTTTTCAACACTCCTAAAATTCTTTAATTTACTTGTGTTTCTTGCATATATCAGAGAATAAAATTTTGCTCTGTGCTTTAGCTGGAAATCCACTTTTTAAAAAACTAACATGAATTAAGTCCATTTACATAAATTCTCTTGGCTGATTCCCTTCAGTATAACATTAAATGATTAGTGTAACAGTGGGCATCTGGTAAATAGAAACGATCTTCATTTTATTATTATTTCAACATGTTTTCTGGAAATAAAAAAAATATTTTATCATTGTTATCTCATTTTTCTTCATGTTTAGTTCCTCCCTATCTCTGTTCCAGTAGTTAGAACTTTATGCAACTTTTTTATAACTTTGTTTTTTACTTCCTTATTCAAGATCTATTTGTTTACTCCCATAAGCAATATGATACTAACATATTTTCCATTGCTTTGTCCTTATTTTCATTCACTTGTCCTATTTCAGTTAGTATTTTTTGGTGTTTTTCTTTGTACTCTTCAACTCTGCTCATACTTTTATTATTTGCAGCTTTAATTGACCTATCATTTCCACCAACAGTGAAGAGGGTTCCCCATTCTCTGCATCCTCACTAACATGTTCCTTAATGTAATTTCTATAATGCTTAGTCTCCCTGTGGTCTTTCCAATTTTATCTTTGAAATAAAGACTTCTTTCATAAATTTTGCCAACTCATAATTCATCTCTTAATGTTTTTAAAACATTTTCCCTGACTTGCTTTCTAGATCATGAGTTTCATTCTGAGGTAATAGCTTTATTCATTTTCTCTCTTCTCTCTCTGCCTCTGTTACCATCCATCCATCCCTCCCACCCTTCCTCCTTGCCTTCCTTTTTCCTTTCCTTTTTTCATGGAGAAGTCCATACAATAGATTTTCATCAATATTAAGATTCAGATATAATCCCCAAACCCTAAAAAAGGCAAAAAAGTAGCTGAGACTAGCACAAAACACATAAGAGTAGGTGAGGAGAAACAGTCTTGGAGAAATGTAGTGGTAAACGACCCTTGTAGTGAAAAGACTATACTGTAAAGGACCCCTAAAAAATGAGAGCAAAAATGACCTAAAGGTAAAAAAACATAAATAAGTTGTCTTGTTTGCAATCACAGGTATGGGAACAGAGGTGAGCTGAGCTGTCAACAGAATCCTCAGGTTTAAAGAACCAGAGAGGGTAGGAGCTGCACAAAGAATACACAGACAAGCCTACTCCCTTGTGAAGACTAGCAAACGTGAAACAGTACTCTGGATCTCCTACCAACACACACATCCCTCTTAAAAATGCCTAGCCAGCTAAAACCATTATAATCAGCCATATGCAATAAAAAGGAACTACTACAGTACTGTTAAAATAATACTCTAAGAAAAGAAGATGAAAAGAATAGCAAAAACATAGTAATAGGCAGCAATCAATCACTAGGAAATGGTAAATTGAATATTTTCATTTGTGTATTAACCATTTGCAATTCTTTGATAAACTGCATGTTCATGTCTTTTATACAAATGAGTTTTCTTTTCTATATTGAATTGTTGCGCTCTTCCCGTATTAAGAAAATCAGCATCTTCCTTATTATAGCTACCAAATATTAATTTGTAGGTTTTCAAGTAACTTTTAACTTAATTTTTGGATTTTTTCTAATTACTTAGAAATTTTCATAGTTAAAAAACCCAGTCTATTATTTTATGGCTTTTAAGAGTTGTTTTTTAAATAAAACCCTAAAGTTATCACTCAATGTTTTTCAAAAATGTCTTAAATTCCACAAATCCCATCAATACCATACTTAAAACCCACAAATGATTCTTGTCATGGTTAAAATAAAACCTTAATATAGTATTCCTTAACATGAACTCTAAGGTCCTTACATGTTTGGCCCCTTCAATCTCTTCAGTCTCATTTCAAACCACTCTTTCTCTTACTTTCTCCACACCAGCACATGGGATTTCTTGCTATTCCTCAGACACATTAGTTCTTGCTGACCAATGCTGTTCCATTCTGTTACTCTGGCCACTCTTCCCCAATTCATGGCTTTCACTTCCATCATCTGGGTGGTTTCTGCTTCAATATCATTTTCCTAGAGTCTTTCCTGACCACCATATCTAAATTGAAATAACATTACCAGTTCTTCATCATCCACTAACTGCTTATCATATTTTATTTTTCTCTCTAAAACATGTCACTTTCTGAAATTACATTCTTTAACTATTAAGTGGCTTATTGTCTATCTCTAAAAATAGGTAGTGAGCTCCATGAGGGCAGGGACTTTGGCTCCTTCATCATATATATGAGCTTCTATAATAATCCCCAGTAAATAATTGGTGCACAAATTTTTTTTAAATGAGTGAATGAATAAATAAATGATATTTCCAATGCTTAATCTTAAAAAAATGTTTTAAAGCACTTTTGAAGAATTGCCCATATTAGTTAATAAAGGGCATATGAAGACAAACTATTTAGATCAAAAGCACTTCTTTAGAAGTTCTTGTTTTTAAATTTTGCCTTTATGATGTTCTGGTTTTTAAAACCCATCAGTACATGTATAACATATAATTTCTTCTGTGGCAACACCAGATCATATGTATATTTGGAAACAATTTAACTTTGATTTACATTTGCTTTACATGCTACATTTTTAAAAAAAATTTTATTTATTTATTTGACAGACAGAAATCACAAGTAGGCAGAGAGGCAGGCAGAGAGAGAGGGGGAGGCAGGCTCCCTGGTGAGCAGAGAGCCCGATGCGGGGCTTGATCCCAGGACCCTGAGATCACAACCTGAGCCGAAGGCAGAGGCTTAACCCACTGAGCCACCCAGGCGCCCCTACATGTTACATTTTTATAAAAACTGAGATTTTTTTGTTTATAACCTTTTTGAGAAAGTATAGTAAATTGCAAACTCCTTGCCTGAGTGCATTTAGCTTCTAGTGTGGGCACACAATAAATATTACATTACACAATGCATTAGAAAATTTAAGCTAAAAAAAAAAAAGAAAAGGTAAGATGAAAAAGGGTGGCAGTTTAAAGTAGAATGGTCTTATAAGAAGAAAACCAGAAAATTCACAAATATGTGGAAATTAAACAACATATTACTAAACAATCAATGAATCAAAGAAGAAATTAAAGGAGAAAGTAAAAAATAGCTTGAGACAAATGAAACTGGAAATACAATGTATCAAAACTTATGAGATATAACGAAGACAATTCTAAGAGGGAAGATCATAGAAATAAAGGCCTGCATCAAAAAACAAGAAAAATTTCAAAGAAAGAGCCTAGCTTTATACCTTAAAGAAAAAGTAAAAGAGTAACAAAGCCCAGAGTTAGTGGAAAAGGAAATAACAAAAATCAGAGCAGAGATAAATGGAATAGAGACTAAAAATAGAGAACAAAAATTAAACTAAGACCTGATTCTTTGAAAAGATAAAATTGACAAGATAGATGGTCTTTAGATACACTCGCCAAAAAAAGAGAAGACTCGAATAAATAAAATCAGAAATGAAAGAGGACATATTACGATACCACAGAAATGCAAAGAATCGTAACTATGAAGAATTCTCTACCAATAAATTTGACAATGTAGAAGAAATGCATAAATTCCTAGAAATGTACAACCTACCAAAAGTGAATCATGAAAAATAAAAAATCTGAACAGACTGATTCCTAGAAGAGAGACTGAATCAATAATCAAAATGTACCAAAAAACAAAATTCCAGGATCAGATGGTTTCACTGGATGAATTCTACCAAACATTTAAAGATGAATTAATACCACCAGTCCTTCTTAAACTCTTCAAAAAATTAAGAGGAAGGAATGTTTCCCAATCATTGTACAAAGTCAGCATTACCCTAATACCAAAACCAGACAAGGATGCCACAAGAAAATTATAGGTCAATATCCCTGATGAACATAGATGCAAAATCCTCAACAAAATAGCACACCAAATCAACAATATGTCAAGAGGATCACACATAATGATCAAGTGGGATCTACTCCAAGAACACAAGAATGTTTCTACATCTACAAATCAATCAGTGTGATACACCACATTAACAAGATAGAAGTTTAAATAATATGATCATCTCAACAGAATCAGGAAAAAATATGACAAAATTCAACATCTTTTCATAAGAAAAACTCTCAACAAAGTTTTTCCGGGTGTAGAGGGAATGCACCTCAATATAATAAAGTCCATATGTGACAAGCCTAAAGGTAACGATATCTCAATTGCAAAAAATTGAGTACTTTCCTTTAAGATCAGGAACAAGACAAGGGTGCCAACTCTCATCACTTTTATTCAACATAGTATGTAAATGGAGTCCTGGTGTGAGCGATTAGGCAAGAAAAAGAAACAAAGGCATGCAAACTGAAAAGGAATAGGTAAAATTGTTATTACTTGCAGATGACATATTATATATAAAAATCCCTGTAGAATGTACCAAAAGACGTTAGAACTAATTAAGTACTTACAGGATACAAGAGCAATATGCAAAAGTCTACTGCATTTCTATACACAAATAACAAATTATCAGAACAAGAAATAAAGAAAATAATCCCATTTGCAATTGCCTCAAAAGAATAAAAATACCTAGGAATAAATTTAATCAAGGAAGTGAAAGACCTGTACACTGAAAACTATAGGACATTAGTTAAAGAAATTGGAGAAGATACAAATAAATGGATAGATATTCTCTGCTCATAGATTGGAAGAATTAATATTGTAAAAATGGCCATACTACTATTAAGCCATTTATAGATTCAATGCAATCCCACAAAAATAGAAAAAACAATCCTAAAATGTATATGAAACTACTTAAAAGACCCTGACTAGCCAAAGAGATCTTGAGAAAGGACAGAATTTGGTGGCACCCTGCTCCCAAATTTCAAACTACCTTACAAAGCTGTAGTAACCACAACAGCATGGTACTGGCACAAAAACCTTCACATAGAACAGTGGACCAGAACAGGGATCCCAGAAATAAACCCATGCATATATGGTCAATTAATTTATGATAAAGGACCCAAGAATATATGATGAGGAAAGGACAATATTTTCAATAAATGGTGTTAGGAAAACTGGACAGCCACATGCAAAAGAATGAAACTAGACCATTATCTTACACCATCCATAAAGATTAACTTAAAATGGATTAGACTTGAGTATAGATCTGAAACCGTAGAATTCTTAAAAAAAAAACAAAAAAACATGTGGTAAGCTCCTTGATATTGGTCTCAGTGATAATTTTTTGGATTTGATAACAAAAGCAAAGGCAAGAAAGGAAAAAATAAATTAAGTGGGGCTACATCAAACTAAAAAGCTCTACCCTCTCAAACTCTCAAAATGAAAAGCAAACTATTGACTTAGAGAAAATATTTACAAATCACATATTTGATAAGGGGTTAATATCTAAAATACATAAAGGACTTGTAAACTCAAAAGCAAAGCAAATATATATATATACACATATATATATGCATATATATATATATATGATTAAAAGGGGGCAGAGAATCTGAATAAATGCTTTTCCAAAGAAAATATAAATGGCCAAGTAAATGCATCAAGTGAATGTATCAAGTAAATGCAAATCAAAGCCACAACGGGATATCACCTCATACCTGTCAGAATGGGTCTTCTTACAAAGACAAGCAACATGTGCTGGTGATCATGTGGAGAAAATACATACACTGTTGGTAGGAATGTAAACTGATGCAGCCACTAAGGGAAACAATATGGAGGTTCCTCCAAAAAATTAAAAATAGAACTATTATATTATCCAGCAGGTCCACTTCTGGGTAATTTTCTAAAGAAAATAAAAAACCATTCATTTGAAAATATATATGCACCCTCATGTTCACTGCAGCATTATTTACAATAGCTAAGACATGGAAACAACTAAGTGGCCATCAATGGATGAATAAAGAAAGAAAATTTATGTATATTTCACTTGCATGTGGAATCTAAGAAATGAATGAATGAATGAATGAAATGAATGAAAAGAAATGAATGAATGAATGAATGAAAAGAAATGAATGAATGAATGAAAGAAAACAAAAACAGATTCTTAAATATAGAGAACAAAATAATGGTTGCTAGAGCAGAGATTGCTGGGTGAGGGATAGGTGAAATAGATAAAGGGGATTAAGAAGTATAAATTTCCAGTTATAAAATAAGTCATAGAGATAAAAATTACATCATAGGGAATATAGGCAATAATATGATAATAATTGTTTCGTGATAGATGGTGACTGTACTTGTTGTGATGAGCACTGAGTACTGTACACAATTGTTGACTCAGTATGTTGTATACCTGAAACTAATACAACACTGTACGTTAATTATACTTCAACAAAAAAGAACATGGTTAAAAGAAGAAAATGCATATATAATGGAATATTAAGGAATCATTAAAAGGAATTGTAAAATGTGGTATACGTATAATGAAGTACTATTATTCAGCCATAAGTAATAAAATCTTGCCATGTGAGACAACGTGGATGGATACTGAGGGCATTATCCTAAATGAACAAGCTGGATACAGAAAGACAAATACCAAAAACCCTAATACCATATGATCTCACATATATGTGGAATGAAACAACAAAAGGCTCCCAAAATCATGAGCTCACAGAGAGACAACAGATTGATGGTTGCCAGAGGTGGGGGTGGATGTGGACAAAATGGGTGAAAGGGGTCAAAGGAACAAATTTCTAATCATAAGATAAGTAAATCCTGGCACTGTAATACACACCATAGTGACTATAGTTAAAAATACTGTATTCCATTTTCAGTTGCTAAAAGAGTAGATCAGAAAAAAAAAAAGAAAGAAATAGAATGGTCAGATAAGTCTTGTTGAGGAGGTAAAATTTAAGCAATTGTTTGAAGAAGATGAGTGGACTTCTCAACATAGTCAAACGAATGCATTTCAGGCTCAGAAAAAATTCTAGAAGAGCAGTTTCAAATTTTTAAGGAATATTAGCATGAGATAAACATACAATTATTTCTTGAGATGATTATTTTAGAAAACTTAACATTCATTTGCATGGGATGATATATTTGTTTAAAAGTCAAATCATTTTAGTCATATTTTAAATGATAATATACTATACATGATATCTTTGTAGAGTTGACACTCATAGGAAATTTAGAGATTCACAGACTCTATATTGATAACAAATGTTTTTCCCTTTAACACATTAGTGCATTTATTATTTGTTGTTTTTCTTTTAAATGTCACAGTTGAAGGTATGAATTAATACTGAAATGCTAAAATGTAGTAATATTAAAATCACCATCAAAAGCCTGACACATTATTTGCCTTTCTAATAGTTTTTTGCATCAGTTTGGATAGACTAGGATGCAGTTATTCAGTTAAACACTAATCTAGGTATTGCTGTGGAGATATTTTACATATTATTTTATAGACATTAACATCTTCAATCCACATAATCCACAGAAACATAAAATCATTATAAATTCACTGCATGAGAAAATGTAAGCTTACTGAGCTTTGAGTGTTTAAAATAATATCATAATATAAAAAAAATTAATTGCTTTATGAGCAGTATTTTATTTACTCCTTACAAGAACATGAGGTACATGGAGCACTGGGTATTACACGCAAACGATGAATCATGGAACAGTACATAAAAAACTAATGATGTACTGTATGGTGACTAACATAATAATAATAATAAAAAAGAACATGAGACAGGTATAACTCATATGCCCATTTTATGGATGAGGAAGCCAATGCATAGACACTGAGAAACAAAACTAGATATTTAGAGGTTGAGTTGTCATGAGACCATGAGAACCCATGCAACTAACTGGAGTGCTAAACAAAACAAAAAGTCTTCTAAGTTCAGTCTTTTTCGATGTTGGTAAAAGTTAAAGAAATTCAAACTACAACAACTCTGCAGTACAACTTTACACTTTTTGCAGTTAAAAAGAAGGATAGTGTTAAAAAACTATCAAGGCTTCGGAGAAAATGATGCAATCTGTATTGATTTTGGTAATGGAAAGTATTTTTAATTTTTTAGAAGTTAGTGTAGCCAGTCATTAACAATTTTAGATGCTATGGCATAATAATTTTACTACAAAGAATAAACTCTCTGCAGATAACAAAAAGGAAAACCAAATTTTTCCTAAATCACACGTTAACAGCAAAATGTTGTAAATAACCTAAATGTTCAAGCAAAGATAAATGAAGAAGCAAGATGGTTTATCAACAGAATACATAACCATTAAAATGATGACTACAGAGAAGCATTTTCCAATGATAACATATGAGATCCTTTATACAAAGTACTCTATGATCTTCTTGGAGAGCATCACACATATTAGCACATGAAGGCTTTCCTATAGAAATTTCCTTTGATGTTCAATTAAGTATTTTCCAAACTTATCTGAAAACAAAATAAAGAATGTATATTGTTTACAAGTTTAGGCAGAGTTCAGCAATAACAACTTGTTTCTGCTCAACTCAGTGCCAGATGGGGCAGCTTGAAGGCCTGGGAGTGGAATCATCTGAAATTTGCTTGATCACGTGCCCGATATAACCTCTCATGTTACCTGGGCTTCCTCCCAATACGGGGGCTAGGGTCCAAAGGGTGAACACTCCAAGAGAAACAGAGAGTCAGGCAGAACTGTATTATCTATAATGACTAAGCTTTTGCAGTTGCCTAGTGTCAATTCCACTACATCTACTCATCAAGGCAGCCAAATTTCAGGGAAAAGGGAAACATTTCACCTCTTAATGAGAGAGTAGAAAGGTTCTGGAAGAACATGTGGGATCAGAAATATTTCTGTTGTGATTTTTGGCAAATACAATTTGCCACATATTTTTTAAGTAATAACTACTAATTTCCCAAGTTTGGTAAATGTTGATGGATGTACAACAAAAAAAAGCTATATAATGTATATATTACATACATATTATCTATCTTTTCATATATATACTTATACACATACTCATACACACACACTATTTGGCTTAGAGAAAAATTCCCTGTATTTGACACAGTAAAATAGTCCCAATCATTGTGAATGAATTAAGAAATTTCCATCCAAATTTATATGAAACAATAACAGAAATTAGTTTTCCCATCGACCAGCTCAGTTTTCCACTGACCACTTGGATTATTGTATTGTCTACCTTGTATTTCATAAGAGACAAGTTTTCAAGATACTAAGTCTTACATTAGTGATGAAAAAAAATCTTTTTTTAAAAAATATTTATTTATTTATTTGACAGAGAGAGAGATCACAAGTAGGCAGAGAGGCAGGCAGAGAGAGAGGGAAGAAGGCTCCCCGCTGAGCAGAGAGCCCAACGCCGGGCTCGATCCCAGGACCCTGAGACCATGACCTGAGCCGAAGGTAGAGGCTTAACCCACTGAGCCACCCAGGCACCCTGAAAAAAATCTTAGTATGGTATCTACACAAATGGACATATGTCTATTTTGGCAAACAAAATTCTGAGTAAGAAAATTTCCTGAAGGAAATTGATTCCTTCAATAACAACATCTTCTGGAATTTTCTTTTTTACCAGACAGAGTTTTCCAAAGTACTTCCTTTGTGTAGTTACAGCCACCAAATAGAAACTATTTTTTAATGGTGGTGAAAAAACATCTTTAAATAGCTCCTGTTAATTACCCTTACAAAATGTGACAGGTTAAAGCAATATAAATGAAACCAAACTGGAAAAATCTAATGTCTATGGAAATTTAAAACTTGGTGAGAATGTTGGGAATGAAAAGTACAGCATAGAGCATTTAGTCTATAATACTGTAATAACTCTGATGACAGATATGAACTACACTTACCGTGGTGAGCACTTTTTAATGTATGTGATTGTTGAATCACTATGTTGTATACCTAAAACCAGTGATACATATTAAGTATATTTTAACTTTTTTAAAAGTAATACAGGAGCCAAAAAAAAAAAAAACCCAAAAAAACAACAACCACAGAAAAACCTTAGACTTAAAATTATCTCCTATACATCCTTTCTCAAGAAACCTCTGGAAAATTCATTCCACAGAAATGAGAAAACAAGAGAAAAAAAAGGTTTAAGGAACAGGAGTTTTACGCAGGAAAGAGAAAAAGGGAATCTCACAAACAAGGTTAGAGATATCCCAGAATGATACCTGTGCCATTAGGGATGGCCGCCAAACCAGACTGCAATGTGACTCGAGTTGAGAGTTTCCTTTTTCTTTTTCTTTTTTTTTTTTTAAAGATTTTATTTATTTATTCGACAGACATAGATCACAAGTAGGCAGAGAGGCAGGCAGAGAGGGAGAGAGGAGGAAGCAGGCTCCTTGCCGAGCAGAGAGCCCCATGCGGGGCTCGATCCCAGGACCCTGAGATCATGACCTGAGCCGAAGGCAGAGGCTTTAACCCACTGAGCCACCCAGGTGCCCCAAGTTGACGGTTTTCATCAAGATTCCCCACCAGCTATTTTAATGGCTTTTCCTCTTTCTCTTCTTTTATTTCTAGATCAGTCTAGCAAGAAGTTTATCAGTTTTGTTGATATTTCCAAAGAACTACCTTTTGCTTTCACTTTCTATTTTTGGTATTCCTTAATTTATTGATTTGTGATTTTATATTATTTCCTTGTTTCTAGTTACTTTGGGTTTAAGTTACTACGCTTTTCCTTAAAATTATAAATTTTTCTTTAAGCACTTAACTATATTCTATGAATTTTCTATGTGTTTTTATCATTAAGTTCAAAGTATTTCCTAACTTTCCTTATGATTTCTTATTGATTCATAGGTTATTTAGAAGTATGATGCTTAATTTCCAAATATTTGGGAATTTTTCATACTTTTTTGTTATTGGTCTGTAACTTAATCCTGTTTTTTCCTCCCCCACAGAGAAAATATTCTGGATGATTTTAAATCTTTTAAAATTTACTGAGACTCGTTCGTGGTCCAGCATATAATCTATCAATGAATGTTCCATGCAGAGCGCCAAAGAATTCATAGTCTGGTGTTACTGAGTATACGTTCTACAAATGTCAATTAGGTCCGGTTGGTTTTTACTATTGTTCAAGGTCTCTATTTACTTACTGGTTTGTCTATTTGTTCTAAGAACTGTTGAAAAGCATAGCTGAAACACCCAACCATAACTGTGGATTAGTATATTTCTCCTTTCAACACTTATCAGTTTTTGCTTCATGTATTTTTTTTTAATTTTAAATTTTTTATTTTTTATAAACATATATTTTTATCTCCAGGGGTACAGGTCTGTGAATTGCCAGGTTTACGCACTTCACAGCACTCACCATAGCACATACCCTCCCCAATGTCCATAACCCCACCCCCTGCTTCATGTATTTTTAAGCTCTATTGTTAGATATCTACACATGATGGTACGTCCTTTTGATGTCTTGGATGTCTTTTAGCAGTATAAAATTTCCCCTTTATTTATGAAAAAGATGTCTTTCTTCTTCTCTAGATGTCTATTTTGTCTAATATTAATTTAGCCACCTAATGATTTTTGTTAGCATGGTTCATTTTACTTTTAACATCTACCTGTGTCTTTATATTTAAAATGTACTTCCTCCATCCAGTACGCTAAGGGTTGGCAAATTATGGCCCATGGGAAAGATACTTTTTTTTTGGTAAATAAAGTTTTATTGAAATGCAGATACAACCACTTGTTTACATTTTGTTTATGGGTGTTTTGGGAGGCTACAACAGCAGAATTGGGTAATTGTAACTGAAATTGCATAGTCCTCAAACCTAAAATATTTACTATCTACACTTTGATGAAATGTTTGCCAACCATTGTGGTATAGAATTGTTTTACTAGATTTTTATTAGTCTAACAAAATACAACAATTCACTGGCGTGTTTAGACAATTTACATTTAATATAATTATTATATAGTTAAGATATAAATCTTCTTGCTATTTTCTATCTGAACCATCTCTTCTTTCATCCTTTGTTCCTGCCTTATTTTGAACGAATTCAATTTTTTAGTATCCCACTATATTCCTCTACTAACTTATTAGCCATCTCTCTGTATAGCTTTAGTAGTTATTCTGGGGCTTAGATAAGCAAATTTAACTTAGCATAGATTTAAGTAATATATCACTTCCTAAATAACATAAAAATCTTGTGACATTTTTATCTCCAATTCTTCCTCTGATTTTTTGCCCTATCATCATACATTTTACTACTACATACATCAAAAAACTCACAGTATTTCATATTTTTTTACTTTTTTGATTTAAACAATTATTTTTTAATTAAAATATATTTTATTTTATTATAACTGTTATATTCATTTCAGGTGTATAATATAATGATTCAACAGTTCTATACATTACTCAGTGCTCAACACAGGAAATGTATTCTTAATTTCCTTTATCTATTTCACCCATCCCTCTACCCACCTCCCCTCTGTCAACCACTGGTTTGTTCTCTGTATTTAAGAGTCTTGTTTTTTTATTTGTCTCTTTTCTTTGTTTGTTCATTTGTTTCTTAAATTGCACATATGAGTGAAATATTTCATTTGGCTTTCTCTGTCTGACTCATTTCACTCAGCATTATACTCTCTAGGTCCATCCAGGTTGTTGCAAATGGCAAGATCTCATTCTTTTTTATGACTGAGTAATATTGCAATATATATATATATATGCTACAACTTTTTTATCCATTCATTTATAGATATACATTTAGGTTGCTTCTGTATCTTGGTTATTGTAACTAATGCTGCAATAAATACAGGGGTGCACATATTTTTTTCAAATTAATGTTTCCATTGACTTTTGGGTAAATATCTGTAGTAGAATTATTTGATCATATGGTATTGCTATTTTTGACTTTGAGTTATCTTTCACAAAATTTTAATGGGAAAAAAGTCTTTTATTTTTACCTATTTATTTACTATTTCTGAGGCTTTTCTTCTTTTGTGTGAATTGTGCTCCATCGACTACCATTTTTCTTTTGCCTTAAGACTTCATTTAATACTTCTTGTAACAAACGTCTGCTAGCAATAAATTCCCTCAATTACGTAGCTGTCTTATCTGAAAATGCCATTATTTTGGATTTTTTACTGGATATATAATTTTAAGTTCATAGTTTTCTTTCAGTGCGGATTTCATTCCAGTGTTTTCTGATTTTCATTGTTTCCATAGAGAAGTCAGTAAATTTTTTACCTCTTGTGCTTTGTATGCAATGTGTCTTTTTTCTGGGCTTTTATGATTTTTCTTTTTATTACTAGCTTTCAGAAATGATGTCTTGGTGTGGTATTCTTTCTTGTTTGAAATTAGTTGAACTTCTTGGCTTTGTGAGTCTATATTTTTTATGAAATGTGGAAAAAGTCTAGTCATTATTTCTCAAATACTTCTTCCTCCTGGAACTCCAATTACACATTTTATTTTTTAAGACCACATAGTATCAGGACACTGATATCATTTTTTTTATTTATTTATTTATTTATTTATTTATTTATTTAAGTTGTCTTACTCTCTGCTTCTGTTTGGAAAATTTTAGCAGCAATGGCCACAATCACCAAACTGTGGAAAGAGCCAAGATGTCCTTCAACAGACAAATGGATAAAGAAGATATGGCCTATACATACAATGGAATATTATGCCTCCATTAGAAAGGATGAATACCCAACTTTTGTATCAACATGGATGGGATTGGAGGAGATTATGCTTAGTGAAATAAGTCAAGCAGAAAGAGTCAATTATCATATGGTTTCACTTACTTGTGGAGCATGAGGAACAACATGGAGGACATTAGGAAAATGAAAGGAAAAGTGAATTGGGGGAAATCGGAGTGGGAGACGAACTATGAGAGACTATGGACTCTGAGAAACAAACTGAGAGTTTTGGAGGGGGGTGGTTAGGTGAGCCTGGTGGTGGGTATTAAGGAGGGCATGTATTGCATGGAGCACTGGGTGTGGTGCATAAACAATGAATCTTGGAACACTGAAAAAACAAAATTAAATTAAAAAAAAAAAAGTTCACTTACATTTTTACTGGCAGTGTCTAATCATTGCTTAATGCATCCAGTAGATATTTCATTTCATCTGTGGGAATTTCTAGAGCTACAAAACATTTTCCATGACTGTTCTCATTATTTTAATATTTCAATCTTCAGTATGTAAACAATCAGCTGTTTTAAAGTCTTTGCTAATTAATTATATCATCCCTGTCAATTCTTGGACTGTTTTCCCCTGGACTGGCTACTGTATCTGGCTTTACATATGGGGAGAGGCCAGCATCAGTCCATGTCTTTCTCAGTGAGCTTAGAGTACATATGTACCATATGCATGAGGCTCCATGATCAAGTAAACACAATACCTTCTTCACAAGAATGTGAGAGTTGGAGACAAGAAGTAAAATAGTTTAAAAAGCATTTTAATAGAGATATATAATTAATGATAAATATCCACAAATAAGGGCTATCTATGCAAGTCCACAAAGGTCAAATAAACCTTCTAAATAAATAGTATAAGTCATTGTGATGTCCTCTGTTCTTTACATCTCTGAAGAAAAATATCTGATTATTCAAATGAATTAGTTTCCTTATTTTAATAAGGCAATGAAAATTATATAAATTAAAATTTTTTTACTTTTTTCCATCAATTTCAAACTTTAAGGAAAAAATTAATTGAACAAATAGAGAAGAAAAATGCAAACTAAATGCTTGGCACATCTAACCTCCCACATCCCAGTTGCTTGCTCCTGCTTTATTAAAAAAAATATATATATACATATAAATATACATATATTTATATGTATGATATGTATGTATGTGTGAACACACACACACACACACACACACACACATATCCAGTAATTTGGAGTACAAAAGCAACATATACTTATTACAGCAATTTAGGAAAGCATAAAAAGGACAGGAAAAATAAATTCACCCATCATTTTATACTAAAAGATAATCTCTGTTACATTTTGGAGTATGCATGTAGACATTCACTTTTTTTTTTTTTAACAAAAATGAGTAGTGAAAAGTAAGTTATCTTAGAATAGTTTATTCTACCAACATATGTTGGACAGTTTAGTTGGAGATTTGTTGGCCATTTTAGTTGTTTTCAAATATCATGATAAAATAATTCTTTTTTTTAAAAAATGTGTTTACTTATCTTAGAGAGAGAAAGAAAGAGAGAGCCAGCAGGGGAGGGATAGAGGGAAAGGGAGAGAGAGAATCTCAAGCACACAACCCAATGAGTGTGGGATTCTATCCCAGGACCCTGAGACCATGATCTGAGCTAAAACCAAGAGTCAGATGCTTAACCAAATGAGTGATCCAGGCACACCAAATAATTCTTGATAATACACTTAGGAGTAATTTTTAGAAATGTGATCCCTGAGTAAATCAGTACACACATGGAAAGCTTTTGTTAGAGTTTCCTCCAGAGTTATTTCTTTTGTTAGAGTTTCTCCCAGGAAGATAACACCAAGACGTTGGACTAGAACAACTGCTGGATCTCTAAGTATCAACTCCAATAGAAATTATAGACAGAAAAAGCCAAGGATAAGAAAACTTAAAAACTCCTAGGGAGGGCAGGGTGGTATAGAAGACTGTTGTGAACTGGTAAATGTTCTTGGGCCTTGGAACCCAGGGCTCTAGGGCAAGAGGCAGCCTATCAACTATGGGAGGACAAAATTGGAAGTGAACTGTTAGAGTTCTGCTTTTGATTCTTTTCTGTCATTGCCTTGAAACAAAAATGGACTGCCCCCATATCTTCAGGGACTCACACTACTATACAAATGCCCTCAGGAGTAAAGAGTACTTAAAAAGAGCTGAGAAACAGCCATCAGAAAGGGTGAATACTAACCATTTACATCAACTTGGATGGAAATGGAGGGTATTATGCTGAGCGAAATAAGTCAATCAGAGAAAGACAATTATCATATGGTTTCACTCATATGTGGAATATAAGAAACGGCACAGAAGATCATAGGAGAAGGGAGGGAAAACTGAAAACTCCCTGAGAGGGAGACAAACCACAAGAGACTCTGAACTACAGGAAACAAACAGAATTGCTGGAGGGGAGGTGGGCAGGAGGATGAGGTAGGTAATGGGTGATGGGTGTTGAAGGCCCATGATATACTGAGCAAATGAGCACTGGGTGTTAATGCAACTTATGAATTACTGAACTCTACATCTAATTTAAATTAAAAAAAAAATAAAGAGCTGAGAAAAACATGGGGTGGGAGGACTAACTAACCTTAGGAAGTCATATCCCTACCCTTTCCTACCAAATCATAGAGCTGGTGATTTAGAATCATCATCTATGGGTGCTGCTGCTTCTGGTGGGATGGGGGAGTGAGGGGAAATGGTGAGTCTCAGATCTGAGGTATCACTTTCCTGACTATAAATTATTGTGATATCTTGGTGGCCTGAGGATTTTCTACCTACCTGCCATCCTCTGAAATCCGTTGCATTTCTATACACTAATAATGAAGTACCAGAAAGAGAAATTAAGAAAACAGTCCCATTTATAACTACACCAAAAATAGTAAAATACCTAGGATATTTACCAAGAAGGTAAAAGACCTTCTGGTACTCTGAGAACTCTAAAATGCTGATGAAAGAAAATGAAGTCAACACAAAGGGAAAGATAATCTATGCTCATGAATTAGAAGAACAAATATTATTAAAAGGTCCATACTACCCAATACAATCCACAAATTTTATGTAATCTCTATCAAAATATCAAAGGCATTTTTTGAAGAACTAGAACAAACAATCCTAAAATTTCTATAGAACCTCAAAAGACTCCAGATAGCCAGAGCAATCTTGAAAAAGAACAAAATTGGAAGAATCACAATCCTAGATTTTAAGATACACAACAAAGCTGTAGTAATCAAAACAACACGGTTCTGGCGCAAAAACAGACACATAGATCAATGAAAAAAAAGAACAGAGAGCCCAGAAATAAAAGCACAATTCTATGGTTAATTAATCTTTGACAAAGAAGGCAAGGATATGTAATGGGAAAAGACAGTCTCTTCAACAAATGGTGCTAGGAATATAGGAGAGGAACATGCAAAAGACTGAAATTGGATCACTTTCTTACATTATATACAAAATTAAAATTGAAATCAGCTAAATGCCTAAATGTGAGACCTGAAACCATAAAAATCCTAGAGGAGAACACAGGCAGCAACCTATTTGGCCTTGGCCATAGCAACTTCCTGCTAGACATATCACTAGAGGCAAGGGAAACAAAAAGCAAAAATAAACTATTGGGATTAAATCAAAATAAAAAGCTTCTGCTCAATGAGGGAAATAATCAATAAAACTAAAAGGTAACCTATTAAACAGGAGAAGATATCAGCAAGTGACATATCTAATGAAGAGTTGGAACACAAAATATATAAAGAATTGATACAATCGAATACCAAAATAAATAAATAAATAAATAAATAAAAATAAAATAATCCAAATAAAAATGGGCAGAAGACATGAACAGACATTTCCCAAAGAAGACATACAGATGGCCAACATCCACATGCAAAGATGTTCAATGTCCTTAATCATCAGGGAAGTGCAAAGCAAACCTACATGAGATATCACCTCATACTTCCCAGAATGGCTGAAATAAAAAACACAAGAAACAGCAAGTGTTGACAAGGATGTGGAGAAAAAGGAACCATCTTATACTTTTGATGGGAATGCAAACTGGTGCAGTCACTGTGGAAAACAATATGAAGGATCCTCAAAAAGTTGAAGATAGAATTGCCATGATCCAGTAATTCCACTACTGGGTGTTTATCCAAAGAATACAAAAACACTATTTTGAAAAGATATGTGCCCCCCTCTGTTTATTACAGCATTATTTACAACAGCCAAGTTATGGAAGTAGCCCAAGTGTTCATCTATAGATGAATGGATAAAGAAGATATGCTATATATATACAACAGAATATTACTCAGCTATAAAAAGAATGAGATCTTGCCATTTGCAAAGACATAGATGGATCTATGGGCATAATGCCAGGCGAAATAAATCAGAGAAGGACAAGTACCACAGAATTTCACTCACATGTGTAATTTAAGAAACAAAACAAAGAAAAAAAGAGACAAACTGAAAAACAGACTTAACTATAGAGAAGAAACTGATGGTTACCAGAGGGGAGGTGGGTAGGGGGATGGGTAAAGTAGGTGAAGGGGATTAAGAGTATACTCTTTTTTTATTTTAAGAGTATATTAAGATTAAGAGTATATAAGTGATGAGCACTGAAAATGTATAGAATTGTTGAATTACTATTTTGTACACCTGAAACTAATTTAATACTCTATGTTAACTGTACTAGAATTAAAATAATTTTTTAAAAAGGAAAAAGAAAAATTACTACACTTATTTAAACAATAGTATATAGAGTAATGCTGACAGAATATCTTGGTAAAGTCTGTTGTCTTTAAAAATACCTAGCAGCAAAGAAAAAGAAAAATTGACTGCAATAGTTTGTTATTTAAAGTAGATAGTTGCAACATGATGGAATTGGGGAAGGTGAAAGAGAAAACAGGATATCAGAATGTATAAGAATCTCTTTAGGGAAGATATATAAATGCTAAGTTGTTATTTTTAAGTAAAAAAAAGATTAAAAAGAAGATATACAAAGTGTATGAAAAAGCTGAAATAAGATGGTAGAAACATTCAACTGTATTAAAAATTATAACTATTATATGTTTATTGACAGTTTCTTGTTAGTGGGTCTATAAAAATCGTGCTTATAATCTCTACTCCTTTTTCTTTTTGTAAGCTGGAATACCTTTAATTTTTCTTTTAATAATATGTCGTTACTATAAAGTTTCAAATTCTGGAGATAAAATGAAAATCATCTAGAGTTTACCACAATTTGGTATATATTGTAAAGGACATTAGACCAGATGACTATCTTTTACCAACACTTACATTCCCTGAACTTTTACATCTTGGTTATTCTTTTGTCAAAATATTTACCTTTTACAGAACCTTAACACATGCAACCAGAAGTATGGCAACAGTTTTAGGAGATATAAACAAGTGAACCAAACAATGTTAAACAATGGAAACCAAGGTTTCTGTTTGTGGAATAGTAGAGAACTAATAGAGCACAGAATTAATTTAGGTATGTGGCACTGAAAAGTTAAGTGAAGTAACATGACAGGTCAGGGTTAAAACACTGAATCCCTGGTCACTTCAAAAGGTGGGGGGGTGACCATTCCATGGCTCAGTTAGATGTGTACACTGAGACTGTCTAGGCATTTCCTGAGTCAAAGGAAACTGGGTCTGACCTATACATGTAGATGGGAGACCATCAGGTGTCATCAGTACTTATGGGAGGATACTAGAAGAAATGGAGGAAAATATCAAAAAGCACTTAAAGACATCAACAGCATTCAAAGAAATCTCAAAAAAAAAAAAAAAAGCTCAGAACCAGACAGTTTTACATGAGTTTTAACACACATTAAAGAAATTGTAAATTCATATCTTGTAAAGTTTTTCCAGAAATTAGAAGAGTAAAAGCTGCCCATCTGATTTTATTAGGCTAATGTAATCTTAATTCCAAAATGAGACAAGGAAAATGAAGAGAAAACAACTACAGCACATTTCACTTAAAAATGCAGATTCTAAAATTCTCAATAAAATATTTGCTAACCAAAAAATAACGTGTTAAAAATAATACACCATGATCAAGTAGGATATAACCTAGAAATGCAGTGATGGTTTCATATTAGAAATTCTATTCATATAATTCACAGCATTAATATACCACAGGATAAATGTCATGTGATTATCTCAAAGATGTATAAAAGCCATTTTATAGGGTTCAATAGCTATTTATGCATACCAAGCTAGAAATAAAAGAACTTCCTTAACTTAGTAAAGGTTGTATATTAAAAACCTTCAGCAAGCATTATACTTAAGCGAGAAGTAAGATACTAGATGCATCCTCTTTAAGACTAGGCATAAGATAAGGATACCCATTGCCACTAGTACTTGTTTAACATACTTCCAGAGGAATTGATTTAAAGGTATTAGAAAGAAGAAAAGTAAAATTATGAGGATGGGAGAGGTAGAAAGAACACTTTGATTATTTGGAATTGATATATGATCACCTATCTAGAAAAAAGAATCTTTTAAGCATTAGAGAGTTCAGCAATGTTGTTAAAACCAAGATCAAGTTTCAAAATATCAGTATTATTTCTCTACACAAACAATAGACATCAAGAAAATATTTTAATTAATATTTAAAATATTGATGTCTACTCAAAGAGCATCATGCACAAAATTAAAAAGTTGAAATAATGGAAGCAGATTTTTTTTAATATCTAAAACTAACAGGAAATGAATATTTAGAATATACAACAAACTCTTAAAGAACATTTATCAAAACACAAGAACCCATATGAAAAATAAAGTGTATGAACAGCAATTTCAGAAAAGGGAAGTCAAAAGGCCAATAAAAATATGAAAAGATATTCAAATGTATTACTGATAAGAAGAATTAAAATTAAAACAATAAACTACAAAAATTATGCACATGAGATGGAAAATAGCAAGCTCAATAATGTCAAGGGTTGACGGGAGTGAGAGGGTTACTGCTGGTGTGGACCAAAGTATTTGATCAATCAACTGGCAGGACTTGGTCAAATTAAGCATAAACATGTTCCTACTGCCAGCAACTGTGCTCCTTGATATATATCCCAAAGAAGTCCTTGCAAAATTCCATGATTAAATAAGTATGAGGATGCTCATCATAGCAGTGTTTGTTGCAACAGAAAATCTGGGTGGCAATCACTGGGAAATATGGGTTGTTAAAACATGATAGCTACAAACTATGGAATATTATGCAGCAGTTAGAAGCAATGTACACATGACAACATAAGTAAATGATAAGCACTTAAGGTTAAGTAAAATTAAATAGTAAGGAACAAAACAAGATACACAGCACAATAACATATATACATAATAAAATTTAATATACATAAAAAAGGGGAGGGGGGAGGGTAGAGAGATAATTAACACAAGCCCAACCAAGAGACCCATGAAGGTTCATAATATATTCTTTTATTTATTTGAAATTTTCTGTTTAAAATATTTAAAAACATGTATATAAAATAATACATTATGAAAATACATAGAATAAACCAAAGAGAGCATTTCAGTAGTTATTATAATGACTATCATATTAGAATGGTTCCCTATGGGTCAAGGTCAGGAGCATGGGACTAGAAACAAAAATAAAATGTATAAATAAATAATATCAGTACTTTGCATGGGCCAATGATGACAGCGTGCAATGAACTAAAGAGCACGTTTAGCTTTATTCTCTATGCAAAGGTCCTTTAAAAAAAAAAGATTCTTTATGGCTATATTTTTTTTAATTGGATGGATCTGGTTTTAGCTTGTGAAGATGAAGGAACTACAAAAATAATTGTCTAATTATTATAATTCAGAAAACAACTGAATAGCTGTTCCAAGTAACCAACTCACCATATGTAACTATAGAAATGAATTAGAAATAAGCAATGTCATTTTTATTTTCAAGATAAGTCATTTCTAACAATATTCATCACAAAAAACTAGCAAAATCAATAAGCTGCTACCCACAAATTAAGGAGAAAAAATAGACTCTAAAGTACTTGCACTCTAAGAGAATAAAGAAAAACAGAACAAAAGGAAAAAATTTCCGCACCAGAGGCTGTAAACTGTTTTATTTCGTTCACACAGTTGGCAAAATGTAGGTTTTTTCACAGGCAAAATTCTGTGCTGATATTAAAAAATTAGGACTCTTCAAAATCCATATTTGTTTCTCACAAAAAATTGTAAAATCAGATTTAGCAATCTCTTCTTTCTTCCTAGAGAGGATTATAGAGCTGAACAAAAGTGCCCCATTTACTGGTCACATATTCTCCAAAGTTACATTGTACCTGCCTAACACACAATGTTATTTAAAATACCTTTTCCTTGTACGTAGTACTCCTCAGATCTCACTCAAAATTTTACCAAAATGTATTAAAAAATTTACTTAGTAATGTAATCATATAAGCAGTCATGGGAGGCATGAGCAGAACATGCTAAATGAAAGGATATTATGGGTCAAGAGAAATCTCTGGGGACTCGAGAAATAGTAAAAAGAGGTTTGGTATTCGGAGGTAATACCGTGAATATATGAAACTATGACAGGGTTTTTGGAGTGGTTAAAGAACAAGTTTCTAATGTAGTTAACTGATTAATGAATACACTACATTAAGAAGAAAGTGCAGTGGGTAGAAATTTTTAAGTATTCTTTCAAGTTAAACATTACTGAGTTCTGCTCACAGATTTAATGGAAGCTACTTCATTTCTTCTCTATTCTTACTTGGTTTGCACACTTCCATAATAATATATCAATTTTATCAATTGCCTGTTATAAATGAAATACAATACTTCTTGTCAAAATAGTGTTAGGGCATACATATTTGTGCCTGAATATGAATGAATGTGGTTTTGAGGTTTCTTAGGTAGGGCCAGTGATAAAGCCAGTTTGCCAAGTCAAAGTACAGTCTGGAAATCCTCGTCATTTAAATGAGATTATTTATATGGTTGTATTTATTACTTACCTTGAGTATCTATATTTTAAAGATCTTGTCTGTAAACCATATAACCTTCAATATCTACTTCCCACATGCAGAAACTGATTTCCTCAAAAAGCATCTAAAAAAGAAACAAGAAAATATCACAGATTTGAGGAAATAAATATTATTTCATTTATTTTAAATATAAAAGCAGATTATTCAAAATTATTCTTTATGAGTTTAGTAAGTTTGGACAAGGGGAGGTGTATCTCATAGGACGTATTTTATATAAATAAAACAGTAGTAATAATGAGATCTTTCCATTTAGAAGAACCAGAAATTTCTATGGAACACATATTTTGATTCAGGTCATAAAATTTTGTACTTTCTACAGTACTAATTTTACCTGGTTACTTTGTTTCTATGAGCATTCTTAAGAAATATAATTTTAGGTATGCCCGGGTGACTTGGTTGGGCTACCTACTCTTGATTTTAGCTCTGGTCATGATCTCAGGGTTCGGGGATTGAGCCCCGACTTGGGCTCCATGTCTCTCTGTCTCTCTCTTTCTCTTCCTCTGCCTCTCCCCCCAAACCCCTCTGTGCTCACTCTAAGTAAATAAACAAACAAATAAATAAAACATTATACAAAAAATAATTTTAAATACATTGATTCTGATGTCCTACATGAACATAGCCCTACCCTAGAAAATATTTTCCTTATTACAAAAATATATTCTTGATTATATCTAAATTGCTTATAAATGCCAATATCATAGAGATCAACTAGTTATTGTCCTCATAAAAAAGGTCAATGTCACTTTAATCACCCAATCAGTACTTTACACCAACATAGGGAAACTTTGCAGAGTCTTTTAAGAGAAATTGCCACTAATTGAGAATTAGGATCATCCAGAGAAAAAGTTCTTTGCTAAAAGATTTTTATTCTGACTCTTCTTGATTTTTTCAAGAAGCCTAAGATAAGCACTTAGGGAAATAGGATTCAGAGGCTAGTGTGCCATACCTTTAGTACATGGTTTTGAGTACTATGGAATCCCAAGCCAAACGTCAATAAGTTTTGGATTAAGCAATATAATTATTCTTTTTGGACATTAATGTAGATCTCTTATTAGTGTAGTTTTTCAGTCACAGCTGCATATTAAAAATACTTGGGACACTTTTAACTATTTTGAGACTCAGTATATTTCTTAGATACTCTGATTTAAATGGCATGATGTGGGGTCAGGGTGTAGGAAGGAAAGATATCTGTTCTTCAGGTGAAGAAACAATCTCCTTGCAAGTATCTGATTTAATTTCTACAGATCAATAAGACTAACAAAAAAATACGGTCTATAGATATCTATGAAACCTACAAAAACTACTATGAAAACCTATGGAAACTACTGAATACTTGCTAATCTGACTACTAACAAGTGTGACATAAATGGTGGTTGCAGGGAATTTCAAAGTACAATGCACTTAAGGATCAAAGGTACTACTTTAAAATGTAGAATCCTGCTAGGTGTTATGCTAGAGATTCTGATTCAGAGAAACTAGGCTAAGGCCATGGATTGTCTATTTTTACAGACATCTCTGGTGATTACAATGCAAAAGGTCTATAGTCCCTACAAAAGAGAGCTTTATGAACACTATTACTATGACCTTCATTATTAGCATTTATAAAAATCCTTGAGTTTTATTTTAAGGTAATATTTCTAATCTTAAAAGATAATCTTAAGACACTCAGGATAAGAAATAACTTTAAATGTAAATAAGACTTTAGCAATAAATCAATGTAGATAAGTTAAAATAATGTTTATGGATAATATATTTTGTAAGTGGTGCTACTCTCCTAAGTAAACTATGTAAGTAATCAACAAAATACTGTGGCAAAAAAGAGAAAACTAGATTATATTCTGTAATGGGAATTAAACCTAAAACTATATATTTAACTACAAACATGCCCTCAATGCTCAGAATTAAAAATTTTTTTGGCCCAAACTTAGCAGGGGGGGAAAGCTCTTCTAGCATCATTTGCTCTAAGAGCAAAGCTAAAATTTTTTTTAAAGAAAAAGTCTTGAGTCATTTCCTTCAACACACAAACATAACTTACTAAAAATAACATGAAATAGGCTGTTAACATTTTAGCTTTGAAACTTCTTATAAACAGCTCCAGAAATACAATCACGGACTTCTCAAATGTCTTCATGAACATGGATCTATTCCACCTCTCAAATCTGCAGGATCAGATGCAAGTCTGCCTCTGGTTTATAGTATGCAATCAGGTCCCAGCGTCTTTTGGCAAGATTCATGATCTTTTACTATTTGACCTCAGCTGCCTTTTGCTGTTTACCTCTCATCTCTTCATCAACCAAAACTTGGCTCAAATATTGCTTCCTCCTTGAAGGAAATTTCCATCAATCTGACACTAAGAGCTTTCTTTCTCTTCTGATTTCCAGCACTAATTATTGCAAATTACTTAGGTAATTAATCAGGTACTCACTTATGGTCCCTTATTTCTATCTTTTATTATTAAGATTTGGCATGTTTGTTTTATTCCCTCAACTAAATTATATTTCCCAGCAAGCCTGAAAGCATTTAATAAATATGTGATGATTTTATTTGTTAGTCTTCCCAGTAACTGAGTATAGCATTTGACAGTGATTGAGTGAGGCTCCAACTTTTCTCTTTAGTATGCCTTATAACTATTAATGATTTAAAAATTGTAATTGTGACTTCCCTATCCTGCAAGAATTTGTCCATCTCTTTTGAGGCTACAACACCCACCTCTCTTAATATCTCATAATCCAGGTAATTTTAGTCAACTGAGGGTAATGGTGTAATAATTGCTCTTAATAATAACAGTGAATTAACAAGAATGCACATTTTAAAAAATAAATTTGACTCTATTTACATATACTTAACATAGAAGTCATAGGGAACAGATTTAGTGTTTCCTTAGAAAAACTACATACTTTAATAAGAACCAATAACTCTGTAAATAACACCATATATCACAAAACAACTCAAAGTATATATATTATTTTTTAATAACTAAAAATACAAATTTATAGATAAGTGTCTGCAACATTTTTTTAAATGCTAACACGTCTTCCTTGCTTTGAAATACAGTAATGAGAGCTAACATTTATTGATTTTTAAATCTAACCATCATTAATTAAATTTTTACAACAATCCTAAGAAGTACTATTATCATCTCCATTGCACAGATAATGAAATTGAGGAACAGAGAGATGGACTCATCCAAGGTGTTATAGTCAGTAACTGTCAGAGCTAGATTTCAAACTCAGGCAGTCTGTAATTATCTACAATATTTCTGAAGCCACTGTCCATTAAACTAAAACTCCAGTAGCTCTGGAAGCCTTACTGAATGTATCTTCATATAAATTTCTGCCTTCCACCTTCCACCCTTTTGCAAGCTTTATCAGGTTTCCCACTCAAAGGAGAATGCCATGGGGGTCCATTTCCAACTCTTCTCACAAAGAGATGATTTCTTTCTTTTTTTTTTTTAAATTATGTTCAGTTAGCCACTGCATAATACTTTAGTTTTTGATGTAGTGTTCAATGATTCATTAGTTACGTATAACACCTAGTGCTCATTATAGCATATGCCCTCCTTAATACCCATTACCCTGTTAACCCCTCCTCCAGCCCCCTCCCCTCTGAAATCTTCAGTTTGCTTCCAAGGGTCCACAGTCTCTCATGGTAATTTCCCTCTCTGATTTCTAAGCCCTCATTTAGTGCTACATACATTCTATTATTTCTGTACAATTTAAAGAATAAATTCCCTGTATAATTTACATAATAAAACATAATAAATACTAAAGATTTATCCTAAAAACCTCATTCTTGCTTCGAATGTAATGTTTTCTAAGCCTAATAACATGAAGTATAGATCAATGCTGGATATTTTATTTACAGTTTTAACTCATTAAAAAAATTTTTACAAAAAATTATACCTTCTTATAGAAAAATTAGACCTTCTCTATAATCTTGAAATATGGAAGTTTTTACAGTAAGAAAACATGCTTTCTACTTCCCTGAGCTATAGGACTATATCAAAACTTAAACTACTGCTTCTTTTTTTTTTTTTTTTTTTTTTTTTAGAGTGAGAGAAAGTGTGAGTGTGGGGTGAGGGGTAAAGGGAGGAGGCAAGAGAGAGACTCTCAAGCAGGCTCCAACGCCCAGCATAGAGCTCCACGCAGGGCTCAGTCCCATGACCCTGAGATCATGACCTGAGCTGAAATCAAGAGTTGGATGCTCAACTGACTGAGTCCCCCAGGCACCCCTCAAAACCTAAATTTTTATAGGTAATTGCTCTCATACCATTAGTAGAATGCAATTTTGTAGGCCTCAAGATTCCATTTATTCTAGTAGGTGACTTAAAAAAAAATCTAATGCACAAATTTCAGATGTGGTTGAATGGAAACAGATTACAGCAAAGCATTAATGAATAAAATAAAATCTTTCAGTCTTTTATTTCAATAAAAACCAAACATTCAAGGAATTAAAAATATATTTAACCCTTGTCTGCTTGCTTATTTGCCTTGTTTGCTTTTTTTTTTTTTAAAGATTTTATTTATTCATTTGACAGACAGAGATCACAAGTAGGCAGAGAGGCAGGCAGAGAGAGAGGATGAAGCAGGCTCCCCGCTGAGCAGAGAGCCAGACGCGGGGCTCGATCCCAGGACCCTGAGATCATGACCTGACCAAAGGCAGAGGCTTTAACCCACTGAGCCACCCAGGCGCCGCTTGCCTTGTTTGCTTTTTAAATGTTTCCAAATTTGTTCAGTATGACAAAAGTTCTAATCATGCAGTGAATGGAAGTTTTTTTTTTCTCAACTGTTTTTAGTTTGGAGACTAATCTTAGCCTGACTGTATTCAAGCCATTGCTTAGTACCAGTTAAGTCCGTTATTAAGTTTATTCCAGATCACTCATTTAGTGCAACTTGCATAACTCTTATTTATGGTTTTAGCTCAACTGTTCTATTTATGTTGAACAGTATAAAATTCCCTCATTGGATACACCCCAGTCATTGTCAAAAACAAAGAACCACGGGTAATTCTAAATCCTGTCCACCAAATTAGGCCTTGTCTTTAGCCCTCTTGTAACTTGCCCAGATGATCTGGCTTCAGTTAAGAAGCTATATTTAAAGTCCAAAGAAACTAAAGTTCTTTCTATAAAAGTTGATAATAACCAGGCTATTCAAGGTATAATAATAAATGACATTTATTTTTCATTAGAGAAAAGAAAGTAGCAATCTTTGTTTCTTCTTACTTTCTTTTCCCACCAGCATTCTCTAAAGCTGTTTATCTGATCTGGACAATATATCTCTTCCACTGGAATAAATAATCAATTTGGTTCTACAGACCACCTTAATTACATCTGTTATTTGGGAAATACCAGTGAGTGATTTTTTACTACTAATATGCAAATGCCTTGAGAGCTAACGTTTTTGGGCAGAAAGAATTATGTACAACATTTTGCCAAATATAATACCAAGAACTGCATGTTAATATTCTGGAAATAACAAATTCATTAAGCTTGTTATCCTATTCGGCTGGTTGATAGACTATTAATGAACTAATAGGGTTTGGACCTAGTTAGTGGGTTGGCAGCTCATTTATTACTCTAATTCTAGGTAGTTTCTACCAAATTCAAAAATAAGGCTCTTGAAGACCACTATGGATTGAGAACTCAAGGTTGAGAAAATAAGTATGTTGTAGGATTTGGAGATGGAAATCATGTGAATCTGAAGGTCTCGATTAATAGGCTTACATTCAATAAAACAAAGACATTTTAAAGAAATCATTTCCATTTATTCTTTCAAGCACCAAAACTTTTTAAGGATTTCCTCTGTGGCAGTGTTACAGAAATAACCTATAAAACTATTCTATATAATATAGCTTTATTATATTTTTTAAAGCTCTTTTACTTTTGGAAATTATAAATATACTAGTAACCTTGCTCTCTACCTAGCTCTAAGTGTTGGCACTGTTAAAATTTGTGACTAGGATGATATTGATACTATCATCGTATTTTCTCAGGTTCTGCCTCTTGCCTCTCTGACTCCTGACTCAGTAATCTATATTAGACATTTCTAGCTGTATTTTCTACCTGTTATCTTTCTCACAGTATCTTTAGAAACTGTTACCACTAACATCACCTCCATTTTCTTTTTAAAAACATCATATTCCTCTTTTTCTCATTATTATCATTAACAGAAGTTGCCTACATTTCCAGACTGCTGGAAATAAAATATTTTTTTAATACTAAAAAGGTCTACAGAGGAAAAAAAAATAAGAGAGAAAAGAGAAGAGAAGCAACAGTGATATGTTGATTTCATTGTTCAGGATTATGCTAAAAGCATATAAGCATATCTTGGAAATATTATACATTTGGTTCCAAATCACCACAATAAAGCAAATATTACAATAACATGAGTCAAATGAACTTTTTGGTTTCCCAGTGCATATAAATGTTATATATAGTCTACTCAGTATGCAATAGAATCATGTCTAAACAATGTACATACCTTAATTAAAAGACACTTTATTGCTAAAAAATGCTATCATCTGAGCTTTCGACAAGTCATAATCACTGATCACCATAACAAATATAATAATAATAAAGAGGTTTGAAATATTGCAACTCACGAAAATGTAACAGACAGTGAGCAAATGCTATTGGAAAAATGGCACTGAGAGACTTGCCCAACACAGGGTTGCCACAAACCTTCAATGTGTGCAAAAAAAAAAAAAAAAAAAAAAAGTAATATTTGTGAAGTGCAATAAAATGAGGTAAGGTGGTAGATGGAATTACTGGATAAGGGATATCAAAGAGACAGGGATATCAAAGGAGGAATTTCAACATCAGAAGGTATGATTAAATTCCTTCTGAAACATGGTAAACTTGAAGGACCCTTCCAAATCCATGATTCTATGAATCTATGACTAAGAATCATAAGCAATTTTATGGACAAACAAGAAAATGTTTTGGGCGGGGGGAAGCATTCACAAGTCAAAACCAAAGCTGTACTGCCCCCTTTTGCAGGCTGACTATGGAAATTCATAAACATTTAACAGGATAACATTAATATTTTAGCTTCTAAAGCAGTATGGTAAAATACAGGAATTAGTTGTACCAGTGAGCAATTTATTTTTTAATATATTTAACTAACCCCAGTGTTTAAATGACCAAAATAATATAAATTCATTGGGGGCCAACATGAAGAATAAAACAAAAACCTTGGAAGTGATACTGAAATTCAGGCTACCAAATAAAAAATTCCAAAAGAACTAGAATTTAGCCCGAGAAAAAGTGATGTTTCTGTTGATGTTGAAACAGAAAATGGGTCCATAATCCTGGGTGTGTGTGCGTGTGTGTGTGATAGAGACACTACTGCTTCTGTGTACAAAAATTAGGAATCTTTAAAGAAGTTTCACATATTTTCAAGTATTTTAATGGTGCTATGATATAACATTTTGGGGCATTTGATATAAAAGACACTATAATGCCAAACAAAAACACTGTTATAAAGATAAGATTTCATGGGGTGCCTGGGTGGCTCAGTGGGTTAAAGCCTCTGCCTTCGGCTCGGGTCGTGGTCCCAGTATCCTGGGATCGAGCCCCACATCGGGCTCTCTGCTCAGCAGGAGCCTGCCTCCTCCTCCTCTCTCTCTCTGCCTGCCTCTCTGCCTACTTGTGATCTCCGTCTGTCAGATAAATAAAATCTTAAAATAAAAAGATAAGATTTCATGAAACGATCATAAATCTACTTCAATACCTAAAAAGAAATCCAGATCTGAATATAAACCATAATGCTTTATTTACGTGGTGGAAAAGAAGATAATAACAAGCCTAAAAGTGACTCTCCTGTACTGAGTAATCAAACTACTGGAGTGTTGTAGGAGCTTAAGTAGAAAATCCAGAATCAGAACTCAGAGAAAATCTTTTTAGGTGTTCTCTGTATAAAAATAAAAAAAAAAAAATCATGTTAGCTAAAATAATGAATATGGCAGGCTTATTAATTAGTACTTGTTAATTAAGACTAAAAGAAAACTAATTAAAGGAAAGATATATTTAAATTAACTTATAAAAATTTTAAATATAATTTTAAAGTATGTGCATAGAAACTAAAACTGTTCTCATAAGATTTTCAATATAAGCAGCTTCAAAATTTAGCTACAGATGATTAAAATCAGCATAGAAACTGCTATAGAAAACATCAAACTCAAGCTATAAGGCCTTTTAAATGTTCTAGAATATGGAAATACCCTTTTTTTTTAGTATTTATGGTATTAATAATATAAAGCATAATCTTTTTATATAATGCATACGACAGCCAAAGTGACTTTTCAAATTATCAACAAAACAAAGTAAAACCACTCTCCAAAATGAAGGGTTCTTATTAATGGAAATAAATCCTATGATATTCTAAGAGAAGAGATGTTAGCCAGAATAACTGACAAAATAGCAGTAAGTAGTTGCACCTTGGGAAAATCAAATTCTATCATGAATAAAAACATTAAAAAGATATCGGAGAGAAGTTAGAATCTTGTGAAAGGTGATGAAATCCTCCCATGTCAACACATTGAAATTACAAAATGACAAGCAGGAAAAATGCAAATAAATGCACTGAAGAATAGGAGTATCATACTTAGTGATGTCTGAAAAGGAGGCTAATAAGATTGAAAATCAAAGTCACCAGTGAGTGTTTGGGGGAAACATCAGACTCTGGCTTTCCGCACTTTTTTTTTTTTTTTTTTTGGTGCAGGCACTCATAACAGCAAAAGAAACCATATTACATGAGAAATTTTATGAGCCTGTAGTAATGCCTGATTTTATGATGTCTGGAAACAGCTTTTACCAAAAGAGAACAATATTTCAAATCCTACCAAGATCATTTCAGTATTATGCCAACTTGCCAAATAATGAAGAGTTTTATTAGAGAAAATAACATACTGACACAAGAATAAAATCCTTATAAATGGAAAAAGATGTCTGGATTACACAAATTACCTCCAGGAGTAAACAATGACAGGGTCATTACTGACTGAGTGAGAGATAATTGAGAAATCAAAAAATGAAATCTAAATAGGAGTAAGTGCAACCAAAAAGAGCTTGAGTCACTCCTGTTTATTAGAGATTTTTCATGTTCAGAGGATTGCCTTGTCAAGTTTCCTTTTTGAGATATACAAAAGATAAATGGAATATCATTTTAGATCCTCCAAAGATAATAAATCAAAAACTACACATATAAAATGTGAAGAATTTCCAGACATTTGCTCCATCTTCTCAGTTTATAATGAAGTGAAATGACTATGCAAAAAAAGAAGTACTTAAACATTTAAAGCACAACATTATAGGTCATCGTACTCTATAAGAGTGATTGGAGTCTTAATACCATCTCTCTCATAAAGCTTCAAATGCTATTTAAAATTAATCAAATATTAAATGTTCCCTATATTGCTGGCATTTATAATGCTGTGATTTTTCTGACGATTCCTTCCTTAGCACTGAGAATCTGTAGATACTGATATAAAAAATGCACCCTATGTAAATATATATAATATAGAACTTTAACTTGGTACAATGAACTGCAAAACAGTGCATGAAGTAAAACTTAGTATGTTCAGTAAAAATCAAATTTAAAACATTTTAAAATACCTACTGATGAGCTGGTTGCAACAGAGAGAAACTGAAGCAAATAATAAAATAAAATATTCAGTTGATTCATATGGAAAATAATAAAAACAAATTATCTCAATATGTTGGGATGCCTCTCTTTTGGACTGAATCAGTGAAATTATTTTATTGTTCAAAAATGACTGAACATGGGAAATTTCATACGATTTAAACTAAAAGCACTAGAGTTAACATATTTAGCTCATTTAATCCTATGAAATATTGCAAAACAAATCAAGAAACAATTATCAATTCATTGACTAAAATATGTATTTCAATTAATTTTACTATCACACAAAAAAGGTGAAAAAGGAGTAAACACTGTGAGTGATTTCTGTTGCTCCCAGATTATTAAATTAAGAGATTAGGTCTTTAGCAAATCTGAGCATATTCTATGTAGATTTTAGGTACAAAAAATCATTATCACTGTTTTATTCTTCTTAGATGTGGAAAGAAGATGTAGTAATTGGAAGGTTATAAATGAGAGCAAATTCACATTTAGAAGAGAAGGAAACCAACGAAGTCCTTTATATTTACAATAGCTTAATAAATTTTTTTGGCCAAGTACTATAAAGTGAGAACTTCTTCCACCACATTATTGAAAGTTCATAATGTAAAAAAATGGTTTACTGCAAGTAAAAGGCAATCTATGTTAACGGGCAATTGATCAATTAATATAATTGAAAAAGGATTTTATATTTATGTAATAGTTTAGCAGAAATTTTAAGGAATGAATTCTCAATTTTGCCTGATCCTAAAAATGTATCTTAAAACAAACAAACAAAAATAAAAAGTTAATACAGTATTTAAATTTTTATATACCTAATTATAACATTAGGTGTACCAAAATTATGTATTTTGATAAGTCTAATGTTTGGTCAGAATGAAGAGTGTGGCTGAACCAGTTGTTAAAATACTAAATAGTAAAAGGCTTCCATACTTGTTAGAAAATGGTCACTGCTCTTCTCTCCTCTCCACATGCCCCCTTCTCTAGGGGACCTCATCCCCACCAAGAAGACTTCCACATTCTATCCCCTAAGGAGAAAACACCTGGCAGAACAGGGGGCCTATAAGACCCTGGGATTCACCCAGATTAGTTGGTGCCTATGCAATACCAGTTGTCATACGTTTCAAATCTCTCCTCTGTTAATAAGGATAGTTGCAGAAGCTGTGTATTTAGAGTCAGACAACGTTATAGTAGCTCTACTACCTGGGTAAGTCAATCAACCCTTCTGAAATTCTAACTTCCTTTTTTGAAATAGTTATTACTAACTACTTAATAGAGCTGATTATAGATTGTGTGAAATGGCATGATGTGTCTATGAGCAATGGTAGGCATACCACTTACTCTCCCCTCACTTTACCAGAAATACAGCACAGCTGATCCTTGAACAACAGCGGATAAGGAATGCTAACCCTGCATGCAGTCAAAAATCCACATATAACGCTTGAGTCCCCAAAAACTTAACTACAAATAGCCTACCATTGACCAGAAGCCTTAGTGATACCATGAACAGTTGATTCACATATACTTTGTATGTATTATATACTGTATTTTTACAATTAAGTAAGTTAGAAAAAAGAAAAAGTTAATAAGAAAGCCTTAAGAAAGAGAAAATGCATTTATAGTACTGTATTTTATTTATCTGAAAAAAACCCTGCACGTATGTAAGTGGACCCACACAGTTCAAACCTGGGTTGTTCCAAGGTCAATTGTAAATAAATACTACATGGGAAAATAAGCAAAAACTGCAGTCTTTTACTCACAAGTGGGTTACGTTTCAAATACTCATTTTCGAAGTTGGTAGTCTAATAATTAGAATGTGTTTTCCTCATAGTGATCATTATATAAAAGTAGTAATATATCTCAACAATTTTATAAATTCCAATTTCATCTATAATATACCGTTTTCATACATGGAAAAAAAACCTTATTGAGTATTCATATATACTAGGCACTATTCTAAGAATTTTACATTTAAGTTATTTAATCTTCAAAACAACCTTATGGAGTAGTATGCTCTTATCATGCCCACTTACCAAATGAGGAAATCAAGACAGAGACGTGAAGCAACACGCTCGAGGTTGTATTCGCTAGTAAGTGGCAGAGCCAGGATTCATCCTAAACAACCAGGCTCAAGAGCCTTAAACCATTACACTATATTGTCTTTGGAGTTATTTGAATTATAAAACATAAACATTTATAAAAATCAAAACATTGAGAAAAATTACATAGTAGTTTCTCAACTTGTGATAGAAATCAAACAGAGCAAAAGAAAAAAGTATTCTGAATTTATCTTGCATTCTGGTGGCTTGAAGGAAAGCAGCCTGGGTAGATTAGATTTATGGAGATAAAGGCTGTCTATTGTCAAAGGCTTAAATGCTATCACTGTTTCTTCATCACAGCTAAAGCTCCTGAGTTACCTTTCCTTTCCTTATTTGCTTATCTTTCTTTCAGGGTAAGTGTCTTTTTTAAAGACAGTTTGCAGATAGGCCCAAGGCCAACCAGTATTGACCTGGGCTCCCAAGTCTGGATTATCAACAATGACCAGGCTCCGGTCTGGTACCTTTCCCAAAGATCAACAGAATGGTAGCATTTGTTCCAAGGAGATTAGGCTGTTACTGCCTGGCTCCCCTCTTCTTCAGACTTATTTGGTGTATTAAATGCTCTGAATGCTGCTTTCCAGTATCTTAGAATGTTACTTTACTAAAAAAAAAAAAAAAAAAAAAAAAAGAATGTTACTTTACTATTTCATTTTTAATTCTTAAGCATCTTAGGTATCCCTAAATATTTATATTTGAGCATTTTAAGGGTATTAAGATTTTAGTTTAGACTGTAGGTCTCACTAAATTTTTTGTTGGAATTGCATTCAATTTTTTTGGTTAAAACGCATTTTTTCCTACCTCCATTATTAAGACTTTACTGTATACATTGACTTTAGTATTTTACAGTGATGCTTAGAATTTCAATAAGATGGTGACTATGCAAGATCATTTTATTTATGTAATTTACTAAGTTTTACTCATATTTGATGACTAATAAATCATTTTAACAGTGTGGGGTTACAAAAAGATAAAAAGGGATATACTTTACTATATATTTTCAGTCCCAAATTCACATGGATCATCTTTATAACTGTCCATTTACTCTAAACAATATATCATAACAGTATAAAATCAATAATACCAGCCTAAATGGGAAGAATGCTTATCTTTGGGTTAGGTAGTTGTCTTAGTGGGGTTTCTAAGGAAGCAGACTCTGAGACTAAGACTGAGTATACATAATTTATTTGGAAGGTTCAGAGGAACTGGCAGGGAAATGGGAAGGTGCTAAGAGACGGGCAGGCAGCTAATACAGGGTACATTATTAAGCTAGCTAAAACAGAAGCCAACTGAAACTTAGTTTCATGGGCGAAACTGGCAAATAGTTTAAGATACAGGTTTCAGAACTGTCTAAGCCAGGGCCAAAGAAGCTGAAATCTGTCAGTCATTGTTTATGGTCTAACCCCAGTGGCTTCTAGTAGCTCAAAGGCCATCCTATGGTTAAGAGGGAGATGCTGGCCTTTGGAAGGCTGATATGCACAAAATGGTAAGGGCCTACAAGGGTGAGTGTATGGATAGAGTACCACATTAACTATTACATTAGCAAAACTATTAGGCACCCCTCAATCACCACAGTATTTTTTTTTTTTTTTTTTTTTTTTGTGGGGCTTGAACTCATGACCCTGAGATCCAGACCTGAGCTGAGATCAAGAGTCTGATGCTTAACCAACTGAGCTACCCAGGAGCCCCAGGAATCATTCTGACAAAGTAAGTTTAGCCCTGAATGTTGGTAAAATTTTGGCAAACTAGTTTTACCTGGAAGCACAAAGTATGCTAATAGTATTTAAGTATTACAAATGATAAGATAGTATATAACTTCTCAACTCAAAATGCTAACAAAACAGGAGGCTGGGTACTGAGACACTAGGAAACAAGCTCAAGGAATAATATCAGCCCATGATTTAACTCTTTTAAGAAATAATTTTTGTTTCCTCCTTGACTCTTGAAGATTGGTTAACTATTATGAATGACACAGTAACTATCTGGACCAGGAATTTCATACCATCAGACTACCTCAGTGGAAACAAATGGTCATTGATGTTCTTCACTCCAGAAAGGCAGCAATACCGGAGACAAAAGTTTGGGAAAAACTAGCCAAAATGTATAAGACCACACGAGATGTCTTCTTTGTATTTGGATTCAAAACTCATTTCAGTGGTGCCAAGACAACTGACTCTGGCATGACTTAGGATTACTTGGATAATGCAAAGAAAAATGAACCCAAAAACTGAGTTGTAAGACAGAGGATGTATGAGAAGAAAAAGACCTCACGAAAACAGTGAAAGCAACGCAAGAACACAATGAAGAAAGTCAGGGGGACTACAAAGCCAATGTTGGTGCTGGCAAAAAGTGAATTGGAGATTCAACAACAGAAGGAGTAAACACTTGGCAGTGATTTTATCTGTGGTGATTGGGCAGATTTTTGATGACAGAATTAATAAACCAGAAATTAAAGAAAAAAATGAAAGTATCCTCACAATCCCTATAATGTACCAAACCACAGCAAGGACAAACACCCACCAGAACAAGAGATGTGAAACATCATCTCAAATAATCAAACTGTTTACCTAGTAAATGGGTACATTCCTATTGCAACTTGAAGGTACATGCTATAAAATAAATGGACTATAGATTAAAGTCATTTGGAGAATCCACAAGCACTTTATCCAAGAAATGCTTCTCCAACCTAAGTATAATTTTTCTGATTTAATTCTTTCTCATCTTTAAAGCTTTTCTGGTTCCTTTCAGTATTTGTCTGACTTGACTCTCAAGGTCTTTTCTTTGGAGTGTGCCATAGCAATTATGTTTCTCAAGGTCAGGTGATAGGTGCCAACTAGGAGAACTCAGGTCCAGGTCCTGGCTTCACTATAATTCCAAAACTCCTTTGGTTAATGAAATGCAAGTCTGATGGATTATTATTTCTGGATCTTGACTCTGTAAACTGGATTAGCACTTGCAGTCACTGGACTGCTAAATCAGACTAGAAGGCTAAGACTTGAGCTCTATGGGCTAAGTGCCTAAGGGCACTTTTGGTCACTTACTGCCCACTAAGGTGGGTTTATTCAAGAGTGATAATCTTCTGAAAGCTAAACATAGTGAAAAAGCTAAGTGCATGTAAACTATGTATCTGTACCCAAAACTAATATTTGTAGATGTGAAACTGATTTGTTCATTATTTTTTACAGAGAATAGAGAAAAAAGGTACAAAATGTGTGTGTGTGTGTAAGTGAAGAAATGCCATTTCCCCCCTAAACTGTGCAAGGCTATAAATCATACTATTTGAGACAATTATGCATGTATTTACTTCCTCTGAATTATATTTTCACAACACAGTTGCCAAGCTTTGGTCTATTTCTACTGCAGAGAGTAGTGCCTGGAATTTGTCAGGGTACCTCTGCTATTACTCTGTGGGTTGTGTGGTTGTCAGAATTACCTTCAGCGTGTATGCATGGGAAAGGAGCTTGCGGTGGGTGGGAGGTAGGCAGAGGGAGAGGTAACAGGAAATATGAAGAGTAAGAGATTTACCTAAGAAGAATATTTTCTTTCTCAGAAAGAGTAAGTCTGGTAAAGAAATATAGTGTATAAAGCAGCAAACACTTAGGAAAAAAACCCAAATTTTTATTTTAAAAGACCAATTTATAATATTAAATTTTATGCTGTTAATAATTCTTGAGTAAAACAATTTTATGTACAGCATGACTAATTTCTCATATCAAAATTTAGTAACAATAACAGAAATTTACAGCTGGAAGGAAACTTAGTACTCTCCTAGACCTTGCCTTCATTTTTAAGAAGAGGAAACAGAGCTAAAAGGTTGACTTGCCAGAGGTCATAGTCAGTGATAAAAAGGCTAGGATCCAGGTCTCATCATTTCCTCTCAGATGCCCTTAACACAAATAATTTTGAAATATTAACTTTTCCAATTTGCAGAGCTTTTCATTTGAGCTCCACAACACATTTTCACATAAATAATATTTGTAGGAAATATTATAAGCATTGTACCACATCCCAACATGAACATATTTCAAATCTGTACATCTCTACTTTTAATTCATTTTTTTACTAAGAACAGTTAAGAAAAGATGTTTGTATATAGGTATATATTAAGAATGATGCCTTGGACTATTCTTACCAATTTCATTAACATGAAATACATCTGAATTACTACAATTTTAAAATTTACAGCAACTATCAATCTCAAAGATAGACCTATTTTCTAAAAGTCATACCTTCTAAAATCAAGCAAACTATGAAAGAGGGGAAGTGAACATGAATCTTTTTCAAAATTACCCAGCACTCTAAATGAAAGTCTTTTACCCTTCTACCATTTTTATTGTTTTTCATCTTTCCCCAAAACTACATATAAATAATATGAGAAAAGTTCTTCATCAATCCATATAAAGTTTTAAGCAACAATGTAATACTACTTCATTAACAAGTCCTCTGGGTACAGAATTTTTTGGTGTGGACATGGAACAGACTGACGGAAGTTTCAGTCTTTGAAATGCTAGCTCAGAATAAAGGCCAACATGGAGAGGATGATAAACTAGTCTGGATCCACTTGAGAGAAAGACCCATTTTCAATAAAAAATATGGTGAATACATTTGTATTCTTAAAAATGCACAACTGTTTATGTTAAAAATAAAATAGCTTTTGGGGGAAACCTTAATCATGAATTAATCCAATTCATAGCACAGTTTTTATAAGAAAATATTTTCTAGGTTCCTTGTTTGGAGGCTGGGAAACTGTCTTCCTTTTGTCATGGATAATGGCCACTGGCATAAAGGCAACATGGAGGCTCAAGGAATAAGCCCTCCTCTCCAGAGGAACACAGCATGAGCACAGTACAAAGACAGCATTAGTTATGTCTTCATAAGTCAGATGCTCAGAATCCGTAATACCTAGACTCATATTACTAGTGAATGGGACAATCTATAATAATGTGATCACAGTGATTACAGGTCTGAAAGGGATAAAATAAAATTTTGTCCAACCCATAAAAATTTGACCGGATCATGAACATCTAAGCTTCTAGTTTATGTCATATACGTTCCAAATCTCATCATCACCGAAATCTTAGGGTATAGGTATTATCATCCTCATTTAGCAGATGAGAGAACTGAGAGACTAAGAGAAGACAAAACTCTGGCTGCTTGACACATCCCCAAAGGCAAGAGAAACAAAAGCAAAAATGAACTACTGGGACTTCATCAAGATAAAAAGCTTTTGCATGGCAAAAGATATAGTCAACAAAACTAAAAGGCAATCTATGGAATGGGAGAAGGTATTTGCAAATGACATATCAAATAAAGGGCTAGTATCCAAAATCTATAAAGAACCTACCAAACTCAAACCCAACAAACAAAAAATCCAGTCAAGAAATGGGCAGAAGACATGAATGTTTCTCAAAGAGGACATACAAATGGCCAACAGACACATGAAAAAATGCTCATTTCTCATCAACAGGGAAATACAAATCAAGACCACCACAAGATACCACCTCACACCAGTCAGAATAGCTAAAATAAACAACTTAGGAAACAACAAATGTTGGTAAGGATGCAGAGAAAAGGGAACCTTCTTACAGTGCTGGTGGGAATGCAAACTGGTACAGCTACTCTGGAAAACAGTATAGAGGTTCCTCAAAAATTTAAAAAAGAGAGTTACCCTATGACCCAGAAATTGTACTACTAGGTATTTAACCAAAGGATACAAACATGGTGGTTTGAAGGGGCACCTGCACCCCCGTGTTTGTAGCAGCAAAACCTACAATAACCAAAATATGGAAAGAGTCCATGTCCATCAACAGATGAATGGATAAAGATTTGTTATATATGTGTGTATGTGTTATATGTGATATTCCATTATATATATATATATAATGGAATATCACTCAGACATCAAAAAGAAGGAAATCTTGCCTTTTGCAATGGATGGAACTACAGTGTATTATCTTAAGTGAAATAAGTCAGAGAAAGACAAATACTATATGATTTCACTCATATGTGCAATCTAAGAAACAAAACAGATTAACATAAGGGAAGGGAAGAAAAATAAAACAAGATGAAAATGGAGAAGGAGGCAAACCATAAGAAATGCTGAACTCTAGAAAACAAACTGAAGGTTGCTGGATGGGAGGTTGGTGGGGGGAAGGGGTAATTGGGTGATGGGCATTAAGGACAGAACCTGATATAATGAGCACTGGGTGTTATACACAACTGATGAATCACTAAATTCTACTCCTAAAAATAGTAATATAGTATATGCTAACTAAACTGAATTTAAGAATTAAAAAAAAGTCTGTGATTCCTTTGCTAAGATGTGCTGAGCTCTATCACAATTGTGTGACTTAAATGAGCTATAAATTAGTGTTCATTCTTTCCTATAAATAATTCACATTGTTCTTTAGTGGAAATTAACCGAGGCTTATTAAGTGTGGCTAACTGTCAGGCTAAGGATACACAGACAAAACCAAACCCAGAGACCCTCAAAGAGCTCAAACCAGTGGAGAAGTTTAATATATAAACAAACTGTTACAGATTAAGGCGATTGCAATGAAAAGATCACACAGAAGTGGGGTGGTAGCATGAAAGAGTAAAGGATTAACTTCATTTGAATTTTCTGGGGAAGATTCTTATAGAAGATGACTTCTGAGGGGCACCTGGGTGGCAAGTCAGTTGAACACCTACCTCCTGTTTTCAGGTCAGCTCATGATCTTGGGGTTGACAGATGGAGTCCTGTGTCAGACTCTGCACTAAGTGAAGAGTCTGCTTGAGTTTTTCTCTCCCTCTCCTTCTACCCCTTCTGCTCAGGCTCACTCACTCTAACTCAAATAAATAAATCTTTTTTTTTTTTTTTAAAAAAAAAAAAAAAGGATGACCTCTGAGATTATTTTTGAAAGATAAAAATGAATTCATGAGATTGGGAAGGGCCAAAGAGCATTCCAAGCATTTGGTAGGTCCTGGAGACTTCTCCCTCCTGGCATGTAATTATAAGCTGTCCTGCACTGCTGGTGTATAAAGTAAGAGTGGGGCCTGTGGGACCTGAGGCTGAAGAGGCAAAGGCAGATTAAAGAACCTCACGTGTGGCTGTTACAGTTTGAATTCAGCATCAAGCCAGTAAGGAATCATTGGTGGGTTTTAGTTCTCGGAGATAAACTATATATTATATTCAAGTTTGAAACTGATGATTTTGGTAACAGATGGATTAACCAAACACCCTAAAAGGGCATCTAGATATCATACATGATCTGGCTCTTTTGTATTTCTCCAGCTTGATTTTGAGTCATCCTCTTCTGTCCTCTATCTGGCAACACTAAACCACATTCGGTTTTCTTTTCTGGACATTTGTACAAGTGTTCCCTTTGCTTGGAAATTCTTTCTTTTCATTTTGAGGGTCTAACTCTTCAGCTTATCTTTTAGTTCTTAACAGGAAGATAATTTCTGTTGGAAAACTTGCACTAACCCTCATAAATTGGAGCTACCCATCTACCATGTGCTACTTAGTCTGCTTGTACTTCCCTTCTTAAAGCACTTACTTCACTGTCATGTGACTAACTGCCTGTTGATTTTCTCTCCAGATACTGTAAATTTTCTAAGGGCAAGCTTGATGGCCTGTGTATCTGCAATACTTAGTGCAGGGCCTGCAATACAGACATCGTTCAAAAAATAGCTCTTGAGGGGCGCCTGGGTGGCTCAGTGGGTTAAGCCACTGCCTTCGGCTCAGGTCATGATCTCAAGGTCCTGGGATCGAGTCCTGCATGGGGCTCTCTGCTCAGCGGGGAGCCTGCTTCCCTTCCTCTCTCTCTGGCTCTCTGTCTACTTGTGATCTCTGTCTGTCAAATAAATAAATAAAAATCTTAAAAAAAAATAGCTCTTGAATGGGTGCTGAATATGAAGTGTGTAGCTAGCAGTAGATCAATTGGGTCACCAATGATAAAGGTCTGAACTGAAGAGAGTTAGGATCAATAAAACTTGGTGACTTACCAGAGTTAAAGAGGGAGGAAAAAAAGGAAAAAGATTAAGTAGTGAAGGATAGTTACCAATTTTTAAGAAAATAGGTAGGACAACACAACCATGGTTGCCTATAAACTCTCTCTCTCTGACCTCTCTCCTATTGCTTCTACCTCAGTTTTCCCAAAATGCCAGACATACTCTTGCTTCACAATGTGCAACTGCTGTTCCTTCATCCTGGAAAAATATTCCCCAGATGTCCCCATGGCTTGCTCCCTCACCTCCTCAGGTCTTTGCTCAAATGGTAACTTTATAGTGATGACTTCCCTAAGCATCCCACTTAGAACTATAACCCTATCCACCCCTTGGCTCACCTTAGTTCTCTTCCCTCCTCTATTTTTCCCCACAGAATTTATATCAGACACACATCATATTTATTTGCTTTGTCTTTTCCACTATAGATATGTTCCCTGTGGGGTAAATATTTGTTAATTTGTTTACTTCACTACTGTACCCTCAGGGCCTAGAACACAGTAGGCATTCAATATATGTTTAATTAATGATTGAACAAGTGAATTAACAGTATCATCAACATCAGTACAGAGTGGGGAAAAAGTATGCAGAAAATGATTATGTGCACTTTTAAATATGCTCAATTAGAAGAGGTCACTGAGAAGAAAGATAAAGTTGGAAGAATAGCAGGGGGACCCTGGGTTTGCTTTATCCCTCAAACAGAGTAGCTCAACATCAAATCATTTTGAACAACTAGGAAATAGATTTGAGGATTAAGAAAATAATCTGCATAACTGGAGGGAGAAAGTGGTAGATAGGAGGTTTGGAGCTATGAACTGGGGGAGCGAAAAGCTGTGGTGCTGGAAAAGGGAGGGAGCCATTTTTGCAGAGTGAAGCCAGGGAGAGAGGGAGAGAGCAGGAGAAAGAACAGCATATAGGGTTCCTGCAATATGCTGGGGTGAGGGGATCCCCTGAATGGCACTGAGAGAAATCACTCCCCCTCCTGGAGAACATGTGGAAGAGGGATTTTGCTTTTCTGAGGACAAAAGGCCCCCCGAGGAGCCACTGAGTGGCTGTTTAGCAGCAGGGGACAGAAGCATGTGCAGAGGGCAGATATGCTGGTCACAGCTTTCCACTGTGGGGCACAAGAGACTCCACCCTGTGTGACTGCTTTTATGGGACAGAATGGTGCTGGGCAAGCCGCAAGCCTCTCCTCCTAAGGAGAGAAGTAGGTCCACACCTTGCTGGGTCCTTTAAGAATTGGAGTTTTCAATACCAGCCATGGGACAAAGATAAAACACAGAACTGTGGTATAGGGTGTGCTGATGGCCAGGCACAGGGAAGTTGAGGGGCAGGGATATGATGAAAGTCTGCAACACAGGAGAAGAAGTTGCTCACTTTTTTATCAGGGCCTCCTAAACAGTAGCAGCTGTGAGTTTTCCCCCAGGTTGAGAGGGTGGGGTGATATGATCTTCCACATATTCCCTTCCCTCCACCACCATGGTTGGACTTAAGAGAGAAACAGCACCTCCAGGGGAGGCTGGAGTCCCTTACACCAAACCCTGCCCTTGTGCACCCAGCAGGGTCATGTTTCCTAAGGCAGGTCTGACTGTGAACCAGCACAGGGGGCCTCTCCCTCAGAACAACATAGGCTGCCCCACATGTACCAGGTCTACAAATCAGAGTGCTCTAAAGCATCAGCTTCAGTTCTAGTGGAAATATGACCAGGTTTTCTTTTCTTAAAAACTCTTTTATTTCTTTATTCTTTATTTTCTTCTTCCTTTGGCATTAGGCTTATAGTTTTTTGTTCATTTGTTGGTTTGTTTCTTTTTTTCCTTTGTAGGATCAGCCTTTTTTTGTTTCCCCCCTTTTTCCTTCTTTCTTATTATTTGGAATCAAGGTTATAGTTGTTTGTCTGTTTTTTCTTCCTTTTCCTTTTCTCTTTTCTTAGATCAGCCCTTATTTATTTATTTTTTTAATTTTAATTTTAATTTTTTAAATTAGGCTTATCTTAACAAACAAATCAAAGCACACCTAGTGAAAGGTTCAACCACCTCCCACTGCAAGCAAGGAGGAACTCTAAGCAAATTGACCTGTGGAAAAGGGCAGCCAAAACACAACATCAGAGTGCACACAGCATACAACAGAAATGCTTCCTGAAGTGCAAGGCCCTGGACAGTGTGTGACCCCTTCTTAATATAGTATTACTCTCAGGAGCAGGAAACATAACATTCTTTCATGACATGCAAAAGACAGAAACCTAGACATAATGACAAGACAGAGGGATTCTCCCTAAAAGAAAGAGCAGAAGAAATCACAGTCAGGGATTTCTCAAAACAGATATAAACAATATATCTGAACAAGAATTTAGAATGACAGTCATAAGAATACTAGCTCGGCTTGAAAGCAGCATAGAAGACACCAGAGAAATCCTCACTGCAGAGATAAAACTAGTCATGCTGAAATAGAAATGCTATAACTGAGATGCAGAACCAACTTGATGTAATCACAATGAGGATGGAAGAAGCAGAGAATCAAATAGGTGATACAGAGTTAAAATTATGGAAAATAATGAAGCTGAAAAGAAGGAAAGAAAACATCATGAATACAGACTTATGGAATTTAGTGATTCAACAATGTGCAATATTATCTGTATCACAGGAGTCTCAGAAGAACAAAAGTGTGAAAACAGGGCAGAAAGTTTATTTGAACAAATTTTAGCTGACAATTTCCCTAATCTGGGGAAGGAAACAGGCATTTATGTCCAAGAGTCACAGAGAACTCCCCTCAAAAACCAAAAAGAACAGGTCAACACCAAGATATATTAGAGTGAAACTCACAAAACACAAAGATAAAGTGAAAATTCTGAAAGTAGCTAGGGGTAAAAGGTCCTTAACCTACAAAGGTGGACACATAAGGTTAGCTGCAGACCTGTCCACAAAAATGTGGCAGGCCAGAAATAAGCAGCATGATATATTCAACACGCTGAATGGGAAAAATAACTCAGCCAAGAATACTTTATCCAGCAAGGCTGTCATTAAGAATGGAGGGAGAGCTAAAGAGTTTCCAAGATAAGCAAAAACTAAAGGAGTTCATGAACACTAAACCAGCTCTGCAAGTAATACTAAAAGGGATCCTTAGAGCAGGAAATAGATTCCAAAAGTGACAGAAACTTTTTTTAAACCTTTTTTAAAAGGAACAGAGACAATCTACAGGAACAGCAATTTTACAAGTAATACAATGGCACTAAATTCATATCTATCAATAATTACTCTGAATGTAAATAGGCTCAATGCTCTAATCAAAATGGCTTCAGAATGGATTAAAAAAGAGAAAAACCAAAACTCAAGATGCTGCTTACAAGAGACTCATTTTAGACCAAATGACACCTCCAGATTGAAAGTGAGGGGGTGGAGGACCAGGCTAATGAATCATGCTAGTGGACATCAAAAGAAAGCTGGAATAGCAATACTTACAACAGAAAAACTAGACTTTAAACCAAAGACTGTAATAAGAGATGAAGAAGAGCACTGTATTATAACAAAGGGGGTGTATCCAACAAGCTCTAACAGTTACAAATATTTATACCTCCAACTTGGGAGCAGCCAAATATATAAATCAATTAGTAACAATCTTAAAGAAACTCACTGATAATAATATGATAGTAGGAGGGGCCTTTGACACCTCACTCACACCAATGGATAGATCATCTTAAGGAGATCAACAAGGAAATAATGACTGAATGACACACAGGACCAGATGGACTTAAGGGACATATTCAGAGCATTTCATCCTAAAGCAGCAGCAAACATATTCTTTTTGAGTCCACATGGAACATTCTCCAGAAGAGATCACATACTGGATCGCAAATCAGGCCTCAACCAGCACAAGAAGACTGAGATCATACCATACATATTTTCAGACCACAGTGCTATGAAACTTGAAGTCAACCACAAGAAAAAATTTAGAAGGACCACAAATACATGGAGGTTAAAGAACATCCTACTAAAGAATGAATGGGTTAAGCAGGAAATTAAAGAAATAAAAAAAAAAATTGGAAGCAAAAGAAAATGAAAACACAACAGTCCAAAACTTTTGGGATGCAGCAAATGCAGTTATAAGGAATTTTATAACACTATAAGCCTTTCTCAAAAAGAAAAGTCTCAAATACACAACCTTAACTTACACCTAAAGAAGCAGGAAAAAGAACAGCAAATAAAGCCCAGAATCAGCAGGAGAAGGGAAATAACTATGATTAGAGCAGAAATAAATGATATACAAGAAAAAAAAAAAAAGTAGGACACATCAATGCAAGTAGGAGTTGGTTCTTTGAAAGAATTAACACAACTGTTAAATCCCTAGGCCAGACTTACCAAAAAGAAAAGAGAAAGGACACTAATAAATAAAATCTCAAATGAAACAGGAGAGACCACAACCAGCAATGAAGAAATTCAAATAATTATAGGAGAATCTTATAAGTAATTATATGCCAAAAATCTGGAAGAAAAGGATAAGTTCCTGGAAATATATAAACTACCAAAACTGAAATAGGAAGGAATAGAAAATCTGAACAGACCCATAACCAGCAAAGAAATTAAATCAATCATCAAAAATATCCCAAAACACAAGGTCCAGGGCTGGATGACTTCCCAGTGGAATTCTACCAAACATTTAAAGAAGAATTAATACCTATTCCTCTGAAGCTGTTTAAAAAAATAGAAAAGGAAGGAAAACTTCCAAACTCATTCTATGAGGCCAGCATCACCTTGATTGCAAAACCAGACAAACACCTCATTTAAAAGGAGAATTACAGACCAATATCGCCAATGATCATGGATGCAAAAATTCTCAACAAGATTTTAGCCAATAAAATCCAACAGTAAATTAAAAGGATTATTCACCAAGACCAAGTGCAATTTATTCCTGGGCTACAGGGGTCGTTCAATGTCCACAGGTCAATCAACATGATACACCACATTAATAAAAGGATAAGAATCATATGGTCCTCTCAATAGACGCAGAAAAGTATTTGTTAAAAATATAGCATCCTCCTTGAAAAAAACCCTCAAGAATGTAGGGATAGAAGAACATACCTCAACATCATAAAGGCTGTATACAAAAGACCAAGAGCTAATACGATCTTCAATGGGGAAAACTGAGAGCTTTACCCCTAAGGTCAGGAACATGACAGGGATGTCCACTCTTATTGTTATTGTTCAACACAGTCCTGAAAATCCTAGCTTCAGCAATCAGACAACAAAAAGAAATAAAAAACATCCAAATTAGCACAGAAGAAGTCAAATTTTCACTCTTCTCAGACAACATGATACTTTATGTAGAAAACCTGAAAGATTCCACCAACAAATTGCTAGAACTGATATATGAATTCAGCAAAGTCACAGGATATAAAATGGACATACAGAAATCTGTTGCATTTCTATACACCAATTATAATAAAACAGCAGAAAGAGAGATCAAGGAATCAATCCCATTTACAATTACATCAAAGACCATAAGATACCTAGAAATAAATCTAACCAAAGAAATAAAAGTTCTGTACTCTGAAAGCTATAGAACACATATAAAAGAAACAGAAGAAGGCACAAAGGAATGGAAAAACATTCCATGTCATGGATTGGAAGAAAAAAAAATATTGTTAAATGGTCTAGTCCACCCAAAGCAATCTACATATTCAATGCAATCCCTATCAAAAATAACACCAGCATTTTTCATAGAGCTAGAACGAACAATTATAAAATTTGTATGGAACCAGATAAAACTCTAAATAGCTAATGTAGAAAAAGAAAAGAAAAGCTGGAGGCATCACAATTCCGGACTTAAAGCTCTATTACAAATCTGCAGTCATTAAGACAGTATGGTATTGGCACAAGAACAGACATATAGATCAAAGGAACAGAATAGAGAAACCAGAAATGGACCCACAAGTGTATGGTCAACTAATCTTCGACAAAGCAGGAAAAAAAATCCAATGGAAAAAAGACACTGTCTTCAACAAATGGTGTTGGAAAAAACTGGACAGTGACATGCAGAAGAATGGTACCAGACCACTTTCTTACACCACACACAAAAATAAATTAAAAATGGATGAAAGACCTAACTGTGACACAGGAAACCATCAATATTCTAGAGAAGAACACAGGCAGCAACCTCTTTGACCTTGGCCATAGAAATTTCTTACTAGACACATCACCAGAGGCAAGGGAAACAAAAACAAAGATGAACTATCAGGACCTCATCAAGACAAAAAGCTTTTGTACACTGAAGGAAACAATCAACAAAACCAAAAGGCAACCGATGGAATGGGAGAAGGTTTTTGCAAATGACATATCAGATAATAGGCTAGTATCCAAAATCTATAAAGAACTTACCAAACTCAACACCCCAAAAACCAAATAATCCAGTTAAGAAATGGGCAGAAGACTTGAATAGAACCTTTTCCAAAAAAGACATTCAGATGGCTAACAGAAATGTTATGGCTAACAGATGGCTAACATGAAAAAAGGCTCAACATCTCTCATCATCAGGGAAATACAAATCAAAACCAAAATGAGATACTACTTCATACCTGTCAGAATGATTAAAATGAACAACTCAGAAACAACAGGTATTTGTGAAGGTGCAGAGAAAGGGGAAACTTCTTGTACTGTTAGTAAAAAGGTAAATTGGTGCATCCACTCCAGAAAACAGTATGGATTTTCCTCAGAAAGTTAAAAAGAGAGCTACCCTATGACCCAGCAATTGTATTATTAGTTATTTATCCAAAGGATACAAAAATTCTGATTTGAAGGGGCACATGCACCCCAAGTTTATAGCAGTACTATCAACAATAGCCAAATTATGGAAAGAGCCCAGATGTCCATCAACAGATGACTGGATAAAGAAGATGTGGTATATGTACAATGGAATACTACTTGGTGATCAGAATGAATGAAATCTTGCCATTTGCAATGATATGGATGGAACTAGAGGGCATTATGTGAAATAAGTCAGTCAGAGAAAGACAAATACTATGTGATTTCACTCATATGTTCAATTTAAGAAAAACAGGTAAACAAAGAGGAAGGGAAGGAAAAAATAAAATAAGATAAAAACAGAGAGGGAGGCAAACCACAAGAGACTCTTAAATGTAGAGAAGAAGCTGACGGTTGCTGAAGGGGAGGTGGGTGGGAGAATGGGCTAGATGGGTGATGGACATTATGGAGGACACTTGTTTGAATGTGAACTCGGTGTTGTATGTAGCTGATGAATAACTGGATTCTGTTCTTGAAACCAGAGCCACACTCTATGTTACCTAACTTGAAATTTAAAAAAAGAAAGAAAGGAGGAAAGAAAGGGAGGAAGGGAGGGACAGAGGGAAGAAGGGAGGGAGGAAGGAAGGATGGAGTAAAGAAAGAAGCAAAGGAACAAAGGATATAAAGTAGTGAACAGAAAAATAAGTAAATGGTTAAGAAACTTGCAAATATGTTGAACTAATTCTAAAGACATGCCCATCACAGTTACGTGTACCATTTTTCAACCAACAGATTAGTAGAGATTAAAGATTTGGAAAAGATCCACCTAATTAATGTTTTTGGGTTAAAGTCACAATACAAATGCATACCCACATACCATATAAATACTTAAGGCTATAAATGAAGCAAACTCGTAAATAAAATGCATTCCTTTCTCTCACTTTAAAAAAGAAAGAGGTCTCTGAGAAATACAACTGGTGCTCAGGGAAAAGGTTTCAGCTAGTATAAGAAGCATTATCATACTCATAAACAATGTGTAGGGGAAAAAGAAAATTTTAAAAAGCTACAGAAATTGGGAAACACCAATATTTAAGGTTTGGACAAAGGAAGAAGAATAAGCAAAAAAAAAAAAAAAAAAAAATCTGGAAAAAAATAAATAAATAAAGGGTAAGAACACCACCAGAAAAGGAGAAAGGAGAGAATTTTAAGAGGTTCAGTAGTATCAAGTGTAAGACAAACTATAATAAAGGAAGAGAAAGACCCAGAGTATTTCATAATTAGGTTACTACTGACTTTAGTCAATGCAGTTTTAGAGGAGCACAAAATAACAATGACGAATAACCACCACTTACTGAACAATCACTTATAGGTATATTTAAGGGGGTGCATCAAATGTACTATCACTAATCTTCCCAACCATATTACCAAGTAGCTCTTCTATTATCCAAATTTTATAGAAGAAAACTTAGGCTAAGTAAGATAAAGTGTCTCATATGTTATAGATGAACAAAAAGTGGAGGAGCTAAGGTTTGAGTCATAATAAAAATATACCTTATAAATGTTTTGTTCATATGACTCTTGATGTAAATTCCACATGAATAAATTTTTGAGGTACAAAAATCTTGCCACTTTAAACACCAACACTCACATATTTCAAAGATCTTTAAAAGAATTGTTAAAAAAACCTTATACTTGATAATTTATGAATGCCATTATGAATATCAATTGCTGTATTTATGCCTTTGGGAACAGTTAAGTTGTTTAGATTTTTTTGCTTTTATGATGAAAGGCACTATGAATTTTTTTTTTTTTTTGAGAATCTGTGCCTTCATTTTATGATTTTTTTTTTGCCTATGGGCTAGAACCATGCTAAGTGCTATACATATATCCTCTCAAGTAATCCTCACCATAACCTTACAATTTAAGTTCTAGTATAAGGAAAAAGAGGAGAGAATAAATAACTTATCCAATGTCACATATTCAGTCCTAGCAGAGTTTTTAGGTCTCTGAGCCTCCAACTCCAAAGCTCTTAATCTTAATTCTGACTCAGCTGTTTTCCAGGGTGATATGCCAATGAGGTCCTTAGTCGCTTTGCGGACAGACCAGATTTCCAGATAAGTATTGCCCTAAATGAACTCTGAGATATTCAACTTCCAAAATTTTTGCTGTTAATTGGGGAAAAAAGTTAACCTTTCAGATATTTGGACAAATGCTAACAATTTAAGAAAAAAAGAGGAAGCATCAGTATTTGTGAGTACTCTGTCATAATAGTTTAATAATTGCATTAATTTCCTATTTGTTACCAAATACCATAAATTTATAGTTTAAAACAACGCTTTTTATTACCTTGTTGTTCTATAGGGTCAAGTAACCTTGTATAGGTCTCACTGAGTTAAGGCTGGGCATAGCTGCATTCCTTTCTATGGGCTCTTTGGGGGAACCTTCCTTTTCCAGATTCTTGAGATGGCACATCTTCCTTGGCTTATGGTTCCTTTCCTCCATTTTCAAAGCCACTAGAGCAGAATGAGTCTTTATCACATGAAATATATTTCACCTTCTTTCCAGCACTCCTCTTGCTCTTTTAAGAACCCCTGTGATTACACTGGGCCCACCTGTATAATCTAGGATACTCTCCCTCTTTTAAGGTTAGCTGATTAGCAACTTTGACCCTATCTGTAACCTTAATTCCCCTTTGCCGTGAAAGTTAACATACTCACAGGTTCTGGAGATTAGAACATGGGCATCTTTGGGGAACTTGTATTCTGCATACCACAGTAATTAAGAAAATTCTCACCTATAGCACAGTATGTTCCTACTTTTGGAGAAAAGGATGGAGAACGTGTGCTCTCCGCTTCTTTTTATTTTTTTTTTTACCAATAGAAGGAGAGGGAAAAAGATACTAGGCTGATTGGGAAATACTAATTTGGATTATACTATTTGCAGAAATATTTAGGCTGAATTTTTAAAATTTATCTTGCAGATCTTAAAAGTAGTTTTCAGATATCCTCAGTCTAGGCAATAAAACAGGGGCATATGCTATGGTCCGGAAAGGTGCTTACTTTCTATAAAAGTTAGAGTATCTTTTCGTTAGTCTTCATTCATCCCTTCACCCTTTGCCCTTGCAATTTACACTTTCACCCTTCCTAGGAATGTCCCTTGGCCTCTAAATTTACATATATAACCAAAATTCAAGCTATCTGAATGTAACCCATCTTTGATATTAGTAATTCCTCATACACGTTAGTGAAGCCTGCAAGTTTTCAGAGGTTTTTCTATACTTTAGAAAAACTAATTATTCCAACTAATTTTTCCAGCCCTAGAATCACATGAAGGAAACATTTTTTTAAGCCATGAGTGGAAAAAGTTTTAGTAACATTTTCTTATCAAAGCTCACCTTCCTTGGGGCGCCTGGGTGACTCAGTGGGTTAAAGCCTCTGCCTTCAGCCCAGGTCATGATCCCAGGGTCCTGGGATCGAGCCCCGCATCGGGCTCTCTTTTCAGTGGGGAGCCTACTTCCCCCTCTCTTTGCCTGCCTCTCTGCCTACTTGTGATTTCTGTCTGTCAAATAAATAAATAAAATCTTTAAAAAAAAAAAAAAAGCTCACCTTCCTCTCTTTCCCTAATATTTCCTCCAATTTCTCAGAAAGTAACCTAATATTATTCCCACTTCCATTGCAATAAGTTGAACAAGGAAGACTTGCTAACCATAAATATTTAAAATAATAATTCACAAATTGCCAAATAATTATTCAATAATAATTATATACTAACCTTTATTTTTTTAAACTTTGTTTTTAGTATTCTTTTTTCTTTTTTTTTTTTTTAAAGATTTTACTTATTTATTGGACAGACATCACAAATAGGCAGAGAGGCAGGCAGAGAAGTGAGGAAGAGAAGCAGGCTCCCTGCTGAGCAGAGAGCCAGGACCCTGCGATCATGACCTGAGCCAAAGGCAGAGGCTTTAACCCACTAAGCCACCCAGGTGCCCCTAAACTAACCTTTATTACAATGCAACAAAAAAGAAACTGAAGAGGAATAAATTTAAAACAATAAGTTGTATCAATATAAAGAAAACACTGAAACCCTACTAGGAAATAGGATATAAATGGAATAACATACCTTGCTGTTAGAATGAATGAACATTGGAAGGATAACAACTATCTTAAAATGAATACATTTGGGGCGCCTGGGTGGCTCAGTGGGTTAAGCCGCTGCCTTCGGCTCAGGTCATGATCTCGGAGTCCTGGGATCGAGCCCCGCATCGGGCTCTCTGCTCAGCAGGGAGCCTGCTTCCTCCTCTCTCTCTGCCTGCCTCTCTGCCTGCTTGTGATCTCTCTATCAAATAAATAAATAAAATCTTTAAAAAAAAATGAATACATTTTTACTTTACAAAAGTAGAGTGTCCCAGACCAGCAGCATCAACATCACCCGTTGAATTTTTAGATACGCAAATTCCAAGCCTCAACTCAGACTCAGTGAATCAGAAACTCTGAAAGTGAGGCCCCACAAACTATGTTTTAGCAAGCTTTCCGCAAGATTCTAACTGATAGGTGCAAAAATCTGAGATTACTGTTTTAATGTAAATTTTTTCAAGATTTATTTATTTATTTATTTGACAGGGATCACAATTAGGCAGAGAGGCAGGCAGAGAGAGAGGAAGGGAAGCAGGCTCCCGGCTGAGCAGAGAGCCCGATGCGGGGCTCAATCCCAGGACCCTGGGATCATGACCTGAGCCAAAGGCAGAGGCTTTAAACCACTGAGCCACCCAGGCACCCCTGTTTTAATGTAATTTTAACAAAAGTAACAACATAAATTTTTCCTCAAGAGGAAAATAGAAATAGACAAGCTGATTCTAAAGGTCATATGGAAAAATACCCATTAAAATGTTGGCACTACAGAGAGGACAAATTGGCAAAGAAATCAATGGAAAAGAATATCGAGTCCAGAAATATTCTCTCTACATAAAGGAATTTAGTACCTAACAAAAGTGGCATTTTAAATCAGAGAGGAATGATGCAGAGACAACTGGTTAGCACTCACAAACAATATGCCACCCAAATAAATAACTAAATGGAACAATAAATTCCTGGAAGAAATAAGAGATGAAATTTTTATAAACTGAGAAGAAACAAATGCCCTTCTAAGCAAGACATACAGATAGGAAGAAGACTGGAAAATCTGACTACTTAAAAAAAAATTAACAAAGAAAAAATTACTGTAAACCACACCATGTGACCAATAATCAGCTAGAGAAAAGAATATTTGTAATATGTAAAACAGACCAAAAGTCCAACGACCCTAACTCACAAAGAGCTATTACAAATCAAAACTCAATAAAAAAATGAGAGAAGGATATGAAAAGAGGTGCTGTGTGTGAAGCAAAGAAGACTCACAAATATATGACTATATGAAATACATGCAAAGGTATTATACGAGAAGAAAAGTAAAACAATAAGGAGAAATTTTTCATCTTTGAAATTGGTAAAATATACTTGATAATCCAATGTGGCAATGAGGAGAAACAGCATTCTCCTTTACCACAAACAGAAGTATAAACTGACAAAACATCATTGGAGGCAATTTTTCAACATCCATCAAGATCTGAAAACAAAAACACCTTACATTTCATAGTTAGGAACCTATCCTTCAGTAATACAAACACACATGGTCAAAGAGATGTAAATGCAATGGTGTTCATCCCATCATTGTTTGAAATAACAAAATAGTAGACCAATCCAAGTATCTGTTACTAGAAAATGTGTAAATAATGGACTATGCATCTTAGAATACCAAACAACCACAACAACAACAAACTGAAATAGCTCCATGTAGCAACATATAAGGTAAACTACCAAGTTAAAAAAATGGTGAATAATAGAGAGTACAGTATATTTCTATATGTATAAAAGGAAATACAGATGTTTTGTCTATATATATATACATGCTTCTCTAGGCATGTATTTATGAAAGACACACAGTAACTGTTAACACTAGTTAATACTCTGGGCGTACCTGGGTGGCTCAGTCGTTAAGCATCTGCCTTCGGCTTAGGCCATGATACCGGGGTCCTGGGATCAAACCCTTCATTGGGCTCCCTGCTCAGCAGGAAGCCTGCTTCTCTACTTCTCCCTCTCTCATTCCCCCTGCTTGTGTTACCTCTCTTGCTGTCTCTCTCCCAAATAAATAAATACACAATCTTTAAAAAAATATTCTGTTTGGGATCTAGGGTCGAGGTATTTAGGGTAGAAACCTTATTTACAACACTCTTTTGTTCTATTTCTACTATTTGAATTATTTTTAGATTTTTTTTTATTTCACTATAGTGGATACACATTACATTAGTTTCAGGTGAAAATAGTATAGTAATTCAACAACTCTATACATTATGCTTTCTATACCACAGGTATAGCTACTATCTGTCCCCATACTTTGCTATTACAATATCATTGATTATATTCCCTACACTGTAACTTTTATTTCCATGACTTATTCATTCCGTAACTGGAAGCCTGTATTTCCCACGCTCCTTCACGGTTTGTTCATCCCCGTCCCACCCCCCACACCTCCCTTCTGGCCACTGTCAGTTTGTTTTCTGTATTTATAGATCTGATTCTGCTTTTTGTTTGTTTATTCATTTTGCTTTTTAAATTCTACATATAAGTGGAATCATATGGTATTTGTCTTTTTAAAAGTATAGCTTAATGTTTGGAATGGTGGAGTAAAAGCAATGGTAACAATGGCAAAACTGTCAAAACCATCTTTTTCCAAACTCTGCAAATTAACTTGTTAGTTATCTCATTTTTCTCTTAATCCCATTCCCCTCTCAGGTTCTGGAGTAGCCATGAAAACAAAGAGCCTCACCACTCTGGTAGCTGGATAAACTAGCAGCCTATCAATACATATAGGATTAGGGTAGGTTTAGAATTCCCTGAAATGTCCATACCTAAAGAACTGTCAATATTTGCCTATCTAGCATCTCACCAAACGATTCCATTTTCAAGGCATTTTATTTCATGACTCAAGAGCTGCCTCTGTGCAAACAGTGTTACTTTTGAGCACTTAATAAAGAAATCAGTGGCAATTAGTTAACACTGAAGCTGTTGTAGGGAACTTTAACGCTTGGGGCTAATAAGAGGCTGATCAAACAAACAAAAATTAAAGGGAAAATTGAAGAATTACGATGTCCACATGGAACCCTGAAAAACTTCAACATATTCCTGGGATTCTAGAGGCTAGTGCACATGCAAAGAGCTTAGTGCATGACCATGAAAGACTTGAGAAGGCTCTAAGCTCTCATTTCTGGCTGACTTTGAGACTGTGCAAGCAGAAAGTGAAGGCTAAGGCTAAGCGAGGGTTGTAAACTGCCTGGTGGAGCACTAAGGGAATGCCCCAACAAATATACAGAGCCCCTCAGCAAAGGTTGAGAGACTTCTTAGTTCAATCTCCCATCAACCATTTGCTGACTCCTAAGGCAACAGAACAGAGACTTCAGTGCCCACACAACAAAGAACAGACTTTACAGAAAAATCATTTAAAACACAGATAGCAACAACAATAACAACCCAAATAATGATAAAAATCCTGGTGAGAAGGGCATCTGGTTTCTAGAATAGACAAATTATCCTAAATATCCAGTTTCGACAAAAATAAAAGATTATAATCAAACAGAAAAGTATAGCCTAAAAACAGGAAAAATAGCAGTTAACAGAAACTGTCCCTGAGGAAGACCAAAAGTTGGATTTATTAGACAAAGATTTTAAATCACCTATAATAAATAAGTTGAAAAAACTAAAAGAAATCATGTCTAAGAACTACGGGGAAGTATGCAAATGATGTCTCACCAAATAGAGAATAACAATAAAGAGATATAAATTATTATTCTTTTTATTTTTAAAAGATTTTATTTTTAAGTAATGTCTACACCCAATGCGGGGCTCAAACTCACAACCCAGAGATCTAGAGTCACATGCTGTACTGACTGAGCCAGCCAGGCACCCTTATTATTTTAAATCAAAGAGAAATTCTGATGTTGAAAGTATAACTAAAATGAAAAACTTCTCTAGTTTGAATAATATATTTAAACTCACAGAAGAAAGAATCGGTTAATTTGAAGACAATGAACTGAATACAGGTCAATTGAAACTATCCAGCATGAGAAGAAAACAGCAAAAGGAATAAGGAGAAATTAACAGAGCCTCAGACACCTGAGGGACACCATCCACCATCCCCAACACATGTAAAATGGGAGTCCCAGAAAAAGAGAGAGAAGGAGGGAGTGGCTGGGAAAGGTGGGAGAAAGAGAGAGAGAGGAGAGAGAGGAAGGAGCAGAAGGAATATCTTGAGAAATAATGACTAGAAACTCTCCAGATACAACAACAGAAAGAATTAATCTTAGAATTCAAGAAACTCAATAAACTCAAGTACAATAAATCAAAAAGATCTACGCTCAAACATTTCATAGTCAAAATGTCAAAAGAAAAGGACAAGAGACAATGTTGAAAACTGCAATAGAAAATATGATCCTCAATAAAAGTAAAGACTGACTTCTCACTAGAAACCATAGAGGCCAAATGGCATTGAGATGACATAATCCGAGGTGCTGAAAGAAAACAAAGAAAGAAGCAAAAAACAACTGTTAACAAAGAATCTTACATCAGCAAAACCATTTTTAAAAATGAAAGAGAAATCAAGATATTTCTAAAAAACAAAAACTAAGAGAATATGTTGCTAGTAGTTGTGCCCAAGAAATGAGGAGAGTATTTCAGTCTAACACTAGACATACCTTTGTTTTACATAGTGAAACAAAAAGCACCAGTATTTACTATAAAAGTATATAGGTAAATATAAAAGTATAGATAGATATTTTTCATTGCAATTCTCTTCTTCTCCTATATGATTTAAAAGACAGCTATACAATTTTAAAACTGTGTTGATGGGTTTACAATGTATAAAAGTGTAATATATATGATAATAATAGCACAAAGTAAAGGAAGTGAATGGAACTATACTGGACCAAAGTTTCTGCAATGAAATTAAGTTGGTATTAATCTAAACTAGATTGTTTTACGTAAACATGCTAATAATAATCACCAGGACAACCATTAAGAAAATAATTCTAAAGCATATAGTAAAAGAAACAAAGAAATTAAAATGGTATACTAAAAAAAAAAAATCTGTCAAATACAGAGGAAGGCAATAATGAAGGAATGGGAACAATGGGTGAAGACATAAGAAACACAGCAACCAGGAAAATGGCAGATGTAATTCTTAATTTTACAGTAATTACATTATATGTAAATGTAATAATCTAAAATGGATTAAAAAAATATGATACAACTCTACACTCACTCTCTGTAAAATATATACTTTAGATTCAAAGACAGAAATTGGTTAAAAAGGAAAACTATGAAAAGATTATGCCATACAAACAATAATCAAAAGAAAGTTGGAGTGTGTGTACTATTATCAGAAGAAACTTTAAGACAAAAATTTTCCGTAGAGACAAAGAATACTTTACAATAATAAAAGGATCAACCTATCAGAAAGTAATAACTATTATAAGTATATGCATCTAACAAAAAAGCCCTGATAAACCTGAAGCAAGTATTTACAGAACAGAAGGGAAAAATACACAATTAAACAATAATAGCTGGAGACTTCGGTATCCCATTTTCAATAATGGATAGATTAACTAGCCAGAAAGTCAATAGGGAAAAAGAAGACTGAAATAGTACTAAAAATCAACTAGACGTAAGAGATTTATAGAATACTCTACCCAACAACAGAAGAATATCTTTCTTCTCAAATGCACATGGAAATTCATAGATGTGTGGAAATTAAATGACACACTTCTAAATAATCAACAAACAAAATATCCCAAGAGAAATCAGAAAATATTTTAATGAATAAAAACGTAAACAAAATATACCCAAACTGATGGGATTCAATTAAAGTAGTGCTTAGAGGGAATCTTACAGCTATAAATGTCCATATTAAAAAAAGGAGAAAATCTAAAGTCAAATCAGGAACAAAGGAAGAATAACACTACCAATCACATAGAAATAAAAAGGATTATAAGGGCATACTAACAATAATTATATTTCAAGAAATTAGAAAACCTAGATAAGACGCATATTTATTAAAGTGTTTTTGCTGTTGTTTTAAATGTTTGTGTATCTTAAGTTCTGCAAAGTGTCAAATCAACACACAATTAACTCCTGCCTTCATAAAAGCTGACATATTGTATTTTTAAAATTGATTTTATTTTTATCAAGGTAATACATGTATATAGTTTATTAAGTAAAATTATATTGTCTTATAGTGAAAAATTGCATCCTTCTGCCACACCCCTCTATACTGTCTCATATATATATGTATATGTATATATACGTATGTATACACATATATACGTAATATACACGTATATATACACATATACATGTATATACAGACACATACATATATATATAGATATAGCTATACATATATATACAACCTATATATGTGTGTGTATATATATATATATAAAAATATAAGTATTATATTGGTTTCAGGTGTAAAATATAATGATTTAACAATTCTATACATTACTCAGTGTTCATCATGATTAAGTATACTCTTAAACCCCTTTATGTATTTTATCTGTCCCCCCACCTACCACTCCTCTAGCAAACACTCATTTGTTCTCTGTACTTAAAGAGTCTGGGTTTCTTTTTCTTTGTTTTACTTCTTAAATTCCACATATGAGGAAAATCATATGGTATGTCTTTTTCTCACTTATTCCACTTAGCAATATAACCTCTATATTCATCCATGCTGTCACAAATGGCAAGAACTCATTCTTTTTATGGTTGAGCAATATTTTATGGTTGAGCAATATAATGTTCTATCTATCTATATATCAATCACATCTTCTTTATCCAGTCATTAACGGACACTTGGGTTGCTTCCATATTTTGGCTATTGTAAATAATGCTGCAGTAAACATAGGAGTGCATATGTCTTTTCGAATTAGTGTTTTATTTTCTTTGGGTAAATACCCAGTAGTTGAATCACTGGGTCATATGTATTTCTATTTTTAATTTTTTGAAAAACTTTCATGCTGTTTTCTACAGTTGCTGCATCAATTTGCATTCCCACCAACAATGTGCCAGAGCTTCTTTTTTAAATTTCTATTTTTAATTTTTTGAGAAAGGTTTAGACTATTTTCCACAGTGGTTGTACCAATTTGCATTCCTACCAACAGTGCACAAGGGTTCCTTTTTCTCCACATCCTCTCCAACTGTTGTTATTTCTTGTCTTTTTGATTTTGCCATTCTGACAGGTGTAAAATGATATCTCATTGTGGTTTTGATTTGCATTTCATTGTATAATGATGTTGAGCATCTTTTCATGTATCTGTTGGCCATGAGTATGTCTTCTTTGGAAAAATGTCTATTCAGGTCCTCTGCCCTTTTTAAAATCAGATTATCTGGGTTTTGGGTTTTTTTTTTTTTTTTGGGTACTGACTCGTATAAATGATTTATATATTTTGGATATTAACCCCTATTGGATTATCATTTGCAAATACCTTCTCCTACTTAGTACGTTGCCTTTTTGTTTTGGTGATGGTTTCCTCTGCTGCACAAAAGCTTTTTATTTTGGTGTAGTCCCAACAGTTTCTGTTTTTGTTTCCCTTGCCTCAGGAGACATATCTAGAAAAATGTTGTGATGGCAGATGTCAAAAAAATGACTGCTTATGTCTTCTTCTATGAGTTTTGTGTTTTCAGGTCTCCCACTTAGGTCTTTAGTCCATTTTGATTTATTATTGTGTATGTACAGTATAAGAAAGTGGTCCAATTTTATTCTTTTGCATGTAGCTGTCCAGTTTTCCAAGCAAAATTTGTTGAAGACTGTCTTTTCTCCCATTGTATACTCTTGCCTCTTTTGCCATAGATTAATATAAGTGTGGGTCTAGATGATATCTTTATACTTTATTTCTTCATTTATCAATTTAAAACATTATTGGTTAACTCCCAATCATATATGAAGACTTCACTCTTCTATATTCTTATCCCACATTTCTACCCATCTCTGATATCAAAATAATGTTATAATGTGGGACTATATAAATCACCAATATAAATATAAATAGCTAATGTCTACATTATTATGAGTTGCAAATATTTTAAGCAAAGAGGTGAACTAGGAACATGCCTATTATTTCTCCCGGAGTTCATAACTACCAATTTTTTTACCCTTTAGTTTTCTATGTACTTAATACAATTACTACATAGTCTTCCAAATCACTGCTACATGCAATTAATATTTTTTCTATATGCTCAAACATGTTATGTTCCTTTGTTTCCTGGAGAGCTCCTTCCTAAGGTTCTCTTTTAGAGAGTACAATATGGAACTGACTGACCTCATGGATTGTTGAATAGCAGCCATACTGACACTTTTTTATCCCTTTCCTGAGTGGGACCCCCTCCCCCGCCCAAGTCATCTATATCTTTCCCTTTCTTATTTAATCATCTGGACAAATCACATCCTCTAAAAATTTCATAGGCAACAGTCCATGGAAAGCATTTCTTAGAGAAAGGAGGGACTACTCTTTCTTTTGTACTATCACACTTGATTTGGCTGAGTACAGAATTAACTAGTGAAACTATTCCCCTTACAATTTTGAAGAAATTGTTTCACAATGTAGTTGTGGAGAAGTCCAGTGCCATTCTACTCTTGGAGGTGAACTATCCCCAATCCTTGCATTTGGGAAGCTCTTACAACCTCTTGTTTATCCTTGGTATGCTGCAATTTTGTGATTTTTTTCTTTGGTAAGAGTATTTTTCATTTATTGTGCTGGATATTCAGTGGGCTTTTTCAATGTGGAGACTCATTTCCATCAGTTCTGAGAAAAAATAAACTTATTAGTTCTTTAATAATTTCTTGTTCACATTACTTTTTCTATTCTTCTTTTATTGGATTCTTACTTGCAATATGATGGGCCTCTTGGGTTAAGCCTTGAATCTCATGTTTTTTCTGCCTTCTGTTTCTTTTTTTTTTTTTTTTTAGGTTTTTATTTAAATTAGTTGGTTAATAGATCGGGTAATACTCGTTTCAGGAGTAGAATTTAGTGATTCATCACTTACATGTAATACATAATACCAATTACAAGTACCTTCCTTAATATCCATCATCAATTTTGCCCATCCCCCACCCACTTCCCCTTTGGCAACCCTCAGTTTGTTTTCTATAGTTAAAGAGTCTTTTATGGTTTGCCTCTCCCCCACCTTTTTCTCTTCCTTCTCCTTCTGTTTCTCTTAACCTCTTTGCTTCCTGTTCTGTTTTCTAGGGGCTCTTCATAACTTTCTCTTCCAGTCTATTTGTGTTTATAATTAAATTTTATTTATCATATTTTTAATTTCAAAGTTCTGCTTTTTCTGCTTTGAAAAATTTAAATAGCACCTTATTCTTATTTAATGAACTCAATAGTTCCACTGATTCTTTGAAAATATAGTTTGTCTCTAACTTATATATGTTTCTTTTTCTTTTTGCTTTTGTTTTTAATCTTCTAGCTGCCTTCATTGTCAGTTTCTTCTGGATCACATAATACTGTTTGATTCCGATTATCATGTTTTTCATGTTGGAAACTTTCCTTAAATTAATGGACAATTGTTGAAGTGAACTGTTGGACAATCACTCATATTAAGAATGAAGCACTGAAAGAAGTGTGTGGGTAGAACCTGTCAACTGGTGGCTTTCACTGCAAGTTAATCAGGTTAATAAGGTGAAGTGTCCTATTTGTAGAAGAATCTCCAAATGTCAGGATCTGAAAATCTTTTGCTCTGGGAATATTAAAGTGCTACCCAACAGTAAAGTATTATTTTCTTACTTTGTTTTACTACATAGGTTGAAATTCTACTTGGAGCAGGCTTTCTAAAATCTATATTAATCTCAGAGATATTTCATAAATATATTAATGTAATCTGGCTTTATAAAAATTACTTTATAATTAATTCTGAATACAATCTTAAGTAATTTGTCAGTTTAAAATGCTTTAGCTAAAATGAAGTTCAAATTAGTTAAGACATCTTCACAGATTTTCACAATATGTTAGACATGTTTTATACATCCTTCTTACCTCTAAATGCATTAGGAAAAAAGGACGACACAGCATTGTAAAATTTAAGTTTTAGATAATGGGACTTAGAGAAATACAGAACTAGAAAGGATTTTGAGCTATCATTCCAAATAAACTCTTATTTTATAGAATAGGAAACAGCATTTGGATCCTTCCTTCAGGCGATTAACTAAAATTGAGAATCATGACTCGTTAACTATCTTTATATGAGATGCCAAAATGTAAATAAACTTTACAAAAAGTAGTTATATTTAAAGTTATGCACAGTGCAACATTCTCTTACCAGCTTTTGTCTAAAACAATAGAGGTACTTACAGAATTTGGTCAATACCAAAATTTTCTAGTGGTGTTGAGTGCTTTTGATTTAGTTATGTAAAAAATAGACTCTTTTTTCTAAAATTTTTAAAAAGATTTTATTTCTTTATTCGAGATACACAGAGAGAGAGAGAGAGAGTGCACAAGAGGGTGGGGGAAGCAGAGGCAAAGGGAGAAACAGACTGCCCACCAAAGCAGGAAGTTCGACATGGGGCTCGATCTCAGGACCCCAAGATCATGACCTGAGCCAAAGGCAGATGCTCAACTGACTGAGCCATCCAGGTGCCCCTCTTTTCCTAAAATTTGAAGCAAAAATTTATTCTTGTTATATACATGGAGAAATGAAATGTGTTTGGGATGATATTTAAATCACAAGTCCAGTATGATATGGTAAAAGAGCACTGAAATGGGAATAAAGGAATCTGGGTTCTAGTTCACTACTAGCATTTTCAATATGGGCAAATCACTTAACCTCTCTGGGCCTCAGCCTCAAGTATAAAAGTGTTTGACTAGATAATCTCTCTTAGGGCCTATCACTGAAAAGTTTCATTACTTCAATACAATCATTTTCACAGCAACAATATTATTTACTAATTGATAACCTGAGCGATGGACTTAGTTTTATAATTCTGATGTTTAAGTTCTGTCTAATTATTCATTCTGCCATCACCATTGAATAGGAACTTGAGCTTATAAGCTGGTTAGAAAAAACAGGGTGTGTTGGGGCCCAGCAAGCCAGGAAAGAGCAGGAACCAAAGTTCAGAGGTGAATATATCCACACATGTCCAATGAACATATCAAGAGACAATGAGAGGAGAAGGGTGATATGAGTCTACTGGAGAAAAAAGCCATCTGGGGGAAGGGCACAAGAATGACCGGGTCTGCACTTTAGGTTTTCTCAGGAGAGTAGACATGAAAAAGACACTATCTATGGTTATTTTCTCTGCATATACCTAGATGTCACACTAATTTTTTCTAATATTCTCACATCAGAGACTCAACAATCATGGCATCTACATATTGTCTTGAAAAAAAAAAAAATTGAAGTCGGGGCACCTGGGTGGCTTAGTTGGTTAGATGTCTGACTCTTGGATTTGGTTCAGGTCATGATGTCAGGATCATGGGATGGAGCCCCTGTGCTGGACTCTGCACTCAGAATGGAGTCAGCTTGTTCTGCTTCCTCTGCTGCCCAGCCAACCCTGTTCACATGTTTTTTTCCTCTCTCTCTTTAAAATAAATAGATAAAATCTTTAAAACAAAATTGAAAGAAAACATTTTGGGACACAATGCTCATAAAATCAACCATTTCCCCTCTACCAATGCATCCCCTAAGCTCAGTCTCTAATTTTATAAATTAGAGATAATCCATGGGGAGTATGGCTAGTCTCAAATTTGCTAAAAATTATAACTCAAAAATGAGAAAGTTTCTCTAAAATAATATATAAAAGTATCTTTCAAATAAGGTATTAATGAAGTTGCAAAGAATTAATTTAGTTTTTAAAATGAAACAAAACATTAGAAACTGAATTTGAACTGTTGCCTCAAACTGACACCCAAATAAATTGTTTAAAAATTCTTCCAAGGTAAATTTTTTTTTTTTAAATTTCAAAGCTGATGCTTTGAATTGAAAATTAGGCAATTTTCCCTAAAAGGGTTTATCTTGTGGCACTCAGCAGACAAAAAATTTCAGGATTTGAATTAAGTATTCTCTCTTTCTTGCCTTTCATATCCATTCAAGTGTCAAGACATATATAATCAACTTCTGTATCTCAAACATTCAAATTCTCGTTTGCATTCCTACTGCCTCATCTAGTTCAAAGTCACTATATATATATATATATATATATATATATATATATATTTTTTTTTTTTTTTTTTTTCCCCTTGGGAGAGAGAGAGTGAGTGAATATGGGCATGAGTGGGGGTAGGGAGGGGCAGGGGCAGAGGGAAAGAGAGCCTGTTAGCAGGCTCCATGCGGAGGAATGTGGGGCTCAATCCCATGACCCTAACATCATGACCTGAGCCAAAATCAAAAGTCTGATACTTGGCTGACTGAGCCACCCAGGTGCCCCAGAAAGCTGATTTTTAAATTTAAAAATAAAATAATTGAAAAAAGGTGTGTTCCTGTTGAACCCAGAATTACCAGCTTATAAGGCCAAGTGGAAGAAATTGTGTCTGGTATTTTCACCGTAAGCATCTTTGCCATAGACATTTTTGTTGCATAACTAATCAGCTGTAAGGCAGTTTTGCCATAAAAGAGAAAATGATGAAAAACAAAAGAGGGACATTCACTGACACAATGAAAACATGAAAAATGAATAACAAAAAGGTTTTCTTGTAAAATAAAAATATTTGAATACATTAAAAATGTATAATTCCATGACAATATTGCAGAAATAATTGATTTTATTTTGTGGATTATATCTAAGCACTTGTCTTCAAATTCTTTTGTTCATAGTATTATACTTTTCTCCTTTTTTTTTACCTTAGCTTGTTGATTCACCTGCTTGTCAGCAAAGTGTTTTCTTTTCTTTTCTTTTTTTTTTTTAACTAAGATTTCTCCATTCATTAAGAGAGATATCAGTTTCCAAATATAAGGATGCATATTTGTAACTGAGATTTTTATTGCATTATGAAAATCTTCTGAACTGTTTGTGTTTGGCATATTGCTACATGTCAGTTGACAGACATTCCAAAGGTCCATGGTAAAGTGGGTTCAAAACTGGACCAGCGTATAGACCAGTATGAGGGCTTAGATTTATATAATATAAAAATGGAAATACTGCATCAATGGAGAAAAAAAATCCAACCTGTCAACCAGTTGATGAAACTAACTAACTGTCAAACCAAACTGTCAACCAATTATTTTTCTACCTTTTATGGCAAAATTGCCTTATGGCCAATTACTTATGTAGTAAAATTGTTTGCAATGAAAATGCTTACAGCAAAAATACTTGGGGCAAAGATGCTTATGGTGAAACTACCTAGAACCAGATGAAACATCTGAAAATATGAAAATATTTCTATATATGAAAATATAGAAAGATAGCAAAATCTTCAGGGAAAACAGACTTGGAAAATAACTCCAAGAGAAATTTCTGGTAAGGAAGATAATAGTTATAAAAGAAAATGAAAAAAAAAAAAAACAAAACAAAACAGAAGGTTAGGAATAAGGAAATGACAGAATTAAAATTCCCTGGTTTGAAGAAGAATTGAGTTTGCAAATGAAAGGGCTAAGTTATTGGTAGATTAATCAGAGTAAGACATACAAGTAGATATATTTTGGTAAAATTCCGTTATTATGATTAAAAGAAAACATTACAAATTTCCAGAAAGAACAAGTTACTTAGCAAAGAAAAACAATCAGAATGACATCTTTCTACCTGTAATACTTAAAGCTGGAAGACACCGCAATACTGAGGACAGAGAGAAAAGACTGCCAACAAACAATTCTATGCCCATTCAAGTTATCATTCATCTTGCACTCTGAAGGAAAGAATTCTGCATATGCAAAGATGAGCTAGAAGACCCCTCTTCATCCAATCTGATGAAAATACTCAAGAAAAACACCTGAGCCAAAAAACATAAGAACCAGGATAGAAATCTCAATATGGAAGTTGATGAATAGAAAACAGTGTAATAAGCCTTGCAAAATACGTGTTAAAACTAAATGGATAATGATTGTCTGACTGGGAATTGATAATATAACTGCCAAGTAAGGATTCTTAAAATAGAAGAGACATATGGCAAGGGAAAAATCTAATAAATCTGGAACCAAATGTATTGAACTCTGTCAGCAAAATCAAGGAGTTGAAGGGGGTAAAGGAAAGTAAAAGCACACTAAAGGCCAAAGAGAATAGAATGGGGAATTAAAACATTCTAAAGCATTCATCTAGGAGAAGGGAACAGAGTAGACTGGTAGAGAATTTATTTGGTTTTGGGTTTTCATATAATATTATATAATTGTGGAGAAATATGTGTTAGGTAATGAGTATCAGAAGTATCAATAAAAAAGCACATTATTTCTGGCTTAGCAAGGCACAAAGAAAAATAATAATGCACTGAAAATGAAATTAATAATAACTAACAGATCAGTAAAAATAAAGGGAAAAGAACAAACAACAAAATAAATAATGAACACAAAGTAACATGAAAGAAATATAATGAGCTATGTAAGTTGTCACTCTACATAGTGATAACAATAACCCTCTTAAACAAGGAGTTTCAGACTCGGTTTAAAGCAAAATCTAGCTACATGGCATTTTACAAAAAAACACATTTAAAAGAAATTACTAAATATCTTGCTTTAATGCTAAGAATGTCAAAATATACATGTAAACATATATATCTATCCATCATCTATCTATTCATCTAATTAAGATAAAAATAAGAGGTATGCATGGTAAGTACTAAGTAAAACCAAATTCAGTACGAAGATAGATTGACACCTGGACAATTAGCAGAAACACATTTCTTTTTTTAATATTCCAGAATACTCTAGAGGAATATTTTCTTCATGATATCATGGCAATTTGGATACATACCTTCATTACCATTGCTCTACAAATAAATTTTCCTTAGTGTAATGTTAATTTGGGAACAATTATTTTCTTTCAAAATAACTTAAAAGTAGTATGTTTAACTTGCTTTTTTCCCCTGAAAATGGTATGGGGTTTTATTTAAACATGCTATTTTCTACACTTGACAACCAGAATAACAAGAAAAAGAAGAAAACAAAATGAAGGTAGAAATATCAGACAAGGAAAATTTATCCAAATGGATACAAAACTTGGTGGTAAATAAGGGTAAATTCATACCTCAATATTCTGAGAATAACTTACTTAAAATAGTTTAATTTGCAAATCAAGGCTTATAAGGTAAACAGCAATATCAAATCTCTTGAAATATGAAAAAAATATATTCTACCCTAAGTGATATTTAATTACCCCAAGTAAAATGTATGCAAAGATTGTTCTAACAATATTATGGATATGCTCCTTTAAGAGATGGAGAAACAGAAATTGAACTATTATTGGATCTCAGAAATGGTAGAAGTAAACTTGTTGGTTTCCTTTTTTTAGGATTATATAATCCCTTCAAATTATGTATTCTGAGACACTGTCAATTTTCTTTTTTTTTTAAGTAACATTCTGGTATAGTTCTATCCCAACTTTCCAATTAAAACTATGTTGTTAAGCATGGACCACCCAATTCTTTTTCGGTAGCAAGGACAGTATATGAATACCTTAGATATATTACATTACAAAGTTATCCTTCAGATAAGGTTTCACTGCTTCATGCATTTTATGTAAATGAACAAACATTCTCATGTAAATATGTGCATGTCTCTGTAAAATAAAGTTCATAGTAGCTTTACCCAACAAAAACAAGTTCTGGTTAAAGGAAATCATACTAGATTTTAATATTCCAGTGAATTCCAAAATATCTTGAAAAATGATGTATGACTAATTGAAGATTTAAAAATTTACTAGTCCACCCTCACTGAATTAACCTAGATGAAGAGACTGATTACAGCTGAAATCTCACTTTCACTTCTGCATAACTTTCTCCAAGATTTGTTTGGGAACTGTCTCATGCTTAGTCACCCTCCAAATATGATTTTTATGAGCAAAAGCAGTTAGCTATTTTTGTGTTATGCAAGATGGGAAAAGATATATGAGTATTCCTTTTTAAGCAACATAATTTGATTTCTATGCTTATTCAATATTAAAAAAGCGGTTCATTTTTACATTTTAGAATTGCCATATGGATATATTTCACTGGAGATCCATTCCTATTGAAAGCCTGGCGAACTTCTGTTTACAATAAGAGGTAGAGCAACAGAGGATAATTTATACATTGTCTATGTATATTTTATTTCCATTCCAGTTTTTAAATAGTAGGCTTGGAACAGCAGACTACGTAGACTTGGTCTCTAGAAAAATAAAAACATGGACGAGCAGATCCTAAAACACCACCACAATGCACATAAAATTCTCTTTTCGTAATCCACTAATAACAGTTTTGACTATTTATTGAGTACTTTCCATGTGCCAGACACTGTCCTGTGGAATATCTCATTTAATTGTTCCTAATAGAACTATGTGGCAAGCATAATTATTCCCACTTTACTAAGTAAGGTAACAAAGTTGGAAAGATCACATGGGCAGAATCTTAGCTCAAGTCTGACTTCAAAGCTCTTTTATCTAAAATAATGTAAAGATTATTATCAAAGATATTTAACTCTAAGATGACAATGTGCAAAGTAGTGATTAGTGAATAGTATCCAAAGAAGAACACATGCACCCATGCGTGCGTGCCTGTATACACGCGCGCGCGCACACACAAAAATACACACACACACTTCTTAGGTGTAGAGGCCAGCATGCTGAAAAGATACAATAATATCTCATTCATCTAGAACTATCAAGGAATTAGAAACTTTAAGTAAAAGAGATTTTTCCAGATAATTAAAACATAGCACTCTTAATGTTTAAAATATTTAAGGAAATTTTTCAAAATACAAATAATAGATTTTCTTATATTCTTAGAGAATGAACTTTGAAGAACAGAACTTTTCTTGATAATGCAAGCTTATTCTTATGAAAATTGGGATCTCTTCTGGTTAACAAATTCAGTGAATGTCCTATAATTATAGCAATGACCTTAGCTGTCAATGTATGTAGTGCTATTTGCCCTTATTGTTAGAAGACCTGGGTGGCTTTCTGATTTTTTAAATCTTTTCTAATATTTTCTTATCTTCTCTTATTATTTGGTTACTATAAGCATGACTACCAAGGCCCGGTATGCTCCTCAGTTCATTCAAAAAACAAAAACAAAAACAAAAATAACCCCCGAAACAATTGTAGGTTGGGAAATAGAAAAACAAGTTAATCTTTCAACCCTCCCAGCTTCCAATCTCTTTTCTGTCTGTTCATTCAACAGATATTATGTTCTTATTTTAGGTGCCAAGCACTGTGTTAGATGCTGGTTAAAATTAAATTTTATGTTATAATAACCCTGAAAATGACTGAGAATTCCTCTATAATATTAACTCCTTTGCCTTTGGGACATATAGCTCAACAATATATAGAGTACCCTATATAGTAGAGAGCAGCTAACCAGGCGGGGTAACTCTATAAGGTCTCCACTTAGGCCTCACACTTCCGAAGTGTAAAGAAGATGCTATCTCCTAGGTAGAAAGAATGACATTGTGATAACATAAAAGGTGCACATGAAGGCTTATAAGCAGAGAAGCCCCCAAAAAGTACAAGTACAAGTACAAATACAAGTAAGATAAAGGCATCTATGTAAACAAAAGCAAAGAGAGAGAGGAAAAAAGAGAAACCTTTGAGGCCTAGGATTATGATTGTATCCTATATAATCATAGACTCCTAATATAATCTAGAGGTAAGTCGGAAGCGACTTGCATTCGTCTGTTAGATCTCTGAACTACAGGGCCCCATCCCCATAGCCTTCATTTGGTGTTAGATTCTGCATCAGAATGCTTTGTTAAATCACTCAGCTGATGCTCTCATGGTGGTCCAGGATCCACGTTTTATTCAACACCACATTTATCTGACACTGGGGTAAAATAATACCAATATTACACTTGAAAAATAAATGTTAGGTTTTCTATAAACTGGGAAAAGAAAATGGCTGTGGTAGTTCTGGTATGACCCAGGCATAGGTTTGCGTACAGTGTTTCTCAGTATGGTTCACTTAATACCTGTAAAATAATTGCCTACAGTGCTTATTAATAGTAACACATGGATTCCTCAGCCTTATCCCAGATGTAGTGAATTAGAGAAACTGGGGCCTAAGACCAAGAATTTTAATTTTTAAGAAATTCCATTCTAAGAATAAAAATAATCTTTTATAATAAACAGGTATAACCAGAAGCTACATTAGAAATAAAATACTCTTACAAGTTGAAAAAGATTTTCTATCTTATCTACACACAAAGGGGCCATTCTTTTGTTCATTCACTGATGATTTATGGAATATTCATTACGTGTCACACAGTGCATCTAGATGTTGGTAATACAAAGATGACCAAGAAACAGTCCCTGAACTCAAAAGTCTCAGTCTAATGTTTGTAAGAATAGTAAAATCAACAGTCTTTTCACCAAATTAATTTCTATTACAGAATATGAACAAAAGTGACCATTGCAATTAGTTAATATAACTTGACTCATAAATCCTCTTTAAGAAAACAGCAACAAAATAAGTCCTTTTGAATGACCTCTACATTGCATTTTAGGACAAAGAACTTCTCATTCATCTCTTATGTTATGGATGAATGCAGTTTTTAGGTAAGTGAAGTGCACTTAAAAAAGTACCCAAACTATTTGGACTCTAATCATTTTGGCGAACTTTCTAAAATTTAAGACATATTATCTGGTTTCCCCAACCTTTCCCAGGCCAATCATTAACCAACATTTAGTGAGTAAATTCCTCTGCTACTTACCCTGCAGCATGCTACATGAGAAAGAGCTAGACAGCAAATAAAAGTCTGCAGTTTAGCAGGTCCATCCTTGGAGCTTTTGATCAGAGATTCAGATTTAACACCACTATTTTTCTGCCTTAATACACATGCTTATCTCTCCAGATCAGAAGTGATTTTGCTTATATTACATATCTCATGTTTTCAGTTGGACAATCTCAAACAAACATTTTAAATTTGTTGAAAAATTTTACATGCTTTTTAAAGATATTTGTATGGTAACAAACAGAAATATTCCTGTCATACTAAGCAATATATCAAAAACAATTTTGCATGGTTTCATTGACCTTGTTCATCACTTACTGTACCACTCTACAAAATAATGATGCTCTAGAGGCATTTGAGGTGTAAAGGGTCATTGCTATATTGTGTCAACATCAAGAAGTACAGTGTTGATAATATATCATATAGAAATTGAGCTGTCAGAAGGAACCAAAAGACAAAGTTTATTTAATCAATTTGGCTAAAAATTATACTAGCATTTTACCAAAATTGTGTATTAACATTTTTTAAATAGTAATAACGGTTATAGTCCTCTCTTTTAGGCCAAAAAGCATGGGTTTTGCCCAGCAATAAACCCATGCTTACATGGTCAATTAATTTACAATCAAAGAGGCAAGAATATACAATGGGAAGAAGACAGTTTCTTCAACAAATGGTGCTCAGAAAACCAGACATCTACTTGAAGAAGAATAAACAGGACCACTTTCTTACACTGTAGACACACAATAATAAACTCAAAACGGACTAAAGACCTAAATCGGAGACCCAAAACCACAAAACTCATAGAAGAAGACACGGGCAGTCATTTCTTTGATATCACAACATTTTTCTAAATATATCTCCTAAGGCAAGGGAAACAAAAGCAAAAATAAACTATTGGGACTGTACCAAAATTAAAAGCTTTTGAACAGCAAAGGAAACAAAACAAAAAGGCAACCTACTGAATGGGAGAAGGTTTTTACAATATATCTAAGAGGGGTAATATCCAAAATAAAGAAGGAATTTAAATAACTCAACACCAAAAAAGCCAATCTGATTTTAAAAAGGGCAGAGGACCCACAACAGACATTTTCCAAAAAAAGAAATACTCATGGCCAACAGACACATTAAAAGATGCTCAGCATCACTATACAAAGAAATAAAAACTAAAGCCACAATAAGAAATCACCTCACACCTGTCAGAATGGTGAGAAAAAAAGGACAAGAAATACAAGTGTTGGCAAAGATGTGGAGAAAAAGGAACCCTTGTGCATTGTTGGTGGGAACACAAATTGGTGCAGCAACTGTAGAAAACAGCATGGAGGTTTTTCAAAAAATTAAAAAGAGAAATACCATATGACCCAGTGATTCCACTACTGGGTATTTACCCAAAGAAAACGAAAACACTAATTTGAAAAGACATATGCATTCCTGTTTATTGCAGCGTTATTTATAATAGTCACTATAAGGAAGCAACCCAAGGGTCCATTGATAAATGAATGGATAAAGAAGATGTATGTGTATGTGAGTGTGTGAGTGTGTGTGTGTGTGTGTGTGTAATGGAATATTATTACTCAGCCATAGCAAGAATGAGATCTTGCCATTGGTGACAATAGGAATGGACATAGAGGGTATAATGCTAAGTGAAGTGAGTCCAACAATAACAAATATTATATAATTTCACTTATATAGGGAATGTAAAAAACAAAACAAAGAAAGAAAGAAAGAAAGAAAGAGCAGAAACAGACCCATAAGTACAGAGAACTGATGCTGCCAGAGGGATGGTGGATGGGGTATGTGCAGAATGGGTGAAGGATAGTAGGAGATACAGGCTTCCAGGTATGGAATGAATAAGTCATGAAGATAAAAGGTACAGCGTAAGGAATATAGTCAATGATATTATAATAGTGTTGTATGGTGACAGTAGCTACACTTGTGCTTAGCATAGCATAATGTAGAGATTTGTTGAATCACTATATTGTATACCTATAACTAATGTTACTTTGTGTATTAACTAAACTTCAATTAAAAATAAACAAAAAACGCAGGGCACCTGGGTGGCTCAGTTGGTTAAGCGTCGACCTTTGGCTCAAGTCATGATCTCAGGGTCCTGGGTTCGAGCCCCATGATTGGCTCCACACTCAGAAGTGTGCATGCAATCTCTCTCTCTCAAATAAATAAGTACACAAATAAAAATAAAATATAAATAAATGCATGTGATTTAAAAATATTTTTTCCCTATACGTTTAAAGACTTGTTTCCAGATCCATGGTTCTATAACAAAGTTGTTTCAAAGCCTATAGAAGCCACTAGAATGTCTGCAATGCCACAAAATTACTTAAATTTGAAAACCGTATTTGAATCACAAATATTTCAATAATGAAAAAAATATTATTAACTTAAAATTTTTGAAAGTGTCAATTAGGGAGGTAGTCCAAATTTCAAAATGGCATAAAATAATGAGAGAAGTTAGTACAGAAAATAAAAAGAATTTAAAGTCTCATATTTTTTAACAATAAATTATATATGGATACCATATTCTGCATTTACCTATTCAATTATCCAGTAAAATATATTTATAATGTCTGAGTTCTCAATTTTTGTAGTATACGGTCACAAAAAAGTGGACGTAGAACTAATGAGTTCTTCTCCTAAATTTCAACATTTTCATCAATTGCCATATGTTTAAAACTTATGAACAATGAAATGTTCCTTTTTGCTAATGCTCAGTGATATTTAAATATACTGACAACCTTCTTTTTAAAAGAATCTATTTATTTTAGAGAGAGGAGTTGGGAGGGCAGAGAGAGAAAGAGAGACAGAGAGAATCTCGAGCAGACTCCACGTTGAGCATAGAACCTCATGACCTGAGCTGAAATCAAGAGTGGAACATCCAACTGACTAAGCCACCTAAGCGCGCCCTAACAACCTTCTTTATACAATGTATCAGCTGTATTTACACTGAGCCTATCTTTTTAGACATAAGACTATGAGTTGAGTCACTATTTTGGTTAAGAAGTTCCTTAAGTTTCCTTCAGCCATAGTTTGTATTCCACTTTCCTGTTAAGGACTATTAATAGTTCTTTGCTGCTTTTAATTCTTCTGGAGTGGAAGATCTTTAAAATTGGGGTTGGATGAGTAAAGGCATTTTGGAAATCATTATAAAACTGACAAAAAGCAATATGAAATTGCTAGTTAAAGAAATAGAGCTAAAGATTCAACTTTTATGAGAACTTTGTGTGAAATCTTAAATTGTGCTGATAGGAAACATTCAATCTGATGCCAGAACTTCTTTCTTAAAGAAACGTGAATTGTGCTGGTATAATGAATAAGGATAAGTGCAAACACTTTACACACAAGAAATCCATTAATTTTAAGTAAGGTTTTTGTAAGACAGAGGTGGAAGTGTAGCTTTACATATTTGCTTGTGATAGAAGAGTTTTTAGATATCTAAAGTGACTTGACAATAAAAGCATGTATGTATATAACTGATTCTATGTATATGAAAAGTTATGCATTACTTTTTTGTGCTGATTGTCATTTTCAGTCCATTGCATAGCAAGGTGGTATAAAGGAAAAAGGGCAAACCCAAGAAGCAAGAAATGGGATTTAGTTTCTGCTCCAAGCCTACATAATGTGTAATCTTAGACAACTGTTTGTCATTGGATTTCAGAATGTCAGGACTTTTTCTATCAAAAATACAAGGTTACTGTAAGGATTCATAATATACATATTGTATATGTTATATTTATGTAAAGTAATATATATATAGACATGCTTTTTAAAGTATGGTTTTTCAACTAAGATTTCACAGTAAGTTTTTACTAATAAGTACCAAAGTTTGCAAAATAATTTTATTTATTCTTAATGTAAGAAGCATTCAATATACCCTCATACTATAAGTCGTATTCTCTTTCTCACTCCCTTTCAAGTAAGTGCATTCTGACATACTTTTTTGAGTAAGGAATGTGTTGTATATGTGACTGCCATCCATCACACACTCATGTTGGATAAGAGATTGCCAACTGCTATTTAAGTATAATCAGCTAGGGGGAAAAAACCAGTATTATCATTGACCCTATTATTAAAATAGCCCAGGTTAGAGGTCTCCTCTTAAGGCTAAAATTCATACAATTCATGCAATATAATTCATACCTTCACTGAAATGTAAGTACAAAGGACTGCTTTGTCTGTTTCGTTCTTTTTGGCACGAGTGGAACATGGGATATCCCAGTGGAACACCTGGGATAAAGCACTGACTACGTATAGTGAAAGGTACCATAAACACTCTGTTATCAATATGGAAAGTAATACTTAGCCATCTAATAACTAAAATTATATTTCTCCATTCAGAACTTTTAGTCATTTTTCCTTTCTAAGGTACCTAATTCTTAACCTATAATTCTTAATACCCAGGTTGAGTAGACTACAAATTCCTTTAACAGATTTTTATTTTAGTTACTGCTTCCTCTTAGGATGGCTAAAAAGGGAAGAAAGCATGTACATATAATGCCAACACATTTTTCATTTTCTTTTAAGCTGGTCATATTGCTTGTTAAACTTCCTTTTACTTTCTTTTTCAGTATAGCAAAAAAAAAAAATTCCATAGTCAATCTTTAAAAAATATTTGGAAATATTTTAAAGAGATTTCACAGCATGATTCATTCCTTCAATATTTACTGACCTATTAAGTGAAAGCTACTACTTCTACTACCTATAGAGTCCCACACCTTAAAGAAGCCTAGTACAAGAGATAGAAAAGTTAATAAGGCATCTGTTGTAAAAAATATGATAGATGTTGAAAGGAGCTAAGCATATGGGGCTATTTAGCTATGCTGGAGACATCCTGGAGGTTGAAGAATGTCTTTCAAGAGGACATCAGCATTGAGTCCTGAAGTCTAGGGGGGGAAGTAAAATTGTATTTTAAGCAGAGGGAGTATCATAAGAATTTACATCTGACATTACTTATTTGTTATGATCACATTTACCTTTTAGAAAGATGACTGTAACTGCAATACAGAGAACAGTTTCAAAAACAGCAAAAACCATATATTAACCACTATTCCTTTTTATAATGTATGCAAATGCACAATATAGCTTATAAGACTTACCTACAGTGAAATAAACAACATTTAAGGTAGAAAAAGAATGTTCATTAAGCCATTTCTGATAACAATAAAAAGCTAAACACAAAAAAATCCTCCCCCAATACATAAAAAACAACAACAAAAATCCTAGCATATAAATAAGGGAATGGTTAAAAAAATTATGAAATGCAACTAAGAGAAAGAATTAATTGCTATTTTTTCATAGAGTCTAAGATCCTAGAAATGGTAAAACATAACCTATATTCAGAGATCTCAACATTTTTAAAAAGTGCCTCATATTGATGAAAGATACTAATTTTATATATACATATATATAAATTTTTTTTATTTCAATAGCATCTTAAATTTAAAAAGCATGTTCTTCTTTTTAAGATTTGTTTACTTATTTATTTGACAGAGACACAGTGAGAGAGAGAACACAAGCAGGGGGAGTGGGAGAGGAAGACAGGAACCTGGGAGCATGACCTGAGCTGAAGGCAGACATGGAACCAAATGAGCCATCCAGGCCCCACTAAAAAGCATGTTCTAACAGTATATATATAATGTTACAAATCTTTCCAGTTATAAACTACTCACATGCATGTGTATGGATGTGCACACAAACTCACATACACCCTTAAAGTATGCAAAAGAAAAAAATAAATTATTACAGATTATTTTTTACCGTAATTTAGCCAAAGGCAGATGCTTAACAACTGAGCTACCCTGGTGCCTGTTTTTTTGTTTTTTGTTTTTTTAACCGTAATTTAATGGAATTACATGCCAGAAATTTATATTTGTATATACAGAGAGATACAGAGATATATACATATGTAAAAAACATTATAGAACATGTAAGTCATATAGGTGATATTCTTTTGCCACATAGTTCCTCCAGTAACGTGATTAAGATGAAAATAATTCAGGTGGAAGAAAGCAGAGATACATATGGTGAGGGTAGGTGAATACAAAATGGAAAGATCTGGAGAAATTATAGAGACAGCTGTGATGTGCGCAGCGTTTGAGGAATGAATATAAAAACTGATAATGGGAATTGTAATAAGTATTTCTAAAATATTGCTCATGAAACCCAAGACAAGAAAATGTTGTTTTTAAAAATTTATTGAAGCTTCATAGATTGCTCTTTGACTTTGATCATATTGCATGATTGAATCATGTGAGTTGTGGTTTAAAAGAATTGTATGTATCGAGAGTGGCAAGATGGTGGAGGAGTAGCAGACTGAAATGACATCAGGTAGCAGTTCAGCTACATAGTTATCAAACCATTCGAACACCTACAAACTCAACAGGAGATCAAAGAGAAGAAGAGCAGCAATTCTAGGAACAGAAAATCGACCACATTCTGAAAGGTAGGAGAAGTGAATCTGAAGTGATGGGAAGATAGACCGCAGGGGGAGGGGATGGTTCCTGGTAAGCAACAGAGCAGTGGAGCACAAAAACAGAACTTTTAGAAGTCTGCTCCACTGAGGGACATTGCTCCAGATGCTAAGCGGGGGTGGAGCCCTCGAGGGACAGTATGGTCTCAGGGCCAATGGGGTCACAGAAAGATCGGGGGTGTCTGAGTGCGGCAGTGCTCCCAGGTATTGGAGCAGGGAAGTCGACTAAAGAGACAGAGCCAAGGAGTGAGCTCTCAGCTCGGGGTTACCTTAAACCGTGCTGTGCGGCACAGGCAGGCCACTGCTCTTTAAGCAGGGAGACTCACCCTCCTCCACTAGAGGCAGGAATCTGCTGGGTTTGGAGATTCCAACTGGAGCTGTGTGCCAGAGACTGAAATGCTTGGTCAGACCGGGTGAGCCTGTGGCTGAAGACCAGGGAGACAGGAGCGATTGATGCTTTTTCTTTGAGGGCACACTGAGAAGTGGGGACCCGAGCTCTTGGCTCCTCTGGGCCGGAGACTGGGAGGCCACCATTTTCATTCCCATCCTCCAGAGCTCTACAGAAAGCGATCAGGGAAGAAAAACTCCCAAGAGTGAACTTGAGCAGATTTCTTAGCCTGGCTCCTGGCAAGGGTGGTGCAATTCCACCTCCAGCAAAGACATTTGAGAATCACAACAGGCCCTTCCCCCCAGAAGATCATCAAGAACACCCAGCCAAGACCAAGCTTGTGGATCAAGGAGAGCAGCAGAACTCCAGAGCTAGGGGAAAGCAATGCTGGGGTTCATGCCTTTCTCTCCATGATCCTTTAGTCTTGCAAAGTTAAATTTTTTAAATTTTATGTTTTTCTTATTCTAATTTTTTTAACTTTTGCTCTTCCCTCTTTTAACATTTTTTAATTAGTTCATCTTAATACCTTTCTAAAAAAAAATCTTTAAACCTTCATTATAATAGTCATATTCTATCCTTAATTGTATTTAACCTTGTTTTTTGTATACATATGGGGTTTTTATTCCTAAAAAATTTTGAGATACAATTTCTACTAACAGATCAAAATATACCCTAAATCTAGCACAGGGCTTTGTTCTAGTGTCCAGCCTGAGCACATTTGCTCCCCATTTTTTTCTTCTTTCTTTTTCCAACCAACTTATCTTATCAATTTCTTTTCGAAGAATTTTTTTTTAATTTTCATCTTTACAGTCATAGTCCATCACTTCATCATGTTTACCCTTATTTTTGTATATATATTAGTTTTCCTTTCATTACAATTTTGGGAGGTAGTTTCTTCTAAGAGACCAAAATATACCCAAAATCAAGTGGGTAGCTCTGTTCTATTCACCAACCACTTGATTTTACCCCCTTTCTCCTCGCCTTCATTTGGCATTTTTTTCTGATTTGGTTAGCATATATTTTTCTGGGGTCTCTGACACCCTTTTAGTATTTTATTCTCTCGTTCATATATTCTTATCTGGAAAAATGACAAGGCGGAAAAACTCACCACAAAAAAAAAAGAACAAGAGGTAGTACTGATGGCTAGGGACCTAATCAATACAGACATTGGTAATATGTCAGATCTGGAGTTCAGAATGATGAGTCAAGGTGCTAGCTGAGCTCAAAAATGGCATGGAGGGTATTAGAGAAACCCTGTCTGGACAAATAAAATCCCTTTCTGGAGAAAATAAAAAACTAAAACTTAACTAAGTTAAATCAAAAAAGGTACTAATGAAGTGCAATCAATAATGGAGGCTTCTACTGCTAGGATAAATGATGAAGAAGAGAGAATTAGTGACATAGAAGACCAAATGACAGGGAATAACAAAGCTGAACAAAAGAGAGACAAACAACTATGGGACCACAAGGGGATAATTCGAGAGATAAGTGATACCATAAGATGAAATATAAGAATAATTGGGATTCCAGGATAAGAAGAAAGGGGGGGGTAGAATATATATTGGAGCAAATTATAAGAGAATTTCCCTAATATGGGAAAGGGAACAAGCATCAACAACCAGGAGGCAGAAAGAACCGCTCTCAAAATCAATAAAAATAGGTCCACACCCTGTCATCTAATAGTAAAACTTACTAGTCTTAGTGACAAAGAGAAAATCCTGAAAACAGCTTAGGAAAGAAGTCTGTAACATACAATGGTAGAAATATTAGATTGGCAGCAGACTTATCCACAGAGACCTGGCAGGCCAGAAAGAACTGGCATGATATATTCAGAGCACTAAACGGGAAAAATATGCAGCCAAGAATACTATATCCAGGCTATCACTAAAAATAGAAGGAAAGATAAAAAGCTTCCAGGAAAAACAAAAATTACAAGAATTTGCAAACACCAAACCAGTCCTACAGAAAATATTGAATGGGTCCTCTAAGCAAAGAGAGAGACTAAAAGTAGTACACCAGAAAGGAAGAGAGACAATATACAGTAACAGACACCTTACAGGCAATACAATGGCACTAAATTCATATCTTTCAATAGTTACCCTGAATGTAAATGGGCTAAATACCCCAATCAAAAGACACAGGGTATCAGAATGGATAAAAAGACAAGACCCATTGATATGCTGTCTGTAAAAAACTCATTTTAGACCCAAAGACACGTCCAGATTTAAAGTGAGGGGTGGAAACCAATTTACCAGGCTAATGGATATCAAAAGAATGCTGGGGTGGCAATCCTTACATCAGATCAATTAGATTTTAAGGCTAAAGACTATAATAAGAGATGAGGAAGGACACTATATCATATTCCAAGGGTCTGTCCAACAAGAAGATCTAATAATTTAAAATATCTATGCCCCTAACATGGGAGCAGCCAACTATATAAACCAATTAATAACAAAATCAAAGAAACACATCGACAATAATACAATAATAATAGTAGGGGACTTTAACATGCCCCTCACCGAAATGAACAGATCATCCAAGCAAAAGACCAAGAAGGAAAATAAAGGCCTTATATAACACACTGGACCAGATGGACATCACAGATATATTCAGAACACTCCATCCCAAAGCAACAGAATACACACTTTTCTCTAGTGCAAACAAACATTCTCCAGAATAGATCACATCCCGAGGAGCACAAATCAGGTCTCAACCAGTACCAAAAGATTGGTATCATTCCCTGAATATTTTCAGACCACAATGCTCTGAAGCTAGAACTCAATCACAAGAGGAAAGTTGGAAAGAACTCAAATACAGGGAAGCTAAAGAGCATCCTACTAAAGAATGAATGGGTCAACCAGGAAATTAAAGAAGAATTGAAAAAATTCATGGGAACAAATGAAAATGAAAACACAACTGTTCAAAATCTTTGGGACCCAGCAAAAGTGGTCCTGAGAGGAAAGTACATAGCAATACAAGCCTTTCTCAAGAAACAAGAAAGGTCCCAAGCATACAACCTAACCCTACACCTAAAGGAGCTGGAGAAAGAACAGCAAAGAAAGCCCAAACTCAGCAGGAGAAAAGAAATCATAAAGAGCAGAGCAGAAATCAATGAAATAGAAACCAAAAGAACAGCAGAAGAAATCAACAAAACTAGGAGCTGGTTCTTTGAAAGAATTAATAAGATTGATAAACCCCTGGCCAGACTTTTCAAAAAGAAAAGAGAAACGACCCAAATAAAATCATTAATGCAAGAGGAGAGATCACAACTCTAGCAAATTTGACAATCTGGAAGAAATGGATACATTCCTAGAGACATATAAACTACCAAAACTGAACCAGGAAGATATAGAAAACCAGAACAGATCCATAACCAGTAAGGAGATCAAAGCAGTCATCAAAAATCTCCCAAGAAACAGGAGCCCAGGGCCAGACGGCTTCCCAGGGGAATTCTACCAAACATTTAAAGAAGAATTAATACCTATTCTCCTGAAACTGTTCCAAAAAATAGAAAAAGAAGGAAAACTTCCAAACTCATTTTATGAGGCCAGCTATTACCTTGATCCCAAAACCAGAGAAAGACCCCATCAAAAAAGAGAATTACAGACCAATTACCTTGATGAACACAGATGCGAAAATTCTCACCAAATACGAGCCAAAAGGATCCAACAGTACATTAAAAGGATTATTCACCACGACCAAGTGGGATTTATTTCTGGGCTGCAAGGTTGGGTCAACATCTGCAAATCAAGGAATGTGATACAATACATTAATAAAAGAAAGATCAAGAACCATATGATACTCTCAACAGATGCTGAAAGTATTTGACAAAGCACAGCATCCTTTCTTGATCAAAACTCTTCAAAGTGTAGGAATAGATGGTATATTCCTCAATATCATCAAAGAATCTATGAAAAACCCAGAGCAAATATCATTCTCAATTGGGAAAAACTGAGAGCTTTTCCACTCGATCACGAGCATGGCAGGGAGGTCCACTATCGCCACTGCTATTCAACACAGTACTAGAAGTCCTAGCCTCAACAATCAGACAGCAAAAAGAAATTAAAGGCATCTGAATCAGCAAAGAAGAAGTCAAACTATCACTCTTCGTAAATGATATGACATTTTACATGGAAAACCCAAAAGATTCCACTCCCAAATGCTAGAACTTGTACAGGAATTCAGTAAAGTGTCAAGATATAAAATCAATGCACAGAAATCAGTTGCATTTCTATAGACCAACACCAAGACAGAAGAAAGAGAAATTAAGGAGTCGATCCCACTTATAATTGCACCCAAAGCCATAAGATACCTAGCAATATACCTAACCGAAGGCGGGAAGAATCTGTACTCAGAAAACTATAAAGTACTCATGAAAGAAACTGAGGAAGAGTCAAAGAATGCTCATGGATTGGAAGAGCAAATATTGTGAAAATATCTATGCTACCTAAAGCAATCTACACATTTAACGCAATCCCTATCAAAATCAATTTTTTTCAAAGAAATGGAATAAATAATACTAAAATTTATATGGAATCAGAAAAGACCCCAAATAGCCAGAGGAAAAAGAAAGCCAAATTTGGTGGCATCACAATTCCAGACTTTAAGCTCTATTACAAAGCTGTAATCATCAAGACAGTATGGTACTGGCACAAAAACAGACACATAGATCAATGGAACAGAATTGAGAGCCCAGAAATAGACCCTCAACTCTATGGTCAACTGATTTTCAAGAAAGCAGGAATGAATGTCTAATAGAAAAAAGACAGTCTCTTCAACAAATGGTGTTGGGAAAACTTGATGGGCACATGCAGAGAATAAAAACTGAACCATTTCCTTAAACCACATACAAAAATAGACTCAAAATGGATGAATGACCTCAAATGTGAGACAGGAATTGATCAAAATCCTTGAGGACAACGCAGGCAGCAACTCTTCGACCTTAGCCGCAGTAACTTCTTCCTAGGAACATCACCAAAGGCAAGGGAGGCAAGGGCAAAAAAGAACTATTGGGAATTCATCAAGATCAAAAGCTTTTGCACAGCAAAGGAAACAGTCAACAAAACCAAAAGACAACTGAAAGAATGGGAGAAGGTATTCGCAAATGAAATATTAGATAAAGGGCTAGTATCCAAAATCTATAAAGAACTTATCAAACTGCACACCCAAAGAACAAAGAATCCAATCAAGAAATGGGCAGAAGACTTGAAAAAACATTTCTGCCAAGAAGACACCCAAATGGCCAACAGACACATGAAAAAGTGCTCCACATCACTTGGCATCAGGGAAATACAAATCAAAACCACAATGAGATACCACCTCACACCAGCCAGAATGGTTAAAATTAACAAATCAGGAAATAACAGATTTTTGAGAGGATGTGGAGAAATGGAAACCCTCCTATAATGTTGGTGGGAATGCAAGCTGGTGCAGCCACTCTGAAAAACAGCATGGAGGTTCCTCAAAAAGTTGAAAATAGAGCTAGCTACCCTATGACCCACCAATCACAGTACTGGGTATTTACCCTAAAGATACAAATGTAGTGATCCGAAGGGGTATGTGCACCCGAATGTTTATAGCAGCAAAGTCCATAATAGCCAAACTATGGAAAGAACCTAGATGTCCATCAACAGATGAATGGATAAAGAAGATGTGGTATATATATACAATGGAATACTATGCAGCCACAAGAAGAAATGAAATCTTGCCATTTGCAACGACGTGGATGGAACTAGAGGATATTATGCTGAGCAAAATAAGTCAATCAGAGAAAGACAATTATCATATGATCTCCCTGATATAAGGAATTTGAGAGCAGAGTGGGGTTTGGGGGGTAGGGAAGGAAAAAATGAAACAAGATGGGATTGGGAGGGAGACAAACCTTAAGAGACTCTTCATCTCACAAAATATAGTAAGGGTTGCTGAGAGGAGGGGTTGTGTGGATAGGGTGGTTGGGTTATGGACATTGGGGAGGGTATGTGCTATGGTGAGTGCTCTGAAGTGTGTAAACCTGACGATTCACAGTGTGCCCCTGGGGCAAAGAATCTATCATATGTTAATAAAAATAATTAATAAAAAATTCTAAAAAAGAATTGTATGTATCAATGGGAAGACTCGAATCAATATAAGTGTTTTGGGAATGACTAAATTTATTCACTTATTTAAAAATCCATTAACATACACATCAACTGTTAGACATCTTAATTTTAGAAACATTAAAATGTGAAAACTTTTGCATCTTAATTTTAGAAACATTAAAATGTGAAACATTAAAATGTGAAAACTTTTGCATTTGAAATGGCAGGAATACAATAATACTTGCATAAGTAAGAAAAATGATTAGAAAGATGCAAAAGAAACAACATTTACTAGTACAGGGAACAATGCAGTTAGGAGAGAGGCATTTATTTTTCACTTTCTACCTTTGAAAACTCTTTCAGTAATTTTCAAAAATAACAGAATGCATTACTCATGAAATTAGAGTTTTGTAAAAGAAAAAAAGAATCACTGGGGACATTTGTGTTAATTGCTGTCACTGAAGTTATTTCGTCCTTTGTCTTGTTGGATTTTTCACTCTTGAGTTCCTACTTTCCTAAGTTGTTCTATCCAACTTCCTTCACTGGGTCCCCTTCTACTGCCCAATTTCACATGTTCCCCCACATTTCAGTTTTTAGCAATCTTCTTCCTGCAGATACCTTCCTTGGAGACATTATCTGTATTAATGATGTCAGCTCATAACCATATATTCCTTAGGCCTCACCTCTCAAACACGAATAGTAGATAAATAAAACTAGAAATGGTCTATTACCAGTTTTCTGATGGATTTCTAAGTCGATATCCCATAGTCAACACACAATGAACATATTCAAACACAACCCATTTTATTCATTCTCATTCCTACTTTGACAACTGCTTTTCATTTTGGTTAATGAATCATAAACTTTCATGCTAGAAACTTCAAAATCACCTCTGACTCCTCTCCTTTATAATGAAGTCCCAATCTAGGTATTCATCAGTCAACAATGCTGAATTTATATCTATATTGTTTCTCACAGTCTTCCCCTTTAAGTCCTATAACTTGCACACATCTCTCATTTAAATTATAATAGCTTTCTGAGTTCTGTCTTTCTAATCTTTCCATGTCAATTCACATTAAATCATTTTACTAAAACATAGTAAGTCTACTCAATTGATACTCCTAACTTAAAAATTTAAAAACGCTTCCCACACAATAAAGCTCAAACTCCCCAGTTTTTAATATTTCCACGAATATTTAATAAATATTTATTATGTGCCTATATAGATGACAAATAGGAGAAAGACTTCAAAAAAACATTGGGATTGGCAGTAAAAGCTGAGAAGAGCAGCACTTGATGAGACCATAAAATTGCATATTCTTAGCTATTACTACATTCCATCCAACCCTCAGTGCCAACGTCCATTCATCTATCCTTAGAACTCTCTGCCGTAAGTCAACTCATTTGGCTCATATATGGCCTCTTGTATTCACCTATCCTTCTTTAAGGGATATGGAAAAATAAAACATAGCTTTAAAGGTGATGAAAATGGCTAAAAATAAACTCTTTATGAGACCTAACAATTTACAAAGGCTGCTTTCACATTCACTGCGTTTAACATAATAATTTACTGTTTATTTACTTGACATTTAGAGTCTAACATAGCATAGTTCACTGATCACAGACAAAAGATAGTCAATCTAATGAATAGGTAAGCGTAAATCTTATTTTCATCAAGTCATCCTAACGAAAAGTTAAAAAATAAAATACCTAATTTATGTAGTTTTTAGGAAACAAAGTATTTGACATAACTAATTTTCTAAGTAACAGATATTTACCATTTCAAATGTCAAACTTTAAGTACATTTAATCACTCTTAAAGAGAAGCATTCTAAAATACAGGCATACCTCATTTTATTGCACTGCCTTATTGTTCTTTGCAGATGTTGTGTTTCTTTATAAATTAAAGGTTTGGGGCAACCATTCATCAAGCAAGTCTATCAGTGTTATTTTTCCAACGGCATTTGATCCCTTCAAGTCTCTGTGTCGCACTTTGGTAATTCTCACAATATTTCAATTACTCTCATTATGATTATATTTGTTATGGTGATCTGTGATCAGTGATCTTTGATGTTACTACTGTACTGTTTTGGGGTGCCACAAACTGTGCCCATACAACATGGCAACCTTAATCAACAGATATGTATTCCGATTGCTTTACCAGCTGCTCCCCTATCTCTCTCTCTCTCCTCCAATCTCTTTATTCCCTGAGATTCAACAATACTGACATTGGGCCAGATAATAATACTGACATTTGGGCCCTACAATGGCCTCTAGGTGTTCAAGTAAAAGGAAGAGTCACATATATGTCGTTTTCAATCAAAAGCTAGAAATGATTAAGCTTAGTAAGGAAGGCATGTCAAAACCCAAGAGATGCCAAAGCTAAGCCTTTTACATCAAACAGCCAAATTGTGAATGCAAAGGAAAAGCCCTGAGGAATGAAAAGTGTTACTCCAGTGAACACACAAATGGTAAGTGAGACAGCCTTATTGCCAATATAACAAAACTTTTAGTGAACTGAACAGATAAAACCAACTACCTCATTCTCTTAAGCCTAAAACAGAGGACGACCTTAGTATTTCAATTCTATGAGGCTGAGAAAGGTGAGGAAGCTGCAGAAGAAAAGTCTGAAGCTAGCAGAGGCTGATTTGTGAGGTTTAAGGAAAGCCTTCCCTATAACATAAAAGTGCAAGGTGAAGCAACAAGTTCTGATACAGAGGCTGCAAGTTCTCCAAAAGATCTAGTTAAGATATGCAATGAAGGTAACCACACTAAACAACAGTAGACAAAATAGCCCTCCACTGAAAGAAGAAGCCATCTAGTATTTTCACATCTAGAGAGGAGAAGTCAGTGCCTGGATTCGAAGATTCAAAGAATAGGCTACCTCTCTAGTTGGGGGCTAATGCATCTGGTGACTTTAAGCTGAATTCAAGGCTCACTGACCATTCAGAGAATCCTACGGCCCTTAAGAATTATGCCGAAACCACTCTGCCTGTGCTCAAAAAAATGGAACAAAGAAGCCTGAATGATAGCACATCTGCTTACAATATGGTTTACTGATTTTAAGCCCATAGTGGATACTTATTGCACAGAAAAAAAGATTCCTTTCAAACTATTACTGCTCATCAACAATGCTCATCACCAAGAGTTATAATAGAAATGTACAATGAAATTAATGTTGTTTTCATGCCTGCTAATGCAACACCCATTCTGCAGCCCAAGGATCAAGGAGTAATTTTAATTTTCAAGTCTTTATTTATTTTTTTTTTTAAGATTTTATTTATTTATTTGGCAGAGATCACAAGTAGGCAGAGAGGCAGGCAGAGAGAGAGAGAAGAGGAAGTAGGCTCCCTGCCGAGCAGAGAGCCCGATGTGGGACTCGATCCCAGGATCCCGAGATCATGACCTAAGCCAAAGGCAGAGGCTTAACCCACTGAGCCACCCAGGTGTCCTAATTTTCAAGTCTTTAAAAAAGACTTCCAAGTCTTTGATTTTCAAGCATTTAAGAAATATATTTAGTAAAGCTATACCTACTATAGACAATGATTCTTTTGATGGACCTGCGTAAAGTAAATAGAAAACCTTCCGGAAAGGATGCACTGTCCTAAATGCCATTAAGAACATTCATGATTTATGGGAAGAGGTAAAAATATCAACATTAACAGGAGCTTGGAAACAGTTGATTCCAGCTCTCATGGATGACTTTGAGGGGTTCGAGATTTCAGTGGAGGAAGTAACAGCAGATGTGGTGGAAACAGCATAAAACTAGAATCAGAAGTGGAACCTGAAGATGTGACTGGATTGCTACAATCTCATGATTAAACTTTAACAGAGGATGAGTTGCTTCTTATGGATGAGCAAAGAAAATGGTTTCTTGAGATAGAAACTGTTCCTGCTATCCTAACTGTTCCTGCTATCCCAAATTTCAACCACCACCCTGATCACTCAGCAGCCATTCAATCTTGAGGAAAGATCCTCCACCAGCAAAAAGATTACAACTCACTGAAAGTTCAGACAACAGTTAGCATTTTTTATCAATAAAGTATTTTTTAATTAAGGTATGTACATTTTTTTTAGATATGTTATTGCACACTTCATAGACTACAGTATAAACATAACTTTTATATGTACCAGGAATTAAAAAAAAAACTCATTTGAATCACTTTACTGCAATATTCACTTTACTCTGGTGGTCTGGAACTGAACCCATACTACCGAACCCATACTATCTCCAAAGTATGCCTGTATACCATATAGATTCCTGCCTTCCTAAGTAGAAAACCAAAGAAAATTTTTAACTTTACTTGATAATTCCAGCACATCTAAAATTATTCCCGATAATAGAACAATTACGTGTCTCTAGTTATTTCAGATTCTTCTTTGAGGTCATTTCTTTTCTATCCAAACACTTTTTTACAAATTTCTATATTCAGGTATTTCACCTTAGCTTTTTTGTTCTAAAAAACTAGGAAACTATGTGAGGAGTCAATAAAGTTGGTGAAGGTCTAAGGAGAAAAGGAGTTGCTTTATTCTTATGTTATCGTTTTTAAAGTTTTTATTTATTTGAGAGAGAGAAACAGAAATAGTGAGAGAGGGCACAAGCAGGGAGGACAGGGAGAAGTAGGCTCCCCACAAATCAGGGAGCTTGAAATGGGGCCCGAACCCAGGATCCTGAGAACAGGATCTGAGCTGTAGGCAGATGCTTAACTGACTGAGCCACCTAGGCATCCCAGGAGTTGGTTTAATACAAATGAGAGCTTTGTGGTTAAGTATTTTCAGTGCTCTGAATCATTATATTATTTTACCTCTGTATTAGGAATTGTACTGAAATGGCTGCTTGTGCTAAAGTTTATTTCCTTTAAAAAGTGGGGAGGTCAGTTAAACATAGAGTCCTCCGAAGTAGCTAAAAGAATGATTACGAAATGGGATTTAAATTTTATAAGATGAGAGTAAATCATACACAATTGTTGTTCACAAGGAAATTAACATGCTGAAACTGATGCTTTCATAGTTGACTTCAAAGAAATCCAAAAAAATTCATTTTAAAACTTCAAATCTATATGTCTAACTCGTAATGACAGGAAATGAGAAAACATTGTATCTGTCTTCTTTCTTTCAATTTATGTCCAAAAGAATTCTCAGAATACAAAGTATTTTTTACTCTGATATAAAAAGCCTAGACAGTTCTTTAAATTTTAGGATGTCCTTAATGAATCTAGTCCCTCATGGCAAGATGTGTTGCTTTTCACAACTATTCATTCATTTTCTCCAAAGAAGTAACTTAGCTAAACTAAATATCAAAAGCGGTGATGCCTTTAACACATTTTTTATAGACATGGTACATGACTTTTTAAAAGAAACATGATCTGAAGAACTGAAGTCACCTGTAATAACAGGCAAGGCACAATACAAGCAAACATAATTAAAAACTTTCCAAAAATCGAACAAGGGTTTCTGAATCTTATATGATCTAATTTGGTAGGTGTTAAGTATGTAGCCTTAGAAAGTTTGCTTGAATAATCTTCTACCAAGAGGAATATGTGTATATTATAAAAACAAACAAACAAACAAATAAACCAAAAGACCAAAGTAAAGCTTTGAATGTTTTTTCCCTAAAGAAATGTCTTTATGTATGTTACACATGTAAAAAACCGTATTGTGATTTTGTGCATAAATTATACATATTCTTAATAACAACAGATATGTTAGTGCTTACAATGGGGCCAACTATATTCTAAATGCTTTACTTGTAAATAGTTCAGTCTTTTAAAAGCCCTTTAAGTTAGGTACTATAATAGTCAAACCCAATTTCACAGATGAGGAAATTCAGGTGCACAGAGGTTAAAGCTGCTCAAGATCCCACAACTAGAAAGTAGAGGCATTATTTAATAGACAATAGAAGAACTGCTAATATAATTTAAGGATATCTTAGTACAGTCTCTATGTGGTATGAATTCTGAAATACAAAATATTGAATCCAGTGTAAAAATGGAGTAAAAAACATTTTTAATTCAATAATTTAAACACCACATGAAACAACTAGAAATAGAAGGGAAGTTCCTCAACCTAATAAAAGGCATCTATGAAAAATTTACGGCTATCATCATACATAAGAGTGAGAGACTGCATACTATCCCCTTAGGCTGAGGAACAAAACTTTTACCGCTTGTATTCAGTATTGTACCAGAGTTTCTAGCTAGGGCAATTAGGCAAGTAAAAGAAAGAAAAGACAGCCAAATTTGAAAGGAAAAAGTAAACTGACCTTTATTTTCAGAGGACATGATCTTATATAGAGAGAATCCTAAGAAACTACTAGAAGAGTTCAGTAAAGTAGCAGGATAAAAGACCAATATATAAGTCAACTGAATGTCAATACACTAACAATAAACAATATGAAAGAAATTAAGAAAACAATCCTATTTACAATAGCATGAAAAAATACAATAGCATGAAAAATACACAGAGATAAACTTTTTTAAAAGAGTGTAAGACTTAAAATTTGATAACACTGTTGTAAGATATTAAAGAAAACCCAAATAAGTTGAAGGATATGCTACATTTCTGAATCAAAAGGCTGAACATTTTAAGATGATAATATTCCTGAAATTGATCTATAGATTCAACACTATCTGTATAAAATTCCAGCTGTTAATTTTATAGAACTGACAACTGATTAGGATTTCACATGGAAATGCAGGAATAACCAATCTTGCTAAAGAAGAACAAAGTTAGAGAATGCACACTTCACATAATCAAAATAATGTGGTACTGTCGTAAGAAAAGAGAGACATGCAGTTTTAATAGAAGAGAACTTTAATCAGGAAATAAACCCTTACATTTGTGGTCATTTGGTTTTTGGCAAAGAAACTAAGACCATTCATGGGAATAGAATTATCTTTTTGATAAATCGGGTTCAACTGGAGATCCACATGAAAAATAATGAAACTGGACTCCTTCCTTACACTATATACAAATATTAACTCAAACTGATCATAGACTTTAATGTGAGAGCTAAAACTATAAGACTCTTTTTTTTTTTAAAGATCTTATTTATTTATTTGACAGATCACAAGTAGACAGAGAGACAGGCAGAGAGAGAGAGAGAGAGAGAGAGAGAGGAGGAAGCAATCACCCCGCTGAGCGGAGAGCCCGACGCGGGGCTCGATCCCAGGACCCTGGGATCATGACCTGAGCTGAAAGCAGAGGCTTTAACCCACTGAGCCACCTATAAGACTCTTAACAGAAAACACAGGAATATTAATTTTTGTGATCTTGGCTTAGACAAAGCTTTCTTTAAATATGACACCAAAAGCACAAGCAAGAAAAGAAAAGAAAAAAAATAAATTGGACTTCACCAAACTTAGGAACTTTCATGCTATAAAGGATACCATCAAGAAAATGAAAAGACAACCTATGGAACGGGAAAAACATAAATCATGTAACTGATAAGGGACAATTCAAATGTCCATCAGCTGGTGAAAGGATGAGCAAAATGTGGTATATTTATAATATTGGGATATTATTTGTCAATGAAAAGGAACGAAGTTAGGATATATCCTGTAACATGGACGAACTTGCAAACATTACACTAAATGAAAGAAGCCAGTCACAAAAGACCCTATCTTGTATGATTCCATTTGTATGAAATGTTCAGGAAAGGTAAATCTATAGAAAAAGACAGTAAGTCTGTGATTTCTTAAAGTTTGGGAGATGGATAGGCAATGGCCACTAATGGGTACATGGATTTTTGGGGTGTTAATTAAGACATTCTAAAATTGATTGTTTTGTCATACAACTCTGTGAATAGATTAAAAATCACTGAACTGTACACTTCATTTTTTTAAAAAAGATTTATTTATTTGACAGAGAGATAGAGAGATTACAAGTAGGCAGAGAGGCAGACAGAGAGAGGGGCGAAGCAGGCTTCCTGCTGAGCAGAGAGCCCAATGCAGGACTCCATCCCAGGATCTTGAGATCATGACCTGAGCTGAAGGCAGAGGCTTAACCCACTGAACCACCCAGGTGCCCAGAATTGTACACTTCAAATAGTTGAAATACATGATATAGATTATATCTCAATAAAACTGTTAAAATAACTTGAATATCATCTTTTTACCTTGTATAAATTACTTGTGAATAAAATATACCTTAGATGGTGACCTTGGGAAATGATCCCTTTGTGAAAAAGAAAAAAACATTTAAATCCTTTTTGTCAGGTGCTCCCTAGACTGACCAACACCAAGCAAGAGCAATCCTAGTATTGAACTATTATCAGATAAACTGGTTTAATATTAATCAGCATGAAGCTAAATTTATTAACTTTTAATAGTTTTTCTTGGCAATATAATTTATTTATAGCAATAATTTAATATGGCAAATTAATTCCTTTTTGCAGTTTAGGGGCACATTTAAAAACTAACTTATTTGAGGGGCACCTGGGTGGCTCAGTGGGTTAAGCCTCTGCCTTCGGCTCAGATCATGATCTCAGAGACCTGCATCAGGCTCTCTGCTCAGCAGGGAGCCTGCTTCCCCCTCTCTCTCTGCCTGCCTCTCTGCCTACTTGTGATCTCTCTCTCTGTCAAATAAATAAACAAACAAACAAACAAACAAATAAATAAAATCTTTAAAAAAAACTAACAAATATTTGATAGAATGTGATTATGCTACCCATTTTTTAGTAAGTCCATGAGAACATTACCACAGATTCACACATTCTCTGTGAACATTTATTGAGTACTGATTATGAACTTGGTACTGTGGTAAGTGCTGAGTATTTGATGGTGACCTTTTTTGAGGGCTACAGTGGAATAGTGGTAATAGTGGTAATAGTGAAATAGTGGTTAAGTCTACTCTAACAGAGTAGATGGTGTTTTGTTGTGAAGATTTCCAGGACTCAGTCAACACTTTTTTCCCATGTGGTAGAGCAGATCCAAAACTCTTTTTTAATATTTTTACATTTTACTAAAGATGCAGCATGCTTTAAACACGAATTTTAATTCAGACTGTATGGCTTTACTTTTTCTCTGGGTCTTAATTTCCATATCCACAAAATGGGGATAATTGAATCTACCTTATTAGGTTCTTATGAGAATTAAATGAGATAATCCATTTAAAGTACACAGATTATTACTTATGCACTTGAGTAAAGACTCAATAAACATAATGATGATGATGATGATGCTGGTGGCAGTGACACAGTGGTAATTTACACATAGGTGTTCCTTTATGTACAGAGGTGAATCCTGTCTCCCTCCAGGTCTGTGTCCTGGTTCAGCTCTCTATTCATTTACAAAAGCAATATTTTCATCCTTCGTTCATCTGACTTTCAAAAATATATGGATATATCCTGAACTAGCAACTATGCACAACTGGTTTAAATCTCTATGCTATGTCTAGCAACAAAAACGGATTTGTAGGAAATTACCTGAAGGTCATATAATTTTTTCCATTCTTCTATGTACTTGTAAATACTATGGTTGCATAAAACACAATTCCCAAAAGGCCACAAACTTGGACTATATATCTTAGCCATTTTCAGAAACTCCATTTTTTAACTGGAAAAGAATAAAGTGTCATAAAAAGTCTATTTATGCAACTGTTACTGAAATTCTGTAGAAGCTATAACTATGTACCTTTTCATCATAACCTCCAAAGATGCTTTCACATTCTAGAAAATTTTTCAGCTTCTCTTTGAGTAACTACTTGAAAAAAATTGAGAGAAATGATATTTGTGGAAAATTATTCATAAGCTGTCTTTTCCAATGCTTTTAGGTACTATTCTTAAACTTTCACCACTACAGACAGCTGTAAACTCAAACTATATTACTGTACCTATTATATATAAAAAAGTAACAAGGAACAATTTTTCTATTATAATGCACGCAAAGGATTGAACTTCTATTCTACGAGTTTATCCTTTCAGTAGTAAAAATTCACTGTTTCCCAGCCCACTCCTGACAGGGAACCCCTGCAGCCAATATACACCTATGTGCTAAAGAAGCTCAACAGAGGCAACAGTTATTAATGGAGACCTATACAAATAAGGATGACTGGATATGAAAGGAGAATCAGCAGTTTAAAAGAGAAGACCAATGCTACAAATGTGCAAATGGTGCCCAATGAGGAGAAATTATGCAAGAAACAGGAGAAGTGATTGAAATTTTCTAATTTTGTTTTCGGTTATATTTGAAAGATGTTATGCCAATAAAACAAGAATGTACTATCATGGAAACAGAGCAATCAACAGTAAAACAGCAAAAAATTGTTATACTAATCTACATATTTCCCTGGTATATGTAAGTTAGAATTTCTCCACATACTCAGGTGTTACTACTTAAACTCAGTTAATCGGATAAGCAATAGACTAAATCCATTGTTATTTTTTATTTAAAATTCTTAAATGTTTAGTTTTCAGGGGTTTGTTGTTGGCAGAAAGCAATGATAAGATTCAGAGGTCTAGTAGAGCATTTCAAAGTCAAATAAGGAATTCTTTGTTGAGGGAAGGAAGTCTAATACACTAAAGGAATCTGGCAGACATCACTGGCTCCTAATCAATGAATACCACCAGTACTGCTTTCTCAGTCAGGATGAAAATCTAAAAAGGACCCTAACATTTCCTATTCCATGGCGGGGAGTAGAAGAAGAAAATACTAGCCGTATTTTTTTTAATGGAGCTAATATTTATGTGTAGAAAATGAAATGATAAAAATCTCTAAAACAGAATAAAGGAAGATCGTTTTACAGTCTTGCAGTAGTGATTTCCTTTCTTACCATAACATAAAGACCAGAAATCATAAAAGACTAACACACTTGACTAAACAAAAATGTAAAATTTAAATGCAGCAAAATATATAAAACAAAGCAAAAGACATGATGAATTGGGAAAAAAATATTTATACTTACAAAAGAGACTAGTAAACATTCTTGATATTAAAAAATTCTTCCATAAAATCAATGAAAAGAAACTCTCCAAAAGAAAGATAAACAAAAGAAATGAATAGGAAATTCACTAAAGAAGGAAATTGAGAACTATAGAGATATATTAACTCTTACTATGTGCTAGTTTAACAAGTACCTAGTAGTTACTTTACATAAATATATAATTCTCAATAATTCTCTTAAGTAGTTTCTAGATTCACATCAATTTTATAGTAAGGTCAATTAGCTTGCCAATGTTACACAGCATGTTAGTAGTAGAGTCTGGGATTCAAGCTCTAATACCAGCCCAGAGTCATATCATTGCTCTCTACCACTAACAGACAATGCATTGTCACAGATGTATTAATTTTAAGGAATTAATAATAAAGCACATAGATATCTGTATGAGATAATAGGGGTACTCTCTATTTATAAATAAGAAGAAAAGGAAATTTACTTACTAAAATATAATCTATTCTTAACACATATTATCATACAGAAATTAAAAAGAGTAAGGTAAACTTATATGTAGCAATATAGTAAGATATTTAATTTAGCAATATGTCAGTGGATTTTTTTAAAAAGCGACTTGCACAAAAGAGTATGATCTCATTTGTATAATTTTAAAAATTAAATATATATTTAATTGTAAATATTTATGTGTGTTTACATTATATGTATAAACTTAGAGATATCTCTAAGGAATATAATTCTAGATAGGAATTCTTACTTTCTGCTGGTTTTTATTTGTAAAGTTAGATTTTTAAAACTAGCATACGTACATTTTATTATTTATAATGGGGCAACAAAAACACCTCTATCCTGGAAAAAAATAAGGGAAAACTACATTAAGTAAATCACTTCCTAGAGAAGCTTATAGTTTTATATATTAGTAAAATGTCCAATGCTGTCACCTAGGTATTACTTTTATTTTATCTTGGAAACTCCTAATATGTTATTCCTAATGATAGCAGGTAGTAACTTATTCTTACCTCCAAATCATTAACCAGTCATTTTACAGCTTGCTAAGTGGTTATCTAAAGTTCTCACTATTTAAACCAGCCACCTTCCTTATTGATTTTGTCTAAAAAATATTAAGCTAAAATATTAAATATTAATCTAAAAGTACAGAGTACTTTTAAAAAGTAGTTGAGCAATACTGTACCAAAATTTCTGAAATTTCAATCCTCTTTGATCTAGCTATTGCATTTTTTTATTCAAAAGAAATTGTGCCCAAAGATTTATTTCATCAATGACGTCAGAGCACTAGTATAATAAAAAATTTAAACCAAAAATGGGAAGTTGTTTAAATAAGTCATGATACAACTAAACAATACCATACAGCCATATAAAATAATAGTGCAGAAGAAAACTAAGTAACAAGGATAGATGTTTACTATGTACTGTTAATGAAAAAATTCAAGTAATAAAATGGCATATGCAGTATGAACTCATTTAAAACATAAGAATCTCTAAAGAAAAAGATCTGAGAGGATAAGAACCAAAATTATTATCTCTGGACAGGGTAATCATATGAAATCTTTATGTTTGTCTTCTATATCTTCTAAAAGAAATAAATATTACTTTGTAATGACAAAATTAGCTTAAAAGTAGAAAAATCAAAATCATGTGTTGTGATATGTTTAACATATGGTATGCAGTCATCTTTAGGTTATTCATAGAGAGAAAACTGAAATACAAAAGCAAAGTGATGGGCAATCATTTATTAATACAGTTTCACCAACCTGTCCTACTTTTCCTGGCAGCCCTTTACATGCTGAAAATCGGCTGTTTACAACAGAATAAGGTGTATTTAAGCTATTCACATTCTTCTGCAACAGGGGAAGGTAGTGAAATGGTTCCATTTTAGGCTTCTCTAAACCTCTAACAAAACTGGTGATGTCAACAACATTTTCATTAGAGATTAGAAGCTGTTAACAGTAAATACTAAAAATATCAACAGTACAAGTTGGAGAGTAGGTATTACAAATAAAAAAGTTTTAAAAAAATGCTTTATAAGGTAATATTCCCAGCAGATGAAATACAATATACTTGCCATTATCTAAGAGTTAAACTTTATGTGCAAAAGGGAAGCACCAATTACCAGATCATTGAATGGATTTTTATAAAATGTAAGAAGCTGCAGGTCGTATCACCTATTTCTCAAGCCCAACCTCACCTCAAGCATTAGAGTTGGAGAGGATTTATATAGTAAAATGACCAAGTGTTCTGGGTAAGGTTTGAGAGTGAACAGCTGCAGACTCCACACAATAAAGAGGGCACAACTGACTGAGTTAAAGTATCATCGGTGATTCTTACCTACATTATCTCATCTAATGAAGTTTTCAGACTAACAAACAGACCCAGACTTCAAATGACCCAAGAGATGCCGGAGTTTTAGAGAGAATCAGTGGCAGAACTGGACCTCCCGAGATTGGAGTCTGGTTGAAAGATTTTTTTTCCTTCAAGTTAAACACTATAATAATAGACCAAATGAGACTGACAAGCCATAAACAGAATATGATAGGAATTAGATTTAAATTAAAATGAGTATTATAGGGTGGAAAAGTAAATAAAGAGAAAATAGATAATGACTAATGATAAGCATTTAAAAATTATAAATTTGGGGCACCTGGGTGGCTCAGTCGTTAAGCATCTGCCTTCAGCCCAGGTCATGATCCCAGAGTCCTGGGATGGAGCCCTGTGTCTGGCTCCCTGCTCGGCAGGGAGCCTGCTTCTCCCTCTCCCACTGCCCATTTGTGTTCCCTTTCTCGCTGTGTCTCTCTCTGTCAAATAAATAAATAAAATCTTTAAAAATAAAAAAATAAAAATTATAAATTTGTTAAGAAATAGCATTTTAGACTCTTTTTAAATTAAGTACTGGAAATCATGAATTCCAGAGAGGCTCATGTGATAATTCTTCATTTTGATTTTATTTTGCAATGTGCAAAAAAGTCACAGAGACATATTCATTTTGCACCAAGTAGAAGCTATCTGGTACAAAGGTCTCTTAGGCCATCTTGGAAAACATTTCAAGAAAAGCTAATAAAAAGTATAGTTTTTTAAAGAAGGAAGAAATATTTTAGTTCAGGATACTTATGACAGAGCAAAACATCCAATAAAAAATAGACATGCTGAGGAGATTCCTTGGGGAATAGGATTTCAGTAGAGATAGAAAAGGTTCTCACAAGTGCATATGTGTACATACACATGCACAAATTTCTTATGAAAATACATGAAGTAAAACAAATTGTTAGAGAAATTATTACTAAGGTGATACAGTTGTAGGTATAAGATAGCTAAATTTAAATTTTTTGACATTATATACAAAAGTTACCAAAATATATTCTACTTTTCCTAATGTTTGTAAAATTTTAAACTTAAGGAAAGTTCCAGTAATAGTATCCCCAAAGAACACCCAATTACCTTTCACCTAACTTAATGATTTTTAACCTCTAGCCACATTTGCACTTCCTCTATCTTGAGTATCTGCTTTTGTGTGTGTGCATATCTGTATATATACATGTGCTTTTTTTGGTGAAACATTTGAGAGTTAGTTGTACATAATGTGGTACTCGACCCATATATAACTCAGTATGTATCTCCTAAGAACAATGATAGTCTCTACACAATTGTGATAATATAATTATGACATTCAGACATTAAACAGTGATATTTAATATGATACAATTTATAATCCACATTTATATTTTGTCATTTATCCCCAAAGTATCCTTTTTATTATTTTTGCCTTTTTTTCCAAGTTAGAATTCAATCAATATTCATTCTGTTTTCACCTAGAGCAAATTCTCCAGTCTATTTTAGTTTTTCACATTACTGACATTTTGGAAGAGTCTAGGTCAATTGTTTTTCAGACTTCTTCAATTTGAATGTGTCTGGTTAATTCCTCATAATTAGATTTAGGTTAAACATTATCGGCAAGACTACAACAAAAGTGGCAGCTTTTCCTTCTTAAGTGTCTATTAGGAGACACCTGATGCTAGACCATCTTTTATTGGTGTTCTGAAGTTTAATTTAGTTAAGATGATATCTGCCAAATTTCTCTAATTTAAAGGTACCTATTCCTTTCTATTTAATAAGTAATCTGTGAGGTGATACATAAGACCATATGAATACCCTCTTTGCAAACAGTCTTTTACTCAATAATTTTAGCATCAGCTCGTGACTGTTACTTGAATCACTTATTACAGTGGGTATAAATAAAGGCAATTTCCTATCCTAGTATTCTTTCTACATTTATTAGCTGGCATTTGTCTGCAAAAAAGCACTTTACATTCACACTTCTTCCAATTTCTTTTAAGTATAAGTGTGGACTCATTACTATCTTTAATTCACTTTGTCGTGATCAATTTCTATCATTATTTATTTTGATAGTCCAACTGTCCCAAATTTCTCCAGAGAGGGCCCCTTTAAAGCTGGCTTCTGTGCCCTTTGGACATGTCTCCTCAGTTTTTGAGCCTGTCCTAAAAAAAAGTTTAAAAATAATGAGTTATTTCAAAACAGGAGTCAATATTATATCCAATAGTAGAACCCTACTAGAAGTATTTCCTCCAAACTAAATAACTAGAAAATTCCTCCAAGGCATAAAATAAGGGTATGAATTATTACCAGTATTATTTAAAATGGTTTTGAATATCTTTACAAATGCAAAAAAGAAAAAGGAACATAATGAATTAATATAACAGGAAAAGGCAAAATACTATTTTGATAAAATGATTGTATGCTATGAAATCTAAAAGAATCAACAGCACAGAAGTTATAGAACTAATAAGTTTAATATATTTTCCAGATATAAGCTAAATATACTAAAGTAATATCACCAAGTAATAACTAGTTAGAAAATACAAAGGAAAAAAAGATTCCATTCAAAATAACAAGGAAAAACTGCATCATTTAGAATGTAATGAGAGCTATATTTAATTTTTATGAAGACAACCATTCAATTAGGAGATTAAAATTATTATTCTTAAATGGAGAAAATGTCATTTCTTGAATGGGTGGCCATAATATTATAAAATTAGTTTTTTACTTAAACATAGTATATTACACATGTGTTCATCTCCACTTCTTCCTGAAACACCATTTAAATAACAGTAAATATATTTTTAGAAAAATTATAATACTATAAAAAAACAAAAATAGATAAATTGTATCAATACAATTTTGGAAACTGGAAATTGGATTGATTAAAGATAACCCAAGGGATAAGAAAGGTATGGAAGGGAAGGGAGAGAAAGAGGGAGAGAGGAAGGAAGGGAAAGGGAAGGGAGAGAAAGCAATTCTATTGCAGAACCTCAGAAAAGCTTAGGAATTATCCTTCTGGATATAAGTGTTTAATAAGTCAGGCTTTAAGTGTAAGGATCTGCTCACAATTTTTTAAAAGAGGATGCCAAATAAACTAATCTCCTTCCCTAATCTGGAGCCAAGTGACTACTTGAGTAGGTGATTGAAGTTTTATTCTCTAGAAGGTTGAACCAGAGAGGTCTCATTGTGAGATACCCAGAAGAGCTGAGAGTGGAATAACGTGCCTTATTTAATAAGTGGGTTTAAGTAAAGGTTGTTTTTTGTTTTTACCACCACTCCCTTTCTTTTGATTGCCTCTCAGAATGTGTTCATCCAGGCTTTTACCTCAGAGGCAAGAAACTAGAAAATTCCTGAGTATAATCTGAACTTCCCAAGAATAAATACCTTGAGTTACTGACATCTGGTGATCTCCCAGCAGAGATCACTTCAGTGCTCATTCAACTCAGGGAAGCTCTTTAGTCAACAAACTCTGCTTATAGCCAACAGAGACAGAATTGAAACCACAGAAAGAAAAACCAAGAAATTGGAGAAATTGACACAATTCAGGAAACAGAAGAAACTTCAAAAAATATATTTAGAAACCTCTCAGAAATAAGAAACTATATTGTATCCAGGAAACAATAATCAGAAGCTATATGAAAGAAACTCTCAGAGAATAAAGAACAGAATGGAAAAAAAAGAATAAATGTATAAAAAGAAGGCTCAAAGATAAAACCCAAGACTGCTTCCACAAGGTAGAAGAATATAAGAGAGATGAACAATAGGAAACAAAAGATAAGACAATTAGAATCTAAGAGGTCCAATATCCAAATAATAGGAGTTCCAGAAGGATGAAGGAACAACATTACCAACAGCAAAATTTAAAGAAAAGAAACTATCAAAAAACAAACAAACAAACAAACATATGAGAAGTTTCAAATGGAATACCCAGGTAAGAGGATAAAAATAGAACAAAAACAAGGTGAATCATTAAGGAAGTATAAAACACTGAGAAAAAAGAAGATTCCAAAGGATTCCAGAGAGTATGAAAGGGGAGCTACAATGAACAAGAGGAGAATCTGAAAGTTACTCGTCTTTTTAATAACAACACTGGAAAATAAAAGATAATGACCTTAGTAATTCTGAAATACACAGGATATTCAGGAAATGCAACCCAATTTTCATTTCTGTTAACAATTACAGAATAGTCTTAGAAATACTACCAGAAAAAACTCAAGACAAACTGAAAAAACAATCAGACAAATCCGAGTTGAATTCTTGCTCAACCTCTCACTAGCTTTGTAATCCATGAGTTGCTTAGCTTCTTCAAACCTGTTTCATTCTTAGTAAAAAATAATAATGTCTAACTCATAGGGTTGTCCTAAGAATTAAATATAACTTTTACAAAACAACAAAGAGTACTTAATAAATTATAGGTTTTATAATTTATATATAATTTATAGGTTTCTGTATTATCTACAGAATAATCATTTTTATTATTTAGTTGATGTCCCAACCATAGAGATAAATGCTAAAAAACTAAATATTTAAACAATTGGAGAAAATATATTAAATTTTAGTAATTAATGAAATACAGTATAATGTGGTCATTAAATTTATAATTGCAAAGCCATGTAGAAACATGAAAAAAATTAGAAAATGCCAAAGAAAAAGGGACATCACAAAATAAATGTATAGAATAGTTTTAACTACAGAAAAATGCATGTGCCTAAACATAATAGAATTGAAAAGTCCATATGCAAAAATAGTTAGAATACTGGCATTTTAAATCATTCTTATTTAAGAATTTATTTAGTGGCATGTTATCCATTTTAAATAATGTTTAGATCACTGTAGAAAATACAAATAAGTAAAAAGAAAATGTGTTAAAAATCATCCAAAACCTCATTCCCAAGAGCTATTACTTTTAAACTTTTGAGATTGGTAATGGTTATATGTATCTATTGTTTAACAAAATCAGATTGCTTATATTAGCTTGCAAACATCTCAGTTTCCTCTCAACAAATTATCATGAACTTCTTTTGACTGCATAAATATATTTCAAAGACACTTATAAAAACTGCTATTTAACATCTTATTATAAGAATAACTCACACCCAACTCAACCCATTCTCTTGTGAAGCAATTACCTGTTTCCAATATTTAAATTTTCTATAAAGTGATGTAATGACCACCCCCGTGGTTAAATCTCTGCACATAACTTTAATTTATAAACACCAATATAAATATTTTAACAACTTGGATATACACTGACAAATAGCTCTGCATAGGAGCTGTGGCAATTAACTTCTTGCCAGTAAGAGATATAAAGTATCTAGATTTTTGAATGCTTGTTAATTTGGGGTTTCAAATTCTGTTTCCTTCCTTCCTCCCTTCCAACCTCCCTCCATCCCTCCCTCTCTCCCTCCCTCCCTTCCTTCCTTTTCTTCTTTACTTTTCTAACTTGATAAGAAAAGTAGCACTGTATGGTTACTTCCATCAGGATTTCTTCCTACCTCCCACCCTCCCTCCTTCCGTTCCTTCTTTTTTCTTCCTTCCCTCCCTCCCTTCCTTCCCTTCCTTCCTTTTCTTCTTTACTTTTTTAACTTGATAAGAAAACTAGCACTGTAAGGTTACTTCCGTCAGGATTTCTTATTACTAGTGATAGTGAATATGTGAAACATTTATGTCTGTTTATGTCCTTTGTTCAGTTATTTCCTGAAGCACATGCTCAGAGTCAATTTTGGATTTCAGTCTTGGCTTTGCCATTTACAAGCTGTATAACAGACTTCTATATTCTGCAACCCGAGTACCACTGGAAAACAACTAAAACAACTAAAATAAAATAATATATAAAATATTTCTCAAATATTCCCATGAGCTAACAAAAAAGTAAAGAATTCTGACAAGATCAAGTGAAGACTGATATTCAGAGTGGCAAAGCAAGAACTTAAATTGTCTTCTATCTTGTGAATATTTACTGAAGTAGCTGAACCTGAGTATTAATTTTTGTGGCCTCAAAAGGTAGGGCATTCAACAGCAGACCCACTATAGTGTTGCTATCATAAAGCACTACTCAGGGTAAGAGTAAATTAGATCATGATGAAAATAGCAAACACATATACAACTTACTGTGTTCCAAGTGCTTTAAAGATATTAGCTCATCTAATCTTCACAAAAAACATTAAAAAGTTCCCATTAAAAAAAAAAAAGCCCCATTATAACCTTTTCTAAAAGGTCAAGACTGAAGCACAGAAAAGTTAAGTAATTTGTTCATGGTTAGCAGGAGAGCTAAAATGCATCAGACAGTCTGGGTCCAGAGACAATGCTCTCTTAAGCACTATGCCATACCAATCCCCCAATCCTACCCAGAGGAAACGCAAAGGAAATAGTCTATACAAAGTTTTGGCATTGCGTAGATGAGAAAAATAAGTCATCTCTGAGAATTTGCAACCACAAGCTAACCCTCACTGAAGTCTGCAGTCTGAAGACTCACTACTCTTATGCTTCATAAAAACTCAAGCCAAGAATTTAAAGTGGATCTATATTAATGGTCATACTAATACTGTTCTCAGGCATCTGATGGAAACAAAGGTAAACACTGGAAAATCCACTTTCATCACAGGTAGTCCAAGATTTAAAAAATAATCACTTACATACATAAAAAACAAAGCACTATATTTTAAAACAAAAATATGTGCCACAATCATTCCTAAAAAATTTCAAGGTAGTAGAATTACCACACACACAATACAAATACGCTTGATCTGTTTTAAGAAATAAAAAATCCTAACAGCAGAAGAACACAAATTCTGAAAAAAAGAAAGAAAACAGAATTTTTAAAAATACAAAGCAAGGGGCATGAGGGTGGCTCAGTAAGTAAGATATCGGACTTCTGGTTTGGGCTTAGGTCATGATCTCATGGAACTTGAGAACTGAGCCCTGCATTGTCAGACTCTGCACTTGGTAGGGAGTCTGTCTGAAGATTTTCTCCCTCTGCCCCTCCTCTCACGCTCTCACGCTCTCTCTCTCTCTAGAATAAATCTTTAAAAATAAAAATGCAAAGTATGATAATCAAATCAAAGGAAAAGATCAATCGGTAAGTTAGATGATAACTTTAATATAGCTGAAATGAGAACTAGAATACTGGAATAGAGAAATGAAAATCATGTCGAATGTAGTCCTGAGAGGTAAAGAGGTATGGCAAATACTGTGAAAAGATTTAACATGTACTGAATTTGAGTTCTAAGAAAAAGAGAAAGAAGTGGAGACTACAGTGGAAGAGCTAAGCTACAGAAAATACAAGAAAAAGAAAATATTTCAAAAGCAATGAAAAAATAAACTACATTCAAAGGACTGACAAACTGATAATTAAATTTTTGAAAAAAATAGTAGAAGCCGGTAGACAGTGAAATAATACCTTCTATAGGCTAAAAGAAATTCTCTAGTAACCTAGAATTCTATCCTCAAAAATATTCTTAACAATGAGAATGAAATAAGGTTATTTAATGATAAAGACTGAGAGGCTTTGTCACTCTTATATCCTCACTGAATATACTTTCAAGCAAAAGGAAAATAATACCAGATGAAAGATCTGAAATGCCAGAGGAATGATGGCAGTGGGGAGTAGTAAATATGAGCAACATTAACATTATAAAATAATGATATTTATTTCTTACAGAATTAAAAATGGCATAGTACGTAAAATAAAAATATATAAATTGGGGAAAGGTGAACAGAGTTAAAGTGTTCTTTTCTTAATATTTATTTAATTATTTTAGAGAAAGAGAGTGGGTGCATGTGTGTGGGGGAGGGGCGGGGGAGAGAGAGAGAGAGAGAGGGAATCTCAAGCAAACTCCCCACTAAGTCATGATTCCATGACCCTAAGATCATGACCTGAACCAAACTAAGAGTTGGACGCTTAACTGACTGAGCCACACAGGCGCCCTAAAAATGTTCTCTTCTAAGATTTTTCTTTTTTGTTTAGCAGAGAGTAATTTTTTGTACGTAACTTGAAAGGGCAGCTGATAACATTTTGGGGGTAACGAAGTAAAAGTAGAGAGTATGACTTCCAAACTAGCAGAACAATAACAACAACAACAACAAAATAATGAAGAAAACAACATAATGAAGTAAACAAAAAGGCAATAAAGGGAAGAAAAAGAAACAAAGAAATGGTGGGAAAGTAAAAACCCAAAATAAAAAGGTAAAAATAAATCCCAATATTAGTAATTACAGTAGCTATAAATAGACTGTATGTTCCAATTAAAAGATAAAATTGTCAGGTTGCACTAAGCATTTTTTTGCTTTTAGCTATTGTTTTCTTTTTTTAAAAAGCTATATGACATAAATGAGAGTACAAAGTAGAAAAATATATTAACAGCAAATATTACCAAAAATTATATTAATATCAACTGAAATGTAGTCTCAGGCAAAAAACAATACTAGAAATAAAATGGATCATTTTTAAATGATAAAAGGTTTAATTCTCCAGGACAACATAACAATATCCAACTTGTATGTCACTAATAACATAACCTCCAAATACATTAACCAAAACTTAACAAGAATTAAATACTGCAAAATGGAAGCTTTTTAATACAGCTTAGTAACTGAAAGGTCAAGAAGACAATGTCATAAGAATACAGAAGATTTGAATCAGAGAAAGACAATTATCATATGGTATAACTTAAATGTGGATTTAAGAAACAAAACAGAGAAGCAGAGTGGAAGGGAGGGAAAAATAAAACAAAATGAAATCAGAGAGGGAAACAAACCAAAAGAGATTCTGAACCACAGGAAACAAACTTGAGAGTTACTGGAGGGGAGGGAGATGGGAGGATGAGGTAACTTGGTGATGGGTATTAAGTAGGGCACATCAGGTAATGAGCACTGGGTGTTATACATAACAGATGAATCACTGAACTCTACCTCTGAAACTAGTAATATACCATATGTTAATTAACTGCATGTAAATACAGTTAAATTAAGAAAAAATAAAACTGAACAAAAAAAAAACATAGAAGATTTGAACAATTACCCTTATCTAATGGATATATATATATAAAATGGCATCAATAACTGTAGAATACACATTATTTTCAAGTACTTTTCCAAAATAGGACATTTCAAAACCTGACCATACTAGGCCACAAAAGTTAAGGTTCAGAAACTTGAATAACTGACATTATACAAACCACATTCTCTAACGAAATAAGAGTAAGATAAAATTTAATAAAAAGCACTGTTTTAAACAACTCAAAATTTAAATTAGCTCTAAATATTCAGAACTAAATAACAAATAAAATTTAATATGAAAAGTATAAATAGCAAAAGTAATAACTGAAGAAACAATTTTTTTTTAAAGATTTTATTTATTTGAGAGAGAGTTAAAGTGAGAGAGATCACAGAGGGAGAGGGAGAAGTAGACTCACTGCGGAGTGGAGAGCCTGATGTGGGGCTCAATCCAGGACCCCAAGATCATGACCTGAGCTGAAGGCAGTAGCTTAACCAACTAAGCCACTCAGAAGCCCCTGAAGAAAATTTTATAACCTTACATGCCTACCATGGAAAAGAAGGATGAAAATTAGTGATATGAGGGGCACCAGGGTGGCTCAGTGGGTTAAGCCTCTGCCTTTAGCTCAGGTCATGATCTCAGGGTCCTGGGATTGAGCCCCACATTGGGTTCTCTGCTCAGCAGGGAGCCTTCTTCCCACCCCCCTGACCCCCCCCCCCCCCGGCTCCGGCCTGCCTCTCTGCCTACTTGTGATCTCTGTCAAATAAATAAATAAAATCTTAAAAAAAAAAAAAAAAGAAAATTAGTGATATGAAATTCCAATAAAATGGGTTTGATAAGAGAAACAAAATAAACGTTAAAAAAGCAGAAGAGTCAATTATATCTCAATAAAAAATTTAAAATGCAGAGGACAAGAAATAATTAAGAGAAACAGATTAAATAAAAAGTAAAAATAAAATAGACCTGACAGCAAAGCTAAAAGGTAACTCTCTGAAAAGTCTAATAAAACTGCAAACATCTAGAGAGATTTAGCAACAGTAAGAAAGGAAGGAAAAAAGGGAAGGAGAAAAAGAAAGGAAGAAAAGGAGGAAGGCACATGTAGAAATAGCTATTCGCAGAAACTACATAACTATAGATACTTATGACATTTAAATCTTAAGAGGTATTAAAACAGCTTTGTGCCAATGCATTTAAAAACAGATGAAATGATCAAATTTCTAGGAAAATATACTTTACTGACATTGATTCAAGTCCAAACAGAAAAATCTGAAAGCTACTACTAAAGAAGTTGAATCAGTAGTAAAAATCTTTCCACAAGTTAAATTCCAGGCCCAGCTGTACAATCTAACCTATTAATCTCGGAGTCTTAGTTTCTTTAATCATAATATGCTGTTAATTATTTCATAGTTACTATACTATCTTATAAACACTTAATTTGAGAATTAAAAATAGTACATGATGGCAGTCTCCAAACTTTAAAGTGTTATAAAAACTATATTATATTATTTATCTATCTTTGGATTTAAATCAGGAAACCTATAACTTTAAAAAGATACATTCCAAAGAACCCACCAAAAAGTCAAGTTTTCACTGTAAGGCAAATTTTATTTTGCTACTGTATCCACTAAATAACTAAGGGCATATTCTTTGGGAGGAAAACTGGCCACAAAATAATACAACTACAAATTAAGAATGCTAAAAAAAACTTTAAATTCATGTTTTCAAAAAGTCACTACTGTATCTTAAGATTTTACTAAGTTATAAAATATAAATGATAGCAATTTTTTTTAGTGCAATAGGCTTAAGATCCAAAACACAAAAATAATCACGAGAGATGGGAAGCAGCAGCATAACAAACACACTAGTTCAATGTTTCATGGGTAATGAGTTAATGTTTTTCCTGCCGAAACACAATCTTCTATGAATGTGTGCTTTGTAAAATACCTGTAAATCTATTCATATCCACTTTGTCATGTGTGCATTCACTCATCAAAGATGTTAGTGCTTACCAAGTAACAGGCACAGGATTAGTTGATGAGGATAAAAAGATGAGTAACAGTGAGGCTTATAACCATTTTACAGTCCAGTGAGAGGGGAGTACTAACAAGTACCTGACTATGCAGAGTACTATAGATGTTCACGGAGGAGTATACTTAGTGCAAAATGAAGAGATCAGAGAATATTTCCTGAAGGGATGACTTCTAAGCCATGTAATAAAGAAGAAATTAGTTAGCCATGGGAAAGGGAGGAGTTGGATGTCCATTTCAGAAGAAAACTCAGGTCACTGCTGTCATTGCTCCTCATATTCCTTCCTACAACCTCATCGTGCACATATATGTTATGCTACATGGTCAAGCATGGTGCCTGCAACAAAAATTATTTCATAAAGAGCAGGGTTTTAAATTTACTACTGGATCATAATAATGGTGGGTTTTAATGATAGGAGTTGTATAATGTATTCAAATTATTCTAACTCTGACAAGATACCTTAAACTTATTTTGAAATCAAACTTCAGAGATCCATGTTTGACCAAAACATAATGAAATTTTAAGAATAATGCTCAAGTTGTTTCATTTTTCCATGCACTGGTATAGCTAGAAATTATAAAAAAGAAGTCAGTGGATCTATGGTGGGATGGGACAATGGGTCATAATTCTGGTGCACAAACAAAGAAAGGGCACTTCATTGAATTGGGCTCACTTTCCAAACTAATCCATCTACTAACTTGCCACTTTAGGATGTAACATGTGTCACATCAATAGGTTATACAGCTTCCTAAAAAGATTCTCTTAACTAAGGGCACTGTCCTGGCTCTTCTTCCAGCAGTGATTGGCTTTGGGGAGTGTTTTTAATACCACTATTTCTATCTTAACTTTTCTATGACTCCAGTAATATTTACCCATGAGCCACTACATTAAATACTAAAATATTTCCAAGGCTGAAATGTTTTCAATTACATTAATTTTGATCTCTGTAAGAAATGCAATCCCACTGTTAGGGATATATGTTACTCTGAAGAGGAAAAAAGACACTGATGGAAAGCAAAAATAATAGAAAGCAGTAAGCAGCAACACAGCTGGGGTTGTGTTTGGCTTTGGCACAATGAAGAAAAACCTAATACCAGTGGATAATGTATTTTTTATTTTCTTCATGCTGCCTACATGGATATGTGAGGAATTTATTCTAAGGCAACAATTTGATTTCTCACAGAATGCTGTATTTTCTTATAGGCAACTTTTTATGTTCTGATTAAATTTTTCCATCTATCTTTTCTTGGTGAGCTGGAATGTTGTGGTCTTGTTCAACATATTAAATTATGCTTTTGTATAATTTTATAGTTTCTTTTGTGTAAATTTTGGTCACAAAAAGGACCTCAAAAATTTGATTTGCCAATGAACAGACTCAGCTCCTAGTAGGGCCAATGTTCTTGCTCTTGTAGTCTTCTACTGCTCCTGCAAAAGCCCTCTATAAACAATCCAGATTTATATATATATCAGACTGAATAAAACAAGCAATATAATTCTGATCACTCACATAAATATTAAACCAAAATCAAAGTAATATTCACCTGAGAAATGTAGAAAGACTAAAAGTACTGATAAAAAATGAAAGAACACAGTATTTGGACTCAGACCTGGCTTAGAATCTTACTGTCACCACTATGTCACAGCTGTGTAACAGACAAGCTATTTAATTTCTTCCAGGCTTTGGCCTTCTTTACTGAGAAATACAGAAAATAATACATACTATTTTGAGTTGTTTTGGGGGTTAAATGAGGTAACAAATGTATAGCCTCTAGCAAAAGTAGTGGACATGGACACCACCATTTTTTTTTTAAAAGATCTTATTTTATTTTATTTGACAGAGAGAGAGCGATCACAAGTAGGCAGAGAGGCAGGCAAAGAGAGAGGGGGAAGCGGGCTCCCCACCAAGCAGAGAGCCTGATGTGGGGCTCGATCCCAGGACGCTGAGATCTTGACCTGAACCAAAGGCAGAGGCTTAACCTACTGAGCCACCCAGGCACCCCAAGACACCACAATTTTTTAACTCAATTTTCTATCAAAGTAGACTGGTCAGACGGTATATTTTAGAGCACAGACTGTCCGAAATTTGGCTAGGTAAGTTAAAGTGATGTCCTGCTTCACACCAGTTCAACCTTGTTCATACAATATTTTTGAGGTGGAAGGGAGGATGGGATGGATTAAAACAGCAAACTTGACATCAAAAATAGAGACATGATTTTTTGGGATGTCTGGGTGGCTCAGATGGTTAGAGTGTCTGCCTTCGGCTCGGGTCATGATCCCAGAGTCATGGGATCAAGCCCCGCATCCGGCTCCCTGCTCAGTGGGAAGCCTGCTTCCCCCTCTCCCACTCCCACTGCTTGTGTTCCCTCTCTCGCTGTGTGTCTCACTCTGTCATATAAATAAATAAAATATTAAAAAAAAATAGAGACATGATTTTTTAAATCTTTTCCTCCAAGTTAATTCAGACCTTCTGGAAGCATTTTATTTTATTATTTATTTATTTTAGTAGAACCCAATGTAGGGCTTGAACTCACAACCCTGAGATCAATACTTGAGCTGAGATTAAGAGTGGAATGCTTAACCAACTGAACAACCCAGGTACCCATTCCTGGATCATTTTATTGTATGGTATTGTATTTTTAAGATTTTCTTTCTTTAGTTATTTGAGAGAGAGTGAGAGTGAGAGCAGGGGGAGAGGGAGAGAGAGAATCTCAAGCAAACTCTATTAAGCACAGAGCGTAAGGTGGCGCTCCTTTTCACAACCCTGAGATCATGACCTGAGCCAAAATCAAGAGTCCGATGCTTAATCAACTGACCAGTGTAGGCGCCCCTCCTGGATCATTTTACGCAGTGGGTGGCTAAGATAGGCAAGTGAAACAAGAAAGGGGATATTTGGGGCTTATGGCTATTATGTATGTATACAGAGATTATTTAATGTATTTGTGTATATACACATGCATGTGTGCACACGTGCAAGCACACACATCTCACACAAACACATATATAAAACAATTATGTGCATGAAAAAATCAGGATCAACCAAAGAAAAACAAACAAATATAATGAGTTGTAGTTTTAACTTTAACATCTATTTTTAGTGAAAGAACACAATTTTTTTGATGTTTAGTATTCTTTTTTTTAATATTATATTGAGGCTAGTAAACAGTATAATGCAATGAAATGAGGTTAAAAAAACAAACTCGGAACTGTCTTACCTAGCTAGCAGACTTTTAGAAGTGATGAAGCATGACTAAAGTTCTTTAATACCTAAAATTGTTTTAGATTCTGAAAGGATGCTCATTTAATCACATTTATTTATGTATCTAAAGTGATAACACATAAGCAGTATAGATTTATCACTGTTTTAATTAAAAATCTTTTATTTCCAATGGAATCATATAATTTTTCTTAGTACTACTTATAGCATTCTTCCTGCTTTTGCCCCTAGTGGACAAGAAGGGACTACTAACATTTATAAAATATCTCAAAAATAATGTTAAAATATCATGGATCAATAACCAACAGTAAGCTACAAAAGGCAATTAATTAGTGACTATTACTAGAGCAGTGGAACATAGATTCATTCTTATTTGTGAACATTCTTAAGTGAGGAGTGTGCGAGACTGTACTTTCCAAAGATGCTAATCAATCTTTTCCCATATTCTCTTCTTACAATGCGACTGACAGTCCTCCCACTGAGAGGTAGGTTCTATGTCCCTTCCCTTGAACATGGGTAAGGGCTTATGACCGACCACTGCAGTAGATACATTATGATAAAGATGATGCTATGTAATTTCTGAGGCTAGGTCATAAAAAGGATAAAGCTTCTGCGTAGTTTTCCTTCTTGAGATACTTTCTCCTGAATCCTGGTCACTATGCTGTGAGGAAGCTCAAACTAGCCCATGAGGAGAGACAATATGGAGAAGCCCTTTGGAGAAGAATTAAATCCCCAGCCAATAGCCAGAACCAACTATTAGGTGAATGAACAATAATGCGGATGATTTTAGCTCTCCCACCTTGCCAGTCCCCAAATTGAGATATCAAACACTATGGGACTGAGACAAACCATCCCCACTGTGCTGTCTGAAATCCTGATCCAGAATCTGCGAGTGTAATAAATGGTCATTCTATACCATTGAATAATTGGATATGCAGCATTAGAAAACTGGAATAGGTGTTTCTACACACACAAGTTTGAGACCCTGACATTTGAGGGCTGTATGTAGAGGTTTGTACTGTTTATACTGATGTTAGAGATAGGGAAAACAAGGGGAGATTAACAACTGATCTAATTTTCATAGTATATGGCTGTTTGCTTTCTCTTGTCTTAAGAACAATCTACTCTAACTACTCCCTGAACCTGAACATTAAGCTCCTCAGTGACCCAGCACTCACTCTGATCTTCACTTGCAACTTCCTACTCTCATTAAAGGTCTATGTTTCCCATGAAATGTCACATGCTCCCAGAAGGTGCATCTAACTGCTAAGGAATGGGTTTGGGTGCCTTCTGTGTTATTATAGTGATTTTATCATAACTGCAGTTGTTTAATTATCTGTTCACCCCACTGGCCTATAAGCTCCTTGAGAGCATATATGTTCTTACTACTGCATACAAAACATGAAATAGTGCTGCATGATCAATAGTATCAGTTTAATGAATGAATTAATGCTCTTTTCTACCTCAACCCTGCTGTAAAAGTACATGGGCTGAAAGCAAATATCCTGAAAATTGGAAGAAGTGGATATTGAGAAACTGCAGTAGGTTAGATAGAAATGAACAAAGATACACTGAAGTTAGAAACTTCCAAATTAGTCTTTCTAATTCAGGGCACCCAAAATATACCAAAGGCATCATGTCTGATGAATATCAGAGGTAAAACAATCTCCATTCTGGTTCCAGAAAATTCTGCAAATCAGACACAGTTCTCTCTCTGTTCCTGTCTCTCCTGATGCTCTTCTCAGTTCCTCATGTTACCCTAGTTCCTCATATTACCCTAGTAGACTCTTGATAACCTCCAGAAATTCAAAATCACTTAATTTATCCAGATTTGTTATTATAAGTGCTCTATACTCGGGATCACAGACCTGGTAGGATTCAAGACAATACTGATTTCATTCATTTTTTTTTTCCTCTCCATTAAGTTAAACCTCAATCTACATGAAATAATATCATTATAAAAACCATCACATAGGGCACCTGGGTGGCTCAGTTGGTTGAGCAACTGCCTTCAACTCAGGTCATGATCCTGGAGTCCCAGGATCGAGCCCACATTGGGCTCCCTGCTCAGCAGGGGGTATGCTTCTCCTTCTGACCTTCCCCCTCTCATGCTGGCTCTCTCTCTCATTCTCTCTCTTTCTCAAATAAATAAATAAAAACTTAAAAAAAACCATCACATAAATGCATTCATGAATCAACAAAAGTATAAGATGAATTCCAATTTTCTGGAAAGAAAATAAGGACATTTAACTAATGATTCTAAAATTACTCTCTCTGATTCTTTTAAGTTTTTACTTCTACTCCTTAATACTGATTTAAAACAAGCATTGATTTCATTATAACAATTAACTCTAGAGTGCAAATCACTTTATCTCTCCCTGGGGTTATCAACAAGAGATGAGGGACTTGTTTACCTAAATGTAAGACCTACAATAGATGTGAATAATTACTTTTGAGTTAGAAAGGTCTGTCAGTATTCATTGTCTACTTCTGGTATTTTATACAAAAAGTCTCTCAGGGAGCACAAACCCATGCTTTTTTCCAGGTTCCCATATTTACTTCTCTTCCTTACTGTCACCTATTCGGCAACTTCCTCTTCAAAAACATCTTTTATATTTTATTCTCTGGCACTTGGTTCAAAGGTTTTCCCTCCTATCCAAATACTGCAATCAACCAGAATCACTTCAGTGGGCGACATGAATGACCCCTTACTTATCTTCCATTGCTTGATTTTTCTTGGTAATTCAATCAACCATTTCCATACACATGCCCAGCTGTCATAGTGCTATACCCTCAAAATAATACATTCATAGTGCTACACCCTGAAGATAATACATTTTACTCTGACCATGACCTCCCAAATAGCCAGCGGTCTCTTCTAATTACAATCCAATATATAGATTCTTGAGGCAAGTTCTAAGGTAGGATGTGCAAGATGATATAAGCTTATATAAAGTATATTAGAATAGAAATAAATACATATAATTTATAATTACATATATACATTGGTGGTGTGTGTTTTAAAAAACTGCTTACTTTCAGAGGCTTTCTATCTACCTTTTATCCTTTCTCTTTAGTCCCTTTCCTACTCTGCTTTTTTCACACTGTTCATCACTTCAACCACTTGCCTGTCAATATTTTCAATTCCCCTCTCCCCTCTGTCCTTCCATTGTACCTGGGTCCTGAGTGCTTCGAGAGAACAATGACAAAATATAAAACTCTACAGATAGTGGTCACCATAAATCCTTGGTCAGCATCCTTTGGGCCCCAATGATGCTGGGTAATCCTATCCGCTTTCCTTATTTAGCTCTCTATTCCTCCACAGTGAACAACTCAAATATTAATCATTTCTCAAAAACTCTGTCTTTACCATGTCTTCCCTCACTCCTAGCAGATAAAGTGCTGGTCAACAGAAAAAAATAACTTCCTTTAGATGAGATGAGATTTCAACTCCCTCAATTTTCTACCACCAATGTTAAAAACTGACCTATTTCCAATTCTCCCCACTTCCTAAAACAGAAAGGTGTTTTTCTTCCTGTGCTGTGGTTTACTAATCTCACTCCCTTTACCTGTTTATCCATTCTGATACTAATTTGTTTATCTCTCTACAGCCCTTAGCAATTAAACTTGCTTAAGTTTCTCCCATTATAAAAAACGGCCTCTTCCAACCTCAAATTCTTTCTAGCTATATTTCTATTTCTTACTATGCTTTTTATCCTCTTCCCTTTCATAATCAAACTCCATGAAAGAAGGTTGATATCAAGTCCCCTTTTCTCCACCACTCACTTCATTAATTACAGCAATTAGGCTTCCATGACTATTACTTCAAGTCAATCCAATGATACGTTTTCATCATTATTTTTCACTGCATCTCAGAAATTCTGACTCGGCTCATTCTTCAAAATTTTTCTTTCTTTGGCATGGAGACAGCAGAGAGTTTTTATCCTATCTCACTGATTACTAGCCACCTTTGTGTTCTCTTCATTCTCTGGCTAACCCTATATGCATGTTCTCAATCTTGGCTGTACATTAAAATCACCAAGGAATCTTTCGAAATAGGATATACTGAGACCAACTGAATCACAATCCCCAGAGTGTGGAAACCAACTACCATGTTTCAGAAAGGTCATCATTTCAGATGCACTGTGACAGTAAGAATCTCTGTCTTAAATCTTATCTGCAGGGTTCTGCCACAGGCCCTCTTCCCTTCTCACAGTATGCATTTGCTATATACAAACTCACTTACTCTTATGGCTTCAGTTACGATCTATATGCTGATAAATTCCAAATCTGTATCTTCAGCTCAGATCTCTCTTCTGATCACCATACCCATGTATTCAACTCTTTTGTTTGGACATAAACACTTTGATGTCTTGTATGTCTTAAACTCAACATGTTCCAAACTGAACCAATCACTCCCCATCCCCTCTATATAATCCACTCCTCATTACTGCCCACCAACAAACACTAAACTCTAATAATTATACCTCTTGAATATTCCCTCAATCTATTTCTGTCTCCCCCTTCCATATACAGTTCACCATCATTGCTTAACTGGACTGAGATGAGTTTCTCAATTGGCCTCCCACCTATAATTTTGTTCTCCTCCAATCCACACTCTTCACTGCAACCAGAATGATCTTTCTAAAATGCAAAGTTTGTTACATTACTCAACTTAAATTTTGTCATGTTTTAAGCCTTGCAGTGGCTTCTCACTGCCTTTAGAATAAAATATCTTAAAATAGCTTATAAAGTCCTTCATGACTGTGTCCCTTTTTGGCCTCCCCCCACATTCAATGTTCAAACACTATATTGCTATTATGTGAAGAGTCGTCATTCTCTCTACTGTAGGCATTGGCATAAAATTATGTCTACCTGAAATAACCTATCTCTTTACAAGTCTAGCTAACTGCTTCTTAATTTCCAGGTCTCAATTCAGATGCCACAGCTTCTAGGAAAGTCTTTCCTGACTTGTCCAATTTGTGGTAAAGACCAGAGGCAGAGCTGGGGCTCAACAAATAGTCAAATGTAGCTCTTCTGCATTTTCTAACATTTCTAGTTAGGTTGGAGGAATGAGGATGATTTCTGGCCAGTAAGATGTGAAGGAAAAAGATATAAATTACTCAGGATTGGTCTTTAAAAATGTCCAATGGGATTCTCCAGGTCTCCCTTTCACTGTCATGACAACTGAAAAAGCCATGTTTATTTATTTTTTTAATATTAGTTTCACGTGTATAATTTTGTGATTTAACACTTCCATATAACAGCTGGGGCTTATCACAAGTGTCCTCCTTAGTCCCCATTTCCTATTTAACCCATCCTCCTCATCCACCTACCCTCTGGGAACTATCAGTTTGTTCTCTATACTTAAGAGTCTGTTTCTTGGTTTGCCTCTCTCTCTCTCTTTTCCCCCTATGCTAGCTAGTTTGTTTTGCTTCTTAAAACCCACATGAGTGAAATCATATGGTATTTGCCTTTGTCCGACTTATTTCACTTAGCAGAATATTCTCTAGCTCCAACTGTGTCATTGTAAATGGCCAGATTTCACTCACTCTAATGGCCAAAATATTCTACTGCATACGTAACACCTTATTTTCTTTATCCATCCATTCATCAGTCAATGGACATTTGGGCTGTTTTCATACTTTGGCTATCGCAGATATTGCTGCTATAAACATCAGGGTACAGGTATCCCTTCGAATTAGTCTTTTTTCATTCTTTGGGTAAATACCTCGTAATGCAATTATTGGATCATAAGGTAGTTCTATTTTTGACTTCTGAGGAACCTCCAAACTTTTTCCAGAGTACAAAGCCACATGTTTCTGCAAGACAATGGAGGACTACCTGATACAAATTGGACATTACTTAAATAGAAAAAAATTCTTTTTATGATAAATTATGGGATTTCTGGTTTAATTTGGTAGCAAGTTTGGGCTAGCTTACCCTTACTGAAACAACACAGGGCTTCAGCTATATACTCCCACTGGACCTCTTTACTACTTAACACAATTGGTTATTGCTTATCTGTTTTCCCTGATAAGACTATTAGCACTTTAAGGAAAAGTTTTGTGCTTTTCTTGCTCAGTGCCTTGTCCCTAGAATCTAGTCCAGTGTTTGAAACACAGATGACATTAAGGAATTATCTGCTACATGAATGACCGGATCAGTATAATCTACAGCATTAAATAGAATGCTATAGTAGTATTGCTCTGAATTTATAAGTAATACTATACACTAGATATTTTATCTACCAGCTTTTTTCTATGCCTTTTCATTAAAAACAGCTATATAAATTTTGATTCTTATATCTTCTATTTTGCAACTTTTATTTTTTTCACTTAATATAAGAATGTATCTTTGTGATAACAAATTAATCAGAAACATCATTTAAAGTAAGTATATAATATTCCTTTATATCTAAATACTACATATACCCAAACATTTCCTATTCTTGGATATTTAGGAGGTTTCCTGCAAACAATTTTAGATGTAAGAAAGTTTCTATTCTTGTTCAACTTACATTTTGAATAATTTCTCCCACATTTTAAAGGTCTCATTTTCTTTTATCTTGTAGTTTCCCTGAACACTAGAATTCCATCTTCAAATTCTTAAGCCCTTTTGGTATGCCTTGCTAGATACTTGGAACTGAATAAACACAGATAATACATATTGATTAACTCTGAATGGAGAAAAACCTGAAGCTACCAATTCCAAAAGAAAAGGTACTTTAGATATTTTATAAGCAAGACATCTGAACCAAACAAAATATAAACCCAATTACACTACATTTAAGGGAAATGGAAATGGAGACACAGTTTTGACTGATAATTCTCTTGCTCCTTTTTGTTCTCCACAATTCTCCAAAATTAACTGAAGTTTTGATTTTAAGAACAATGAGAAAGCACAATAGCTTGGGGTCAGGATAGTCAAGTTCAAGTTTTGGGTATTTCATTTAGTAGGTGTATGGCCTTGTGTATCTCCCTGTATTTCAGTTGTTTTTGAAATAAGAGGGTGTGTGTCTCTCTCTAAGACAGGGTTTCTCAACCTAACATAACACTATAGACATTTTAAACTGGAAAAGTGTTGTTGGGAGCTCTCCTGTGCACTGTTTGATGTTTAGTAACTTCCCAAACCTCTACCCACTAGCTGCCAGTAGCAACATCCTGATTCTGTCAGGTGAGGGCAATCAAAAATATCACCAAACACTGTCAAATATGCCCTGTGGGACAAAATCACCCACAGTGGAGAACTACTGCTCTAAAATAAGAACAATACTTTATAATTCTATAGCTTTGTTATTTCAGCAACTTATCCCTCAAATTTTTTCCGAACTCCTAACAAATTACTAGGTTAAATGTTTATAGTCTGTCTGCAGTATTTCCTTTTCTTTCTCTGTAATTTCCTTTTCCTTCTCTGCTCTCTTGTAATTTGCTTTTAAACAGTCAAAAGCATATCAAAGAAACAAAGAAAATGGAAAAGTGTAAATGTTAAGCTGATTTGTCCTGGGGTAATTAGATATTGATAATATTGCTCTTTTAACTCTTAGCAGTATTTCAATTACTTTTTTCTCTATTCTCTTATAAGAAGAAAAGAGTACCTCAATTTCCCCTCTCCTATGAATAAGACCATTTAAGGTGGTGTTAGAGCTCAGGGATTCCAATTAGCATTTAACACTGCAAACACTGAAGAGCATCTAAAACTGCTTCTTCATTCAGAACATTTTTTTTTTCAAGTCTCTTGAAGGTAGCAAGAACACTCCAAAAGGAACCTAACTCGTAGTAATGGAATTAATTTAAAAATAACTATCATACATACAGACATGTATTACTCATAGGAAGTAATTTATATTTATACCACACCACACACTCTCAAAACACTCAATAAATGTTAAATCTAATAATTAAATGTTCCCACCTCTTATAAGAGGGGAATAAATTTTAAGCATCTGAAAATGAGTCTTCAAATAAAAGTATCTCTTTAAAATACACCCTATATTACTATAGCACTTTAGTGGTAAGTAAATCAAGCATACTTTTACTTAAATACAGATTGTATATGTGTTAAAGGTATTATGCAACCAACAAATATGGTATGACAGGGAGTCAACTATACATCATTTCCCAGTAATTACATTAAATTTTATATTCCCTTCAAGATCTAATGTAGAAATAATTAAATTAATTAATAATTTCTCAACTAATAGAACAAGGGAAATTTGCTCACTTTCAAATATTTAAAGTATTATCATTTTTGTTTTTGTTTTTAAAGATTTTATTTATTTATTTGACAGAGAGAGAGAGAGAGATCACAAGTAGGCAGAGAGGCAGACAGAGAGTGAGGGGTGGAGGAAGCGGGCTCCCTGCTGAGCAGAGAGCCCAAGAAGGGGGTGGGGGGGTGGGGGGGTAATACAGGAGACGATGGACACAGGATCCCAGGCCCTGAGATCATGACCTGACCCGAAGGCAGAGGCTTAACCTACTGAGCCACCCAGGTGCCCCTAAAGTGTTATCTTAATACTCACTGTGTTCTTTTAGGAATTTGGAAATGAACATTTCTATGACAAACAACATTTTTCTACCTGTTAAAAAGAGTTGCTGAACCTGAATTTCTTAATTGTGATCTAACATTTTCAAGTGATTAGGCATATACTGGGAGTACTGTCAACCTTTTAACTACATTTAATGAGTAAAGAGCAATCACTTGCCATAATTTTATTTACTTATTTATTATTTATACCCTGCTAGCTTCCAATAATGATTTAAGATGATTCACCTCATTTTTTTATACACTAGAGTTATAAAGGCAGCACTGTGTGGTAGAAAAGCATTGCTTTGGAATCAGACACACTTAGGTTTAAATCCTGTTTCTGTGGCATAGTAGCCATAAACTTGAGTCAAGTCACTTATCTTACTTTCTGAATAGCAGGTTCTATAGCTATTAGAAGTATTAGCTCTAATACCTGTATAACTGGTTTGTGGCTAGCATTCCATAAGTTTTATTTCTTCTTCCTCAAAAATATTTAGAGTTTCAGAAAATTAAACATGGTAATTTTCACAGTGTTCTCTTACAGATCAAAAAAGTTAAGGCTTTGTCACTGTGCCTGATAGGGAAAACATCAGTATGTAAAATATTAATGCAGATGCCATTCTGGACTCATTCTTTTTTTGAACCACTTATTATGTACTCATACCACTAAAAGGAGTTAAATACTATGTAAAAGGGTACATATGAAAATGACAGCGTAAATTAATATTTCAAGAGATAAAATACAAGTGGGATTTTGAAAATACTTTAAAGTCTCTGAGTAAACCTTTGTGTTACAGCAGTGGGCTTCAAATAGGGCTCTGTATTGAATTTTCTTTCTAACGATCTACAGGAGATCTAGACTATACTAATCATTAGAATGCCAATGTACGTCTTTGATCAAGATTTGTCTACTAAAAATTTAATTAATTACTCTTTGTTGCAGTTGGTTTCAAAGCAGATTCAAGGAAATTCCAAACTTCTTTAGAAACTAGGAAAATTTAATTCAAAAAACACTTTTGGAAAAAAAATTACTTTTGGAAATCAAGTCTTACGATACTTAAGTAGACTAAATTATGTCCTCAATTCACTGAATTAGCTATACTGATTCTCATTAGGGTTGTCCATTTTTGAAATTTCTACCTGTGTGAAAATTTAAAAAAATACATGGCTAACAAAATCATGCAGAGAAAAAATAAATTTTAAATACGGCAATCTGGCTTAAAGACAAAACAAAATTGATAATTCTGACAAGTGATTGGTAAAAAAAAAAAAAGGCTAATTCAGTAGTTCTGCATCAGAATCACTACCTAGAGAGTTTAAAACAGACCACAAAGCCCTACCTCTATAGTTTCTGATTCAACAGGTCATGAGAAAGTCCTTGGAATTACATTTCTAACATATTTTCCTGGTGATGCTACTGGTGCTGGCTAGTTTAGCAAGCTTTGAGAACCACTGTTCCAAATATCCCTAAATATTTATTATTTCTAGTCTTCTTTAATCTGAATAATCTTTTATGTAATTTTCTTGACCCAGTTTATTCATTTACTCCTACAGCAATTTCTTGGCCAGGTTGTTTCAAGGTTCTGCTGTCATGGAACTTACAATCTACTGGTAAGAGAGACAATAAACATGTAAACAGAAAAATCCTGGATAGTAGTAGATGCCATAAACAGAATTAACACAAGATGATGTGACGTGAGTGATTTCTTTAGCTTTGGTGGAAGACTTCCCTGAGTAGTTAATATTTAAGCTGAGACCTGACTTATTAACAAGAGTTAGCCATGGAAAGACTGAAGGCAAGAACATTCTAAGCAGAAGAAACAACTTGTGTAAATGTCTTAATAAGAAATAAATTTGGTGTGTCAAGAGATAGGTTAATTTGGATTACCCATGAGGGTGGAGATATAGAAGTCAAATCAGTCATATAGGGCTGGGGAACCTGGGTGGTTCAGGAGGTTAAGCGTCTACCTTCCGCTTGGGTCACGATCCCAGGGTCCTGGGATCAAGCCCTGCTTCTGGCTCCCTGCTCCACGGGAAGCCTTCTTCTCCCTTTCCCACTCCCCCTGCTTCTGTTCCCTCTCTAGCTGTCTCTCTCTCTGTCAAATAAATAAATAAAATCTTTAAAAAGAATCATGTAGGGTCATTGGGGCCAAGATAAGCAATTTGGAGAGTTCCAATATACCATACTGAAAAAGTCTGCCATTAAAATACAAACAATGAAAATGGCAATTAATCTCTTGGCACTGTAGCTGTATCATATAAATAGCAGAATACACTTCCAATGGGTCAAAGGCCCATGCCTATAGCAGTACGCATGGTTTAAGGAATTTAGAGCAGTTTCAAAAAAAAAGTTAGAAGTTCAGAAGGCTTAGCTACTTATCAGCAAGGTGATCAAAGGCATGGTTGCCTTCAGTTTTCTGGACCTCACTTTCCTCCATCTTTAAAAGAGAACAAATATCACTAAGAATTGTTAGTAATATTAAACAGGATAATGAATACCCAATAATTACCTTTTATTTTGTGGGTACTTCATGAACAGAACTTATAGAAATGTTATTGCAGATCAATCTCTTCTGCTCTTTCAGATAAATTAATCAGCTCAAAACAATGAAAGAATGATTGAAACATGCTAAGTTTTGAAGAAATCTTTCTTTTGTATCTGAATTCTCATAGCTGCAATTTCCCAAAGATTCCACATATGTGTCTATATATCAATTTTATTTATTTATTTATAAAATTTATTTAAAGATTTTATTTATTTATGACAGAGACAGATAGTGGGAGAGGGAATACAAGCATGGGGAGCTGGAGAGGGAGAAGCAGTCTCCCTGCTGAACAGGGAGCCTGATATGGGGCTCGATCCCAGGATGCTGGGATCATGACCTGAGCCAAAGGCAGACGCTTAATGACTGAGCCACCCAGGCGCCTCTATATCTGAATTTTAAATACACTTGTAAAACAATAATCCTAAGAATAATGAGTATTATATTTTAATCAACATACAGTAATCTAAACACCAAATAAATGTTGCTCCATTCAAGTGTAGGATTATAGAGCTACACTTGTTCCAAATAGCTTTGAAACTCTTGTTCTAGAACTGGTGTAAGAATGAATCAATTTAAAAGACCCCCCAAAATCTGCTTTTTAGCTTTCACTTGTTTTTGACCAAGAATGAAACAAACAAAACACAAAACCTTCCTCAATAGACATTACTCGTAAAGACAGTTGTCTGTAAACTCTAAATTAACTCTCAAAAAGTGACTAATAATACAGATAACATTCAAAATAAGGGCACAGACTGTGAAGATAACCTAAGGAGTTCCAAAAGTAGTTAAGCAAACCAACAGCACTGAAATAACTGCATAGCCTCCCATGTAATTACTTTCTAAGAAAAGATATTTGCTTGCATGGATGGTTTCTAGGATATTTGTTTAAAAGCAATCTACCAATGTGTGCATTATTTGTATGTGGGTAGCGTAGAGTGAAATTTAAAGATCATTATAAGAAAAGAATCCCTTAGGAAACTGAATGTTCTATAAACTAATAATCTTCTGGAAAACAAAAGGTCATGATAGACAAGAAGTCATGCTTCCAGCTTTTCTAACTTCTAAGAAGTAGTACTTCAATATTCTTTCTACCCAGTCTTAGTCACTTAATAGCTCTCATCATCTATCATGTGTTTTTGAGTAAAAACTATTAGCCATCCTTATGAGAGGAATATTGAGAGACTTGGAGAAGAGTTAAGTGGATAATTCAAATTTAAAGATAAAGTGAGGGGTAGATAAGAAAGAAGGGAACCTAGTCCCATTACTTCCAAATAAACAGAACTATACATGGTATAAATGAAAAAGGATTTAGGTAGGGCAGTTCCTAGAGTCTACAGAAGAAAAGAATGCAAACAACATGAAGCTATGAGAAGCAAAACAAACAAACAAACAATTCATCTCAGCCTGCATCCAGGTCAGTTAAAGGCAACTTTAGCAATGGACTCAGCCTGTTGGAATTCTCTCATTGTATGATGGGATAAATGAGCCTCAGAAATCATGTGAATACTGCAGTACAGTTGTTTTCATATTTGAGGATGGGCCAGGCTAGGGTAAAGGAAATAGGTCCATTCTAAAAAATATTTTCATAGAAACATTGCCATAAGATCCACAGAACTGTTAATATCATGTCTTACATACACTATGGATTGGTTAAAGGAACATAATGTCACCAAGCATAACCACCATGTAAAACAGCATTTCTGTGACAGATACTGAGAAAACAGATACACAGATTAAAGACTATCTATATTACTCTCTTCAAGATGATGAGGCTTATCATAGTTAAGTTACTTAATATGTGATTACAAGGTCACCTGATTAAAGCTACTAATGGTCACAATATCTGTCACTCAAAATCTTTGAGGCCAGCAAAATTTCAGAATTGATATACATATATTTTTTTGAATTTTAGAAATTTAAAGAAACATATATACTATATATTTATACTATATATGATATAGCCTTCCCAGAGGGGACTGGAGCAGCACCTGAAAATCAAACACATGTGAAATACAGGAATATTCACACAGGGGAAATACAAAGCCTAATAATAGCTTCACAAAATTCAGCTCTGAATTTACCACCAAATAAATTAAGTTCAAGATTGAATTTGCTGCCTGAACTAAAAATACTTTTACTTAATTTTTTCTTATTGAAAAAGGTGTGGGGGGGTTTTCCCTCCAAACTTTCTGAAGCTCTGAATTACAGATAAGGGACTATGGACACTTATATCAATATTTGTAAATTCTCTCAACATTGCTGTATGGATGATCCACTGTCACCTTTGGAAAAAAAAAAAAATTCGGGGGCTTCCTAACTAAGTAAAGACTAATTGACTATAGACAAAAAGCTCTAAAAAAACCCTTGTAATTGTTCTAGTGCCCAAGGATTCTTGCAAAGGTTTCAAAAGGCCTCAGGTAATATGAGGAAACAAAGTTTATCTTGAACTGAATGCTGGAAAATGCTGTGATCCAAAATATGAGATTTAGATTTACCTCTCTGGACGATCAACAAAATTACTGTAATAATAATGATAATGATGCGGGAAACCTTGCTTTAAAGCACCTGCCAACAAAACCTGCCATTCTCTGTTTCCTCACACTCAAGTGGATTGCCCTAAACCTAGGCAGGCAGTGTTGCTCAGCCCTGCCCTTGTTTCAGTGGTCATGACCTGCTGTGTTGCTTACACAGACAAAATACATTTACATGGCACAGCAGATGCTATCTCTGGGTCAACCAGACTAGTGTTTCCTTCTCTCTCCCTCCTACTGACCCCTTTTGTGCCAATTTCTATTTCCATACTTGGAATCTACTCACTTCTGCTATCAGGAGCTCCTCTGACTTCGATTAGACTCCACCTTCTATTGTTTAAGAATTTATATTCTCCTTTCTAGAGTAGCTAATGTTCTGATTAAAGCTCTGTGTTCGCTGAGACCCTCATTTTCTGTAACGTCTTATCAGCCTAAATCAACTTTAATCCTTGGTTTTTCTTGACCTGTCTCATTCTAAACCATGGGTAGTGATCAAAGTAACTCTTCTCAAAGTATTGGCTTATAGTTATAAAATATGTCTTCCTTCTGTATTTTCTCTTCTTTATGGATGACCCATCAATCTCCTTAATCAAATAAAATGGAAGCCAATAATTTGAAAAAAGACAAAAATATATTAGAAAAAAAAGTAAGGGGCAAATGTAAAGACAATAAAAAATACTTAATATAAGTCTTTGAAAACCTATTGTCACTAACAGCATCAATTCCAACCAAATAAATAAGGAAAAATGATGGCAAAAAGGAAATATTAGTTGGGGATGGAGGTAGGGGATGGGGAATGGATTGCTTAAGAATGGGGGAAAATAGCCCCAGGAAGAAAAATCAGCCACCATTAAAAGAAATGGCAAAAATATTTTATAAATAGTAACAAGACATCCTGTATTTATATAATGGCTGTCTTCCAAAGAACTCATGGCGATGTATTTTTTAAAGCAAAGACAATTTTTTTAAAAAGATGAGCCAATATAGGATTAACTTGAATTGATCTTAAAGTACATGATATTTGCGTATCGAAGATTCAGTTACTTGGTCCTAAAAAGAAAAGCAAAATCTATTAAAGATACTGTTTTTCATGTGAGACAAGGATTTCGATAGGCCCAAATTTCCAATGAAAGATCGATGTAGCAATGATGAAAAATACATACTGAAAAACTGACTTAGAAGTCAGCAAACATTGTACTGAAATATCTATATATGTTTAAACTCTATTTTATGAGGAAGAAAATAAGGGTAGGTATTACCTTAGATCTGTGTCAAAATTGTTTTATTTTTTCAATGGCTGTTATAAAATATATTACCTTTTGTATTACACGTTCTTATCCTTAGAATTAAATTCTAGTTGGGTAAATTTTATAATCCCAACATAAAAGGTGAAGCTCCTAGTTAGGTATGTCACAGTGAATTGGTGACATCCCACATGAGACCAAAAGCATGCAAAAAATTAAGTAATTTGCCCAGTATTAATGGTAGAGCATGGTAGAGATCTTGTTTAATTTCCAGTCCAATGCTTTTAAATACTACATAAATCTATATTCTAAAACATAAAACTAAGTATTAAATTGCAAAGAAACAAAATAGGAGATTTTATACAATAGTATTTCTATTCTAGGTTTTTCTTTGACAGGGGTGGGGAGGGGAGGGATGGATAATCTATCTAGGAGGAAAAGTCTCCTGGTAGTGAAAATGTGAAGGATAGAAAAATATTTTGTAAATGATACAAACAATGGATAAAAATGGAACTTGAAATTTCAATAGGGGCAGGGTGAAATACAGAGACTTTATTGGGATGCTCTATTTCTTATTTATTTTATTTTAAAAAAAAATTTTTAAGATTTTACTTATTTGACAGACAGAGATCACAAGCAGGCAGAGTGACAGGCAGAGAGAGCGGGGGAAGCAGGCTCCCAGTTGAGCAGAGAGCCCGATGCGGGGCTCAATCCCAGGACCTTGGGATCATGACCTGAGCTGAAAGAAGAGGCTTTAACCCACTGAGCCACCCATGTGCCCCTCTATTTCTTATTTTTGCATGAATTATGTTAAGCAAATGTTAAAAAAATGAAAAATATATATAATATAGCTCAGATTATATATATATATATATATATATATATATATATATATATATAATATAGCTCAGATATGGTGTTTTTAATCTTCTCATCTTTCCATTTTAAAAAATTTCATTTGTAGGGCTGCCTGGGTGGCTCAGTGGGTTAAAACCTCTGCCTTCGGCTCAGGTCATGATCCCGGGGTCCTGGGATTGAGCCCTGCATCGGGCTCTCTGCTCAGCGGGGAGCCTGCTTCCTCCTCTCTCTCTGACTGCCTCTCTGCTTACTTGTGATCTCTGTCTGTCAAATAAATAAATAAAATCTTTAAAAAAAATAAAAATAAAAAATTTCATTTGTAACAAAGAAAGTTATGTTTGCTGACTTTCAATTAAGCAGAGGTTACGATTTAAAATCATATATTAATACTAACATACAATCAATATTTTCACAAAAACATTTTCCACTTAATAGCAAATATTTCCCAGTCTCCCCAAAGTCATAATCTCTTTTATAATCAGAACCAACCAACCCAAAAGTGGCTTTGTGAATATAGTTATATCTTGACTTTTGAAACCAAGATTCCCAAACATTTTATAAAGCAGAAATATTGGTTAGTAAGAGAAAGGGGTATATGTTTGACTTTTGATTAATTTCACTAGTGATGGAAAACAGCAAAGAGGAGAGATAACAGAGATCAAGTTTGTGGAACAAATGGAGTTGGATTTGAAATCTCACTTTCTCATTAGTATCTTAATAACTTTAGGCAAGTGACTTACCTTCTTTGGGCTTGTTTCCTCATATGTTTGTTATGAGGATCATAGGATATAATGTCAATAATGGGCAAGAAGCACAATGCCTCATAAATAGTGGTTTTAATTATTAACAAGATATTTATAGAGGATGACCGACTCATTTTGTCAGAAACATGCCAGATGGTCTTGAAATTGTGCGAAAGCTACCAGCAAAAAGGTAAGATTATTTTATTCCTTTTTGGGTTGCAAATGTACAGAAAGTTTTGTAATAAAAAGTTCCTTCCCTTGAAATTCACATGCAAATTCAATGGAAGTGTAACAGTTTTAGATGTGTGAGGTTAATGCTTTATGCTTCAACTGGATAGAAAATTCCACAAGGGTTTTGTCATGTTTGTTTACAATTTATCCTAAACCTAGAAGAACATTGGTATATAGTAGTGACTCAAAGAATATCTGTTGGGGGTGCCTGGATAGCTCAGTTGGTTAAGCAGCTGCCTTCGGCTCAGGTCATGATCCCAGCATCGAGCCCAGCAGTGGGCTCCCCACTCAGTAGAGAGCCTGCTTTTCCCTGTCCCTCTGCCTGCTGTTCTGCTTACTTGTGCTCTCTATATCTCTAATAAATTAAAAAAAAAATCTTAAAAAAAAACTGTTGAATGACTGAATAAATAAGTGAATACATTAAAGTCACTCAGAGAAGATATAAAAGGGTCAAAAAATTATGAGAAACATAACCATTTGAAATGAAGAATAACCCAGAATGAAATGCTAGTGGTCCTGGGCAAATGGTAGAGAACTGAGGAGTTTAACAGAACCCATGAGAGCCAAAAGGAATAAAATTGAAAAAAGCATGACAGAGAGATAGATACATGCTCTAGAAGAAGGAAGATACCACAGGCGACACTGAATGACAAGAACTGGAAAACTTAGAACTCAAAGTAAGAGATGAGATGCGATTACATAAACATTCAAATAGTTCTGGAGAGAGCAGATTTAGCTTAAGACTATAGAGGTCTAGGGCTAAAGAAAGAAAATTATGGGGTCTCAGAGTCCAAAGGATCCATAAGAAAAGCCTTTGATTTTGCATACGAAGTGTGAAATATTTTCTCAAAAGGAAAAGGATGAAGGACACAACAAACAAGAATGAGACAACAGTAAATTAAAGCAGAAAGATTCGAAAGAGTCTAAAAATCACTTAACAGAATCATGCTGAAGTGAATGAAGGAAATAATGATTATATTGGTCAGGAGCAAGACTAATGATTTACCAATTAAATTCATGTAGTCACATTCAAAATGAGCAGCTACTGATATTTTATATAGTTTGTGTCCTAACATACCAGGAATTCACCCACAAAACTATGAATTACACTGCAATAGGCACTATATAGAAGAAACAAAAGGATTAAAGTTATGATTCTGGGGTAGACTTAAGAGTAGGTCATCTAAGCATGCACAGAACCATTTGTGAAGCCTTGTGAATGGGGGCCACTTTGGACTGTGTTGCAATACAGGGTCCTTTTATGGAAAGCAGACCAGGATTATGGGATATACGTATCACTTCTCTGTCCTACCTACTGTACCTCATTCTTCCTTAGAGCAACATATTTTCCTATGAGTGATGGGGATATATCTTCTTATTGAGGTTGATCTTGTTTGGCTCCAAGTTGCTATATGCTCTATAGTTCAAGGCATCTTTAATCCTTGTCAGAAGTTTCATTTTCCTCTGGTTTTATAGCTTAAACCAAGTGAATGGTGAGGGAACGGAACATAAGTAATTTACACTGGAACTATCTATACCTAATTAATTAGGAGTTAATTGCATGTCTTTCTCATGTTATTTATTTACTCACTCAACATACACTTATTAGGCTCCAACTATGTCCAGAAATTACTGTAAATGCTAGGGATATAACAATTTGAAATGACAAACAAGAGTAGTTTGTATTCAAGGTGTTTGGAAGAATGGGGATTTGAAGGAGACAATAAAAAAACATTTATTTAACACCTTTTATATTAAAACCTATTTGAGGGCACCTGAGTGACTCAGTTGGCTAAGCAACTGCCTTCGACTTGGGTCACTATCCTGGAGTCCCGGGATCGAGTCCCGCATCAGGCTCCCTGTTTGGCAGGGTATCTGCTTCTCCCTCTGACCCTCCTTCTTCTCGTGCTCTCTCTCTCTCTCTCTCTCTCAAATAAATAAATAAATAAATAAGTAAAATCTTTAAAAAAACCAAACTTATTTGATATTAATATTGAAAATTGCCTATCACCCTGACATTGTGAGCTGTTTCTTATCCTGAAATATAATCTAAAGAAAGTACAATCCTTTGGGTACATGAATTATCATTTTAGTTAATATAAGTGACTTCGAAACATTTGACATAATTAGAAGCAGCAAATGCTTTTCTATATTTATCTTAGCTTCCTATATTGCATTTGATAAAAACATATTTATTCTTCTCATCATAAAAGTAACAACAATATTACAGAAATATTGGAATCTAGAAGAAAAAAAAATCCCTAATATTAGCACCTCGATATAGCATTTGGTACATTTTATTCTAATATTTTTAATGTTTAAATAGTTGTAAATTTACATAGTTGCAATCAAGTTATATAATTTTGATTTTTTGTTTTATTTTAAGCATTTTTCAGTACTTCATAATTTCTTATAGTAGAGCCACAAATTAGCAAAAGAACTGCATATATATTTATCATTCTGCCAGATCATATAAAAACATTAAGAATGAAACTAAAAAGTCTATTTTAAGTGTAATTAGTCTTTAAATTGAGGCCGAATACTAAAGGCCTTAAGCCTAGAAAATACTATGTTCAAAATCTGATGCTACTTTGGGGTACCTGGGTGGCTCAGAGGGTTAAGCCTCTGCCTTCAGCTCAGATCATAAGCTCAAGGTCCTGGGATCCAGCCCCGCATTGGGCTCTATGCTCGGGAGGGAGCCTGCTTCTCCCTCTCTATCTTGCCTGCCTGCTTGTGATGTCTCTCTCTCTCTCTGCCAAATAAATAAATAAAATCTTAAAAAAAAAAAAGAAAAAAATTTGATGCTACACATTTTTTTTTAAAGCATTATCAGACATGGCAAAATATTGCACTTACATTACCACAATTTCTACTTTAGGTTTGCTATTGAATAAAGTTAATGAGAAAATTGATGAGTTCATTTTTCGATAAATATTTATTTAGCTACTAATAAAATATCAGATTCCAAACATATAACTTGAAATTTCATTCAGGAAACTAAAGAATCACACTTTTTTAAGAAAAAAATATTTATTATCCAAATTAAACTTCTGCTTCTCTCATGACTCAACATTCCTGGATCATTTTTTTGAAGTTATCTGTGCATGACATCTTTAAAACTAAATACAGAATACAGTGGATTTCCATATATACTGATTTTATTGAAGAATTACGATTTTAATAAATCTGTGGCATTACATGATATAAATGCCTCAGCTGGACCACAACTTACTTATAAATTTAGTAGAGACCCACCTCAGATATATTGCAGGTTTGGTTGCAGACAAAGGAAATAAAGCAAATATCTCAATAAGGGGAGTCAAATGAATTTTTTGGTCTCTCAATGCATAAAAAAATTATGTTTCCACTATACTGTAATCTACTAAGTGTGCAATCCATTATGTCTAAAAAGCAATGTATGTACCTTAATTAAAAAATATCTTATTGGGCACCTGGGTGGCTCAGTGGGTTAAGCCTCTGCCTTCGGCTTAGGTCATGATCTCAGGAACCTGGGATTGAGTCCTGTGTTGGGCTCTCTGTTCAGCAGGGAGCCTGCTTCTCCCTCTCTCTCTGCCTGCCTCTCTGCCTATTTGTGATCTCTCTCTCTGTGTCAAATAAATAAATAAAATCTTAAAAAAAATACCTTATTGCTAAGAAATGCTAGCCATCATCTAAGCTTTCAATGAGTTGTAATCACTGATTACCATAACGAATACAATGACAAAGGATGAAATATTGCAAGATTTACCAAAATGTGATAAAGATGCAGAAAAGTGAGAAAATGCTATTGGAAAAATAGCACCAATAGAATTGCTCAACTCATGGTTGCCACAAATCTTTAATTTGTAAAAAACTCAATATCTGCAAAGTGCAAGAAAGCACAGCAAAATAAAATGGGTATGCCTGCATATGATATCTGTCTGCTCTAATGGAGGGATAGATTAATCACCTGCCCCTAATTCCCCACCTCCAGACTTGAGACTGCACCTTTACTTTGACTCTAAACTTTACGCAATGAGATTTTTTTTCTATTTTGACTTTATTTTAATAATTCTAAAAGATCCACTAGACACAAAGTAGTATTTATTAACATGACAACATGGTTTATTAAATTAACTACCTTCAGGATCTGGACACTAAGGAAAATAAGCAAAGACAAGTTTTTAATAGGGAGGAGAGTGGTCACAACTATAATTGAGATAGGGATGCAATGAATGGGCAGGGACTGCCACTATGACTTGAGAATTTCAGGCACGTAGAAGATTGTGTATTTTCCGTACTCACTCACTTGCCAAGAAAATTCTATGAAGCTTCATTTTCTCTAGCTTATACTAGCACACTGACTATGCTTCTCTAAGTCCAACAATCTCCTGAGAGGCTATTATTATTATAGCCTACTATTACCCTCTAAAACATCTGAAAAATCTCTGACTTAAGACAGGCTGAATGAAACTAGGCCAAACCCAATACCCAAAATGTTTGTGACACAAAGGCAGTAGTTTTGAGGCTGTTGAGAGAGCCAAACTATTCACAATTCTGCTGAGATTCCAAGTCAGCATGTTATGAATTAGAAGTGGCATAAGTGATAATGAAAACTTCAGACACATGATCACTTCAACTTTGTTTTAGAAAGTTTAATGATGTTAACCTGGAAACATATTTCAGTGGATCACTCAAAATGAAGACAGAAAAGGTATACATCAAGAATAGATGAGAGAGAATATTAAACATGATTTTTCTATATATATGTCTAAGAAGGTTAGCTACAGGGTCATTTTCTTCAGTCTATGTAGCAATCATCCCCATGAACAAAATATTTTGATGATAAAATAATTAACAACTTATTCTTTTATGGTATTAAATTTCCAACATAATGGTGGGATTACTGGCTAATTCCAAATTATAGCTATGATATCCAGTTATGTGAAAATTACATTTGTAATTAGCATTAACCAAAAGAAGTTCACAATTACCAACAAGAAAGCTAAACTTAGAGTGTAGAAATCAGAGATCTGAAAGGGTCAAAGAATGTTTATATTAAAAGAAGTATCGGGGTACCTGGGTGGCTCGGTTGGTTAAGCGACTGCCTTCAGCTCAGGCCATTATCCCAGAGTCCTGGGACTGAGTTCCATATCAGGCTCCCAGCTCCATGGGAAGTCTGCTTCTCCCTCTGACCTCCCCTCTCATGTGTTCTCACTCTGTCTCTCTCTCTCAAATAAATATATAAAATCTTTAAAAAAAAAAAAAATAAATAAATAAAAGACGTATCAGTGGATAATATATACTTAAACTGGATTATTTTAGCTACAGTAGAAAGGGAAGTCAGTCATATGACCCTGTTAAAATCATACATTTGTAGTGGATAAGCTGTAGGGCAGTTCACTTTTAGGAAATTAACAACAAAATGATTACATAAGGAAAAATGATTTTAAATGATAATCTCAGATTTATATATAGCAGTAGTCAACAGCCATAAGAAACGGATCATACAAAATCCATAGTAAACACTAGCGCATTCAGTGTATTTAGAGTAATCTGCCAGCCCTAAAATAAATAGAAAGCTGGTAAAATACTATGCCAACCTGACATATAAGCAAACAATACTCAGTGGATACCACAGGCTATTCAGTATACAAGCTCAGGATCTGATTAGTTACTCAAATCCACAGATCTGAGACACATCTGTCATCTAGTCATAATCAGTCTTAACACTAGAAAGAACCCCAGGAATCACTTGGAAAAATATGCTTGCCCATTGTTCGAAATTATCTCCAGTGTTTATAAAATAGTTGAGAGTAACATTTAAGGGTTCAATCTCTGAAGCACCAGTTCTGAAGGAGGGTTTTCTCCAAATCTATGAAAATTTAGTTCCTATAAACGACTCAACAGGAAAGAATATGACCTTGACCAAGACTAGAGTTCCACAGACTGTTGTTAGGTGATTGTGGCACCAACAAAATACATCCCACATATCAGAATACCTTAAGTGGATCCTAAAATTGGTGTGGAATCTGGTGAAGTCTATAATCTAACATGGAAGAAAAAAAAAGTGGGGATATAATGGAATCGAGCTCTAATGGTGAGTACAAGACTGTATCAAGCATAAGTTTAAGGCATCTTTTCTCTCATGTTATAAAAGTTACATACTGCGGATGCTTTTCTTCCAAAACTGTTTTAGAATAAACAGATTTATTTTATACAATCTTATTCCTCTCAAACTGAACCAGAATACCCTCTTTTTCATTCCAAACTCAAGTATTTGGAGTGATTCTCAGTTGTCCTTGTATCTCAGGTGTCTCATTCATCTACATATGGGAATCTACATATACTCTTCAAACTCTATATGCTTTTAACCACAGCCTCTTATTTGGTTTCAGAAACATCTAAAAATTATATTCTGTAATATAGTAGTCCAGTCCACGGTACAGAAAATTTTGAAAATCTACTTTTATATGTATTTCCATTCACTGATTTTGATTTTCTCTTATTTCTCTGAAGACACAGAGATATTCAGAGATATTCATGGTTGTTTACTTCCTTATCCTAACAAATCATTACTTAACATCTGCATATACACATTTCAGGAGTCTGACGATCTTGGGGTCAACCATGCATCACTGAACATCTCCAATGCCAGTGACAAGATCACTCAAGATACCAATAAAAATCACCATTCAAACAACACAGGAAAAGAGTTATATTTCCACAGAAATGTTGTATTAGGTCAGCAAGAGTGGTTCAATATTTGCAAATGAACCAACATGATACATCCTATCAGTAAGAATGAATAAAAATTGGATGATCATTTCAGTAGATGCAGAAAAAGCATTTGACAAAGTACAACCTCCATTCATAATAAAAAGCCCTCGACAAAGTGGTTTAGAGGGAACATACCTCAACCTAACAAAGGCAATATATAAAAACCTACAACTAACATCATCCTCAAATGGTAAAAACTGAGAGCTTTCCCCTAAGGTCAGGAACAAGACAAGGATTCCACTCTCGTCACTTTTATTCAACATAGTACTGGCAGTCCTATTCACAGTAATCAGAGAACAAAAAAATAAAAGGCATCCAAATTACTAAAAAAGAAGTAAAACTTTCAGTATTTGCAGATGACATGATACTATAAATAGAAAACTGTAAATACTCTACCAAAAAACTACTAGAACTGATAAATGAAGTCAGTAAAGTTGCAGGATACAAATCAATGTACAGAAATCTGCTCCATTTCTATACACTAATAATGAAGCATCAGAAATAGAAAGTAAGAAAATAATCCCATTTGCAATTTCAGCAAAAACAATAAAATACCTAGGAACAAACTTAACCAAAGAGGTGAAAGACCTGAACTCTGAAAACATTAAAACATTAATGAAAGAAATTGAAGATGACACAAAGAAATGGAAAGACATTCCATGCTCATTGTTTGGAGAACAAATATTGTTAAAATGTCTATACTATCCAAAGGAAACTATAGATTTAATGCAATCCATATCACAATACCAAGAGGAGGGAGGGGTGCTTGGGTGGCTCAGATGGGTTAAGTGTCTGCCTTTGGCTCAGGTCATGATCTCCAGCTCTTGGCATCGAGCCCCACGGGCTCCCAGCTCAGCGGGGAGTCTGCTACTCCCTCTCCCTCTCCCTCTCCCCCTGCTTGTGCCTTGTCTCTGTCTCTATGTCTCTCTCTCAAATGAATAAATAGGATCTTAAAAAAAAAATACCAAGAGGATTTTTCACAGAACCAGAATAATCCTAAAATTTGTATGGAACCAAAAAAGACCTCAATAGGGGTCTTTTCCAATAGGGATCTATTCCAAAATAGAACTGGAGGTATCACTATTCCAGACTTCATATATTACACAGTTGTAATAATCAAAACATTATGGTACAGTAAAAATAGACATATAAGTCAATGGAACAGAATAAAAAGTCCAGAAATAAACTCACAACTATATGGTCAATTAATCTTTGACAAAGAGGCAAGAATATGCAATGGGAAAAAGGCAGTTTCTTCAAGAAATGGTGTTGGGAAAATTGGACAGTTACATCCAAAAGAATGAAACTGGACCACTTTCTTAAATGACATACACAATTACACTTGAAATAAATTAAAGACCTAAATGTGAGACCTGAAACCATAAAAATCCTAGAAGAAAGCACAAGCAGCAATTTCTGACATTGATCACTGCAATATCCTTCTATATATGTCTCCCGAGGCAAGGGAAACAAAACAAAAAATAAACTATTGGGACTATACCAATATAAAAAGCTTCTGCACAATGAAGGAAACAACCAACAAAAAGAAAAACTACTGAATGGGAGAAGGAATTTGCAAATGTTTTATCTGATAAAGGTTTAATATCCAAAACATATAAAGAACTTATACAACTCAACACCCAAAAACAAATAATCTGATTTAAAAATAGGCAGAAGACATGAACAGACATTTCCCAAAGAAGACATACATATGGCCAACAGACACATGAAAAGATGCTCAACCTCACTCAATATCAGGGAAATGGAAATCAAAACCATAACAAGGTACCATCTCACACTTGTCAGAATGGCTAAAATTAAGAACACAAGAAACAACAAGTGCTGGCAAGGATGTGTAGAAGAAGGAATCCTCTTACACTATTGGTGGAAATGCAAGTTGGTGCAGCCACTGTGGGAAACAGTATGGAGATTCCTCAACAAATTAAAAAGAGAAGTATCCTGTGATCCAGTAATTGCACTGTTGGGTATCTACCCCCAAAATACAAAAACACTAATTCAAAGGCATATATACACTCTTATGTTTATTGCAGCATTATTTGTAATAGCCAAATTATGGAAGCAGCCCAAGTGTCTACTGATAGATCAATGGATGAAGAAGATGTGGTATATATAAACCATGGACTATTATTCAGTCATAAAAAAGAACAAAATCTTGTCATTTGCAACAACATGGATGGAGAGCAAATTATTTTTAGTTTAATGGCCATATAAAAACAGGCTGAAGGCTAGATACAACCTGTGGGTGCTAATCTATTGATTCCTTACATAGAATTACTTGCCAAGAGGCCTCTACTAGACTCTGAGATTCTGGAGAGGAGGAATGAAATGTATTTTATTCACTTTTTATTTCTACTGTCTGGTACAAAGAACTTTCGCATAGCAGCCATTCAATAAATATTTGATTATTGAACAAATGACTGAATAAATCTGTTAGCATTCCAGCAACAAAATTATTTTATACAGTAAAGTATCTGCACTGTTCACCAATAGCTGGTTTCTTCCCTCTGAGGCAGAAAGACGACTAATTTCCCAGCCTCTTTGTGATTGGATTTGTGACTTCTGGGCTAGAGCCCTTAATTGTAGATGCAAGATCTTTCAGGGCTCTTTTTTCTCTTTTTTCCCAGTGTGATGATCAGCAATGATTGAATGGTGGCTGCTCCATAAGGTCCCTAAGTGACTATTACAAGCATAGATACCTCTGACCATGACGGACATGCAAGGAGAGTAACAAATAAACCTCTATTGTTCCAAACCACTGAGGTTTTGTGGTTGTTTCTCACTACCTCATAATACAGCCTAGCCTGGCTGATACACTACCAATCATACTCTCATGTTTAGGCTACATGCAAACTATTTAAAAACTCACACTTGTCTGTAGTACACAACAGAAGAACAAAAGCATTTTTATCATTCCACTAAAAAAAAAAAAAAACAAGTGCTCTGAATTTTTAAACTAATTTCTAGGGTGATCCGGGAAAAATCATCAATTATTTGATTTTTGTGACCTGTTTTCCTAACCAGAATATATAATCAGGGTAATATTTACATTCTAAGAACACACTTGTAGGGCAAATTAAGAAAACAACTATATAGATATTATCTACAATTAAATAAGTTGGATAATTACTAGTGGCTCCTGATTTCTTACAAACTATTTTCATTTAGACATTTATGTGAAGACTGTTAAAAAAAAACTGAGTAAGTACTTATAAATTTAATTCTTACAATTTAGATTGCTACTTTCTAAAATTTCCATGATGAGAAAAGTTGTACATATGAAAGTAAGTCTAATCAATTATTAATCCTGAGAAAGAAAAGCTATAGATTCAGAAACACTTAAGAAATACCTCAAACAACTGTAACGTATGGATATCTTATTTAGACCTTGATTCAAATGAACAGCTACAAAAAAAAAAAAATCACAAAAATACCAAATATATAATGCAATTGAAAAATATCTGAAAACTGATGTACAATGATAATTAGGACTGTGTCCAATTTTTTAAAGTGCGGTAATGGTATTGTGGCTATTTTTAAATCGAGTTATCTTTTATATATACACATAAAAAAATCTATAGATGAAAAAAGTCCTATAGCTAATGTTATAACCCTTTCAGGGCAATTATTCCCATTTCTCTTAGCCTAGTCTAGTGCTTTAGGAATAAAGGGCAATGGGACAGAGCTCAGACAAGGAAAAGAAGTATAGTGGGCAGGGTTCTAGACTTCCATTCTGATTTCAAACAGAGTACATCAGTTTTTATTTTTGACTATGATTACCAAACAGACAAACAAATAATAAAAACCCAAAGAAATAAACTTGACTAAATTTAGTTTATCCCAGTATATCTTATAGACTGTTGTCTTTCGTTATCTCCCGAAATGTAAACCTTTCTTCTAGACTCTTACATAGTCTTCTTAGTTGCCTCATTCTATTCTGGGCTTCTTCCCTGAACCACCTTTTGAATAATTCCTTCCCATAGTGTTTTTTCTACTGTACCTCTATTCCTGCTACTATAATTACTAATTGACAATTTACAATCCCCTATACCTCCTCTTCTTGACAAAAGAAGACGTATTTGCTCTTAGAGATGTATTTGCTCTTAGTAGAAACCCAGAGGACACCCTTCTCTGGTGGACCTTTCTAAAGAAAGAAATCTTTATTCTCCCAACACCCTCATATAATGCTGTAACAGAGTCTGGGGGAAGTAGGAGGTCACCATTCCTTAAGCCACTCATTATAATTTCCAAATCATTACTGCCAAATCCTCATGTAAAAAGTTCTATTCCGAGAAGAGTCAAGATGGCAGAGAAGTAGCGGGCTGACACTACTTGTGGTAGCAGGAGATCAGCTAGATAGCTTATCTAAAGATTGCAAACACTCACAAATCCAACAGGAGATCGAAGAGAAGAAGAACAGCAATTCTAGAAACAGAAAATCAACCACTTTCTGAAAGTAATCTCAGAACCCCGAGATCAAGAATTGCAGGGTCTACTGACTGAGCCAGCCAGGAGCCCTTCCTTCATAATGTATTTATAATCATTTCCTTTTCTTTCAACTTTTCATTATTGTAAATAAATCTTTGCACATAAAAAAAATGTTCTATTCCTTTGAGGCTTATTATTTTCCAGTTATACCCACTACTCTTTTCAAAAGGAAATAGGATACCTATAAATCTGTTTAATCAGAAAGCTCACATTAGTGTTTTTTCCTCATCTTCAATATTTATTAGAAGTCCAATAAATACCAACCTAAATTACACAGTTTTACAAAGGAAAGAGAAAGCATCCAAAGGGAAAAAATAAGATACACACAAATTACAAATATAAAAGGGCCTTATAACAATGAATAGCATAACATAACAATGACAGACTTGAAGGCAAGCAGACTAAGCAGTGTTATTGCTGCTTTGTAGAAATTAAAGCACCAAGACTGATGGTGAAGGGAAGAAACACAAATGGTGAAATGGAAGAGAGAATACTCTGGGCAGTGGTTTATTTATTTTCAAAAACAAAGCTTTATTTACTTCTTCTGATTAGAAAAATCATAAATACTAACAAAAAATTCAAAGAAAAAAAAATTATCTGATATCTTATAAGCCAAAAAAAACCAGGGTCAACAATTTTATACAAATAGAATCATACTATATTTTGTATGTTATTTTTACCTGTGGCTTTATAAATAATGCACACTTCCATATTAGCAACAAAGGTCTATATAATACAGTTAACAGCACTTGCTCTGAAATCATACTTCCGGATCCATAACCCAGCTTTTCTTCTTAGTAGTCAGGTGATCTTTGGCAATTTATTTTTGTCTAAGGTAAATCATCTTTAAAATAATGTTAAAAATAGGTACCTATCTCATGGGATTCTGAGGATGAGATATATTTAAGCTATCTGAGATATTCTAAGCTAATTGCTTAGAATAGTACCTAGACATTACGTATATGTGCTCAATAACTAGTTTTTATTTTTAAATGTCATTTTCATATTTATAATAATTATAATGATTTTATATATGTATACACTGAAAGTGATTATCACAATAAGTTTAATTAACATCCATCACCTCACATAGGTGATTTTTTTTTAGGAGAAGTTTTAAGATCTACTCTCTTAGCAATGTCCAAACATACAATACAGTATTATTAACTATAGTCACCATGTTTTACAGTACACCCCCAGAACTTACGTACCTTCTAACTTTAAGTTTGTCACTTTGGATCACCTTCAATGATCTCATGGTCCCATCTCCACCCCCTGCACCTGGCAACCAAAAATCTGTTCTCTGTATCTAGGAGTTTGGGGTTTTTTTTGGATTCTAATATAAGTGAGATCATAACGCATTTGGCTTTCTTTGTCTGAGTTATTTCACTTACCCTAACTCCCTCAGGGTCCATCCATCTTGTCACAAATGGTAGGATTTGCTTCTTAATGGATGAGTAATACTTTATTTTTCTTGGTGTGTGTATATACATATATATTTTAGCATATTACATACATATTTTAATTATAGTTTAGCATAATATATACACATATATTTACAGCATATATGTAGATACCATATATATGTGATATACTGTGATAATATGTATATATATAATATGATAATATGTATATATATACAATGTGATAATATGTATATATTATCACATTTTCTTTATCAATTCATCTGTCAACAGACACTTGTTTCCTTGTCTTGGCTATTGTAGTATTAGTCTACATCTGCCATTTTAAATGGCTATACAGTATGCCATTATAAGAATGTACCATATGCATTCAAACTACCCTCTATTAATGGATTTTTTTTAAAAGATTTTATTTATTTATTTGATAGACAGGGATCACAAGTAGGCAGGGAAGCAGGCAGAGAGAGAGGAGGAAGCAGGGTCCTCGCTGAGCAGAGAGCCAGATGTGGGGCTCGATCCCAGGACCCTGGGATTATGACCTGGGCCGAAGGCAAAGGCTTTAACCCACTGATCCACCCAGGTGCCCCTATTAATGGATATTTGAGTTGCTTTCACTGAAGCAGTGTTTTTAAATTTAAGAGCAAGGAAGTAAGAGGGATAATAAAGTCATTTACAAAGTTTTAATTTAATTTAAAATTAATTAAGTTTTATAAATTTTGTAATTTAAAATTATAAAATTTTAATTTTAATTGACAAAAACAATTAGGACACTGAATTTTAACATTAACTTCAAATCCACCAATTTTAGCAACATGCCCTCCCCTTAACTCTGAAGAGTTTTATTTGTACATCACGGCAGTCTGACTTATCTATACCTCACCCAACCACCCTTAACTCAGTAAATCTAAAATTAAGACCTTTCTTTCTTCTAAACTGACTTCATCACCCCAGTAGGGTTCTTAACCTTATCCATCTTCTTGTCACAGTAACAGAAAATCATCACTGTGAGACTATCGCACTTCTAAGGAGTACAGGATACTTAGACTACATCAGGTACTAAGAAACTAAAACATTTCTTTGCGAGGATTCTTGGCCAGTTCTATGGGAGGAGTTTCAGGCCTTGGGTTTGCAAAGAAACCTAGATGGATTATTTACTCCATCTATCACAACATTTCATCTCCTATGCCATTTTTGTTAAAAGGATAAACTTTAGAGCTGCTTATGTGTACCCCAGAACATGAACAAAATAAAACAGAAATCTGTTATTTCTCAATCAAATCACTGTCATTTAGAAAGCTTAAAGAAAATGAAACATAAACATTTACCACTGGTGAAAGGAAATACTACTCCCAGTCAGATCCAACTGATCTAAGTTTCATGGGATATGAAAATTTGTAATGATAAAACTTTTGAGGTAATAAATAAATCTGATACATTCATAATACAAGAACCTGTCATGAAAAGTAATGATCTATTGTCAGCAGTAATTGAATGCCATTTTATTCAGTTTTCAAATAAAAACTAATTCATGTACCCCCTACGGAATTAAAGTGATATGTTAAAATCTCAAAGTATTCCACTTACCACTCAATCAAACCCTTAGCTGGTACATACATAGGTTATGTCTTCAGAAAAATATAATGCTAAACCTAAATAAATCACTTTAATAAGAGGAGATAGTATTTTTCTTTATGTTGTATAGCGCGCACGTGCGCGCGCGCACACACACACACACACACACACACACACACTTTAGACGTTTTTGCAGGGGGGAAGGAGCGGAGAGGGAGAGAATCCTAAGCAGGCTCCACATCCAGCACAGCATCCCAGGTGTGGCTCAATCTCACAATCCTGAGATCATGACCTGAGCCAAAATCAAGAGTAGGATACTTAACTGACTGGGCCAACCAAGGCACCTGGAAAAGGTTTTGTTTTGTTTCTTGATACAGAGAAAACTATGTTGATAATTTCTAAAATAAAACTTTTAGGGGTGCCTCGGTGGCTCAGTTGGCTGAACATCTGACTTCCGTTTTGGGTGAGGTCACGATCTTGGGGTTATGAGATTAAGCCCAGTAATGGACTCTACTTAAAATTCCCTCTTCCTCTGCCCCTCCTCTGCTCTCACTCTCTCTCTTTCAAATAAATAAATAAATACATGTCTAAAAAAAAGAATGGAATTTTACCCATGAAGATTAAAGTCTGCATTTTAGCCTATACATTTTTTTAAATGTTTGATTTCTGGTAAAACAGAAGTCTGTTTTGCATCTAAAAATATATTATCCTGAGGGGTGATATTGTATAAGATGGTATAATTTGGTAAACTTATTTTTAACTAAATGATGACTCATTTTCACTATGTAGATTTCAGGTAACTATATATATTTACCCAGTCGCATTATTTAGAAGTGTTTGTTATTAGAATTTTCAGTAGGTTTCAAGACGTTACATCCACTACAATAAATGTTATTATACTGGAGAATATAAGCAAGGTAGAACATATCTTCCAGTTAGCATAAATTCTCTAGGTGAATGTACATTGGCATACAATGATTAAAATATGGAGTATAAACATGTACGTTTCACTATGATTTATTCCAGATGATAAAAACACCTGATCATGTGAGACATTTTGTAAAAATGCACTGTCCAATGAACTTTTATAAAATTTTCTTCATATAATCTTTCAAATTTAGTATTAGAACTCACCATGAACATTATTTTAAAACCTAATGATTCCAAAACACAGAGTATGCTAATGTTTTATTCCATTTTCAACTAAAACGACAGTAAGCCAGCATAACATTTATATAAAACTTGGAGAAAAACAGTAAACTTCTTTGAAAATGTTTAAAACAAAAGGAATTTTAAAGACAGAGGCCAGCCTGAGAAGACTCAGAAGAGAAATGTGCAATGCTAAATTATCAGAGAGAAAATATCTCAGATCATTTTTGATGAATAGATCCCCCAACAGGGAGGAACATAGTAAGCATATATGTATATGTTAGCTATAATATGAGAAAGTCCTGAGAGACCTGAATCTGAGTCCCAAGGTCTACTATTTGATGACTGTATAAACTTGGACAAAGTACTTCTCTGCAAATGTCAGTTTCCTTATCTCAAAAGAAAGAGGATAAGAATAGTGCCTATTTCATTGGGTTATTAGCTGGATTAAATGAAAATATAAAGGGACTTAGCACAAAGTCTGCCTCCCTAAACCAGTCCTCTATTAACTATTCATATCCACAAATACATAAATCCACATCTACATGTATACACACATAGAGAAAAATACATTATAAATAAATATCTATGTATATTTATATATACCAGACAGTTGGGGTTTGTCAGAAAAATCATAATATATTAGGTTAATATTGATTTTGACTTTAAATGGAAATGCTTCTATTTTAGCATGTATGTCTATTAATTTGTTAAATTACTACCTTACTCAGAATTATCAATTTATAGTAATATTGGAGTTTAGTTTTACACTTAGACATTCTAAATGTCTGTTGTATAAGGAAAATAGTATTACGATCTTGATTAATGTTATTTCTGTATTTCCAATTTTTATTCTAGTGAAGTTGTCAGACTTTTCTATAATTCTAACAATCCACAATTCATTAGGTAGTATCAGAAGAATGGCATGAAGTTTGATAATGCAGTGGGCAAAAATTTTCCAAAATATACTTGTGGACAAAATGGTGAAATGTGAACTGGAGATATGGTCCTCAACCTTTAATAGTTTGTATCCTACCATCAAAGATGGTTCCACCATGATAAAGAAGAATGGCCATTTTGCCTGAGGAATTTGTGTTTGTTTTTCCAAGAGTCTCATAATGATGCAAGTGGCAATCTGCGCCACCTGTGGTATTTTTGGATAATGCTTTTGGGATTAAATAGTATATAGCAAATGTACTATCAATAACAAATTACTAGAATGGATATTACATATATCATCATATAGAAACACCACTGGCTTAATAATCTTACCTCTAAGGTTGAGTGCTATGTTAATGTAGAAAGAGGTCTTTAGGAAGTGTCACATACTTTTGTCCTTTCACCTTATTCAGTTTTTATTATGTAATTAGTGAAGTCACTGAAAGAGGGAAAATCATTTAGCAATACTTTGTATAAATGGGAAATGCCTGCTCTAGTTCCCCATGAGCTCCTTATTATCCAGCACTGCGACATAGCTGCTAAACACAAGAACATACTATGTAGTGACATTTATATAAATGTTAAATCCAGCAAAAAGCATTGGTTGGATGATCATTTACTATGAGTTGTTAACTGAGATTCCCGTCACTAAGGAAAAAAAATAAATACCAACAATAGTGGATTGGCTAAATAAATTATGGTTCTTCCATTTAGAACTCTATTCTGTATTTTAAATTATGTTGATGTAAATGTACTGACATGGAAGTATATGCATGATGTATCAAGTAAAAACAGGCTGTATAATAGTATGCAGTTCTGATCCCATTAAAATAGAATCAGATACATCTCTCTCTCTCTCTCTCTCTCACTTTCTTCTTCCCATCTTCCCTCACTCTCCTTTCCCTATGTATACAAAAGGTTTGGAGTAAGAAACATATATGCTAACCAGTAGATATCTCTGAACAATGGGATTATACATTTAGAAACTCTTCTCTTATTTATCCAGACATTGCAAATTTTCAAAAGAGAACATATATGGTTTCTATACCATAAAAGAAAATTGAATGAGTGAAACCTGCATTAGCAGAAAATTTGGGTTTTAGTTCAAAGTGTTTTCTAATTTCTAAAAATCTGTGTTTTTTTCCTTTACCTACTAGTAACAGCACATCACTTAAAATTATAATGAAGGACTGAAAAGCTTCTTACAAATGGCTTCAAAGAACAAACTTCATCTTCAAAAAACAGATCAAGTTCGAAGTAAAATAATTGAATAACCCTATTAGTAAAACTAGATGAAGAATCTATCAGTATGGTATCGAGAGCAATGATAGAGTGAAAAGTGAAATAGGGTACCCTCAAACTGCTAACTAGTTACAATTATCATCCATCATCTCTTCACCTCTTAAGATGGTTCCTGAAGCATAAAAACCACAACAAAAAAGAACCTATCAATGCACTATAGTAGGAATATTTGATAAACAAACAAATATTGCAGTGTACAACTACATCAGACTTTCTCCAACAGAAATTATTTGTTGTAAGTATTCAACAAGCAACTGTGGAAAGAACTCATGGATTCGAGAAGATACGGGTACTATGATTACAGACAGCATCACTGAATAACTAACCCAAGATCTTTGCTTCTATTCTTCCAATACAATCTGTCCTTAGTACAATTCTGGAAACAAAGTCTAGTCAGATCATCAATTTTCACTCCGAAATCTTAGGTTCAATGGAAGATACAGACTCGGGAAAACTATAGGCTACTCTGAATACCAGTCTATCAAGAATGTTACAGGATAAGCACTACCGCTTGCCAGCAGGGCAGAGTTAGCTGTTCCTCTTCTGCAGGAGTCCTTGCAGCAGTCCACATAGTGGTTCATACAGCCATCTGAGAGCTTTCTTTCCTTGTCTCCTACATCACAACTTCGGTACAAGATGAGACCCACATCAAACAGATGAGAGAGTTGCACTGACTTAGAGGCCACCTGCACCACTTGTAGTCAGTATCTCATGTAACCCCATAGGCATAGCTTCCAGGATTCCTCCCAAGGTACACGTCCATTTGTAAGAGCAACCACACTCAAGGAAACCCAAAGATATGGGTACCTGCCAGTATCTACAGTGCAAGAGTACAAATGAAGTTTATCAATTAGGGGGCATTTTACCATAAGTAATGTTGTCTACTGACACAGCTGATATACTACCCTTATCATGTAACCATGGAAACAGAGCTAGAGCCTTAAGAGAAGGTCAAACTCTCATGACCAAGGGCAAAATGTTCTTGTTAAACCTTTGCCCATATAGGGCAAGATACTTTTTTGTAGCGCTGGTAAGAGAGGCCAGTAAGAATGACCACTCAGTTACCATGAGATTTTAAAAGTCAGCTTTGGAGGATGAGAGGAATAGGGATGACGGGAAGAGTTAGAAATAGGGAATAGTTTAAGATAGGGGAAAAGAAGTGAATGAAATTATTCTGTAAGCCTGAACACCATCTATTTCTATTTGTTTTAATCGTAGTCAGTGTTTGAATAAAAACAGAATCTAAATTCAGTGTTTTTATTTTGTAGACAAGCAGATAGAGTCAGATCTCAAATTATATTCACTTAAGAAGTCATCTGGAATAAATCTGTAAAATACAGATTCATTTCTTAAGTTTTAGAGATACTGGAACTTAAGGAAAATTTATGTCTTTGCAAATGAAATAAGATGTTTACTGAATTCCTGAAGATTGTATCTTGATCTATGTCTAATGATAATCTTTAAAGAAAATAAAATATAACAAAAATGCCTAACAATTACTGAGTAACTCTTAATAGGGAGTTCAAAATACTTCTTTGATATAAATAAATTTAAAGCTCCTAGACTTATCAATGTCCATCACAGTGGCTGGTTCAAAGTAAGTGCTTAATAAATGTACTGAATTAATGAATATTCAGAGAGTATATCTTTTACACTCTATTTTACAAAGTTACTACGAAAAGTCAAAACTTCTATCAACATTAACTAGTGTTTTCTTAACATTGACCAGAACTGGTACAGATATTCTTAAATCTATATTCATTTCCACAAATAATCATCAAGTATCTCTATGTGCTATGATCTGTGCTAGCTGCTTGAAACACCATGTTTGTTCTCTAGGTATTCCCAGAAAATTCTAATATGACAGAAAAATACAAAACTGGATGATGCCATTGGGTCACTGAAGGACAAAAGCAAGCCTCACAGGCCACACCAAATCTTAAATATTAAAAAAGAAAGAAACAATACAGACATATGAAGTGCATTCTTCATTGAAGGAATAGCTTGAGCAAAGGCCTGGAGGTGAGAGAAAATATAATATATGTGGTAGACCTAAAAACAGTTTAGTATTGCTGAAGGAAATATTAATACTAAAGTGAGGAGGTAGTGAGAGATGAGGCTTCATCATGAAATGAACATAAAATATTTGCCTATTAACACACAGCATTTAAGGTGATAAATGTCTATAAATGTACCAATGAAAATAATGCTGCACATGTCTCTTGTCCCCTGCCCACCCCCAAAACTTTAACAATAGTGTCTGCTTAATTTTGGAACATACAAATAACAGATATGCTTTAGTAACCACTTACCAATTAAATACTAAGTTCACATTTTAAGCTTCGGTTTGTATATATTCCTGGCAATGAGCATATATAGACAATCTTCCTATTTTTAAGAAAACTCACAAAAGATGACCACTGGGTGTTACATGCAAGTGATAACTCACTAAATTCTACACCTAAAACCAATTTTACCATGTGTGTTAACTAATTAGAATTTAAATAAAAACTTGAAATTAAAATAGAATACAAATAAATTCTTATAAAAAATGAAAACACAAGGCTCAGCTTACAGTGTTTTCTACTGAAAAATCCACAAAAACTCATATTTAGCATCTTATGACATTCCTATTTCCTACTTTCCATGTCATCTCTGGTTTATCTAACAGGGAGTCATTAACTTTAACACATTCAACTTTGAAAAAATTCATATTTTATTACATTATACTGTGATATTCCTATATTAATTTTTTTCCTGAGATTGGTTTTTCCTATATCTTTTGTTGAATGGTGATTTCAAATGATCATGACACTGCTTCAGAGTTGCTACAGTTACAGAAAACAATCTGATTTCAACCATGGGACAGAGAATGCTAACAGGCTAGGAAAACACAGAAGCACCTCACAAACTCATAGGTTTGACCTTCTCAACTCATAGCTAGAATGTCTGGTCCTACACACAGCATAATGGTTCCAGCTTCCTCCAAACTTAAAGCTATTCTCACTTCACTTTATTCCCTCTCCTACTTTAATAATACCGGGAAATACTAGGCTATATGAAAATAGGAAAGCCTCATGATAGAGGCCTATATGGTTGGAAAGAGGCCTTCTACACCCTTCTCTAGAGGACAGCAAAGATGTTTTATCCTTCCCCTATTCCTGCTCCAAGCAGGTAGGGCTTATATGTGTTAAAAACTGGGGATGAGGTTGGGAGTTATCTAGCCCCAAATCTTCCTTTTGGAAAGTGGTGATGCCTATATTTATTGTCTCAGATGATGGATATGCAACTCTCCCTCAGACTCCAACGCAGTGAGGAATCTCACCTGCCTACTGGGTTTTAGGGCCTGAAGAAAGTAAGACAAGATGAACCGTAATTTTAGGTACCAGGAAGTGACCAACCACAAAGGTTTAATTTCAGCTCTCCAGTAGGTTATCAGAAACACATTAATATGAAAGTAGTGGGCTGTGTAAGTATGAATTGCTGTCAATATTTTAAGTATTCTGTTTTTCATATATCAATTATTAAAGGAATAAAGGAAGGAAAGAGGGGAAGAAAAAAGCAAGAAGGGATAGAAAATTAGAAAAACTGGCTAATATAAACAGCCTCTAATTGTTTGCAGTATTACCTAAAAATTATAGATCCTTTAATAGATATGTGATTAGGTAAGAGAAGGAAGGTGAGTTCAGCTGTTAGCTTGATGAGTCCCTGTGCAAAACTGCTGGGATTAACTGGGCTGGGGGTACTAGCTATCATGAGAGAATGGTGAATACCAGCCAAATTAGAGTGTCCAAAGTGTCATGAAAGAATGTAGGTTTGATCCAGGGTAGCACCAATTTCCAAATAATCTCATATGATAGAAGAAGTAATATGAATGGAATCTTTGTGTAGTGGTGACATCTGAAGACCATTGGTAGTAGCAGTAAGTTTCCTCAAGACTTACACTACATAAAAGCAAAGGCAGAGGTATAATGATTCTCTACCTGGGCAAAAGGGGCTGCAGTCCCATCAGATCTCAAGACCAGGATGTTTCCTAGTACTAAACAAGTTATCAAGTCAGTCTGAGCAATCAGGGTGGCAATGGTGGGAGAAGGCTATATAGCCTGTTGACATTAGAGCACTTATGGAATCAACCTAGCACCTGGATACTGAGCTAAAACCAGAAAGATTAATGCTCATAAGAGAATGAGATCACTAATATCCTGGCTCAGGAACTGAGCTGGATAGAGATGTAGGTAAAAAGTCTAGAATATTGATAAATAAGAAAGCAATACTATAATTGGTGTATTCATGGGTTTTTCAGGGTGTGTAAACTGTACTGGTGGCAAAGCCTGCCATTAGAGAGGCCCCTATCAAGATCTGCAATTTTTTAAAATAATTGAGCCCTTATTCACACATACACAGTATCACCCAAAATATACATTAGCACAGGAGAGCAAATTAAGCACATCACCTGTTTTTATAAAACAAACAACAAACAAAAAAACAAACAACGCCCTACCCCCCACCCGTTGTATTGGAACACAGGTATACCCTCTTCATTTGTTAATTGTCAATGGCTGGTTTCACACTACAAAAGCAATGCTTAATCTGGCTCATAAAGCAGAAAGCAGAAAGGGCTTTACTATCTGGCCTATTACAGAAAAAGTGTGTTGAGTAGTGCATTAGGGTAATACTACCTAGAATAAATCCAAAGGATCTCCAATTTCCATTCCTGCCATTTATTTTACTTCTATTTCTCAGGTAAATTAAAACCTGGGTTTTTTTTAAAGGCAAGATTTATACTAAAAGAGAGACAAGAAATGTATAAGAAATGTATAAAGATTCTAAAAATTTCAGGAAAAACACAAATTCAAAACATTAAATAACAAATTCTGAACAAATGAAAGCAACATTGGTACTCAATCCATCTACAATCCCTAAAATAAATTCTTAAAGTAATGTATACCTCAAATTTCTTTAAAAACAATTGTGGTTTTTCTCCTTATTAGTGACCAAGATAATCATTTTCAAAAATTGTATTTGAATACTGAGACAGAGAAAGGCTAAGTGACCTGCTTCTCAAACTGGGTCATAGGTTCCAAGGAACATGTGAATATGTTCAGAGAAATTCTTGTGTTTTCCACAAAATGTACAATTTTGTTTGTTTGTATTTTATTTCGTTAATGGGGGGGTGGTAATTACAGCTATGTAAGAGATAAGAAACTGAGTTCATACCTGCTTTATATACATACATATATAAAATTTTCTAGAAAAGAGTCTACCATAATTTTTTCCCTTGTAGAGTTGTAAATATAATAGTAATATTTGAAAAATCCTTGTCAGCGCATGTCAGTAGAGGAAGGAAAAATGACATTAAAAAATCATAACAACATAGTTAAAACTTGAGTGATTTTATAATTTGAATACCATTAATTATTAAAAACTCCTAAACCAAAGTTCATCTAGATCTCTCTGCCTGGAACAGTAATCACACATCTCTAAAACAACACTGCTTACATGACATTAAAACAAAAAGACTTGGGACGCCTGGGTGGCTCAGTTGGTTAAGCGGCTGCCTTCGGCTCAGGTCATAATCCCAGCATCCTGGGATTGAGTCCTACATCGGGCTCCTTGCTCAGCAGGGAGCCTGCTTCTCCCTCTGCCTGCCATTCTGTCTGCCTGTGCGCTCGCTCGCTCTCTCTCTTGTCTCTGACAAATAAATAAATAAAAAATCTTTAAAACAAAACAAAACAAAACAAAGCAAAACAAAAACAAAAAGACTTTAGCAAAAGTTAATGTATTATTCTGAGCTTACAGGATATGGACAGTTAAGTGATAAATGTTTAAATTACTAATACAACATATAAAATTATATACATTTGAAAACATGTTAAGTGACTCACACTCTGTATGATTAGTGTAAGCTCTGAAGAGTATAGTTTAAAGGTACATGTATTTTGAATAAAGCCTACAAATGCTTTAAGAGCAGGAACCATGTAATTTTTTACTTGTTACAAATTAAGATTCTAGGAAATAATGTCAAATTTTAGCATCTTGCAACATTCTTCTCTCAAAAAAGCTAAAATTATATATATTATATATATACATAATATCTATCCATCTCAAAATTAAGATTGCCAAAAGAAAGGGAATTTGTAGGACAATTTTATGATAATTCTGATTTCAATCTAATATACAGTTGACCCGTGAACATTGGTTTGAACTGCCAAGTCCACTTACATACAGTTTTAAAAGTACTGTACTATTAATGTATTTTCCTTATGATTTTTTAAAATATTTTATTTTTTTTACTTGAGAGAGAGAGAACGAGCAGGGGGATGGAGCAGAGAGGTAGAGGGAGAAGCAGACTCTCCGATGAGCAGGGAACCCCATGTAGGGCTCAATCCTAGGACCCTGAGATCATGACCTGAGACAAAGGCAGACACTTAATAGAATGAGCCACCCAGGTGCCCCATCCTTAGGATTTTCTTAAGATTTTCTTTCCTCTGGGGCACCTGGGTGGCTCAGTGGGTTAAGCCTCTGCCTTCGGCTCAGGTCATGATCTCAGGGTTCTGGGATCGAGCCCCGCATCGGGCTCTCTGCTCAGCAGGGAGCCTGCTTCCTCCTCTCTCTCTGCCTGCCTCTCTGCCTACTTGTTATCTCTATCTGTCAAATAAATAAATAAAATCTTTAATAAAAAAAAAAAAAAAGATTTTCTTTCCTCTCACTTACTTTATTATAACAATACTGTATATAATACATATACAAAATATGTGTTTATCAACTGTTTATGTTATTGGTAAGGCTCTGGTAAATAGTAGGCTATTAGTAGTTAAGCTTCTGGGGAGTCAAAAGTTATATGTGACTATGTGGAAAACTGGCACCCCTCATCTCCACATGTTCAAGGGTCAGCTGTACAAACTAGGAAAGTATTTTCAGCCAACATGGGAAAATGTTACTATGCATACTATAAAACACACACTTCCATATTAATAAATTAAAAAATTCAGGCCTCGATAGAATAAATGAATAGACCAAAGAGGATTTCATGAATAAATACTATTAAAACAAAATGAAGTACCATTGGTAAAGAAGACAGAAATATTTATCATCCTGAGAACCAATAAATAAAAACTGAAGATCTTAGGTGGAAAAAATACAAACTTTCAATTATACAGTAAGCCATTCTGATATATTACCAGATGGGATGTATGTATCAGTTTCATCTTCTTAAGAAGTAAATTGACAACATGAGTCAATAATAGCTTTAATGTTTTCATAGACTTTGGCACAGAAATTTCATTTTCAAGAATTCTAGTCTTTGGACACTGAGATGTTGACAGTCTTACGCAATAAAGCATTCACTCCTATGGTATAATAATGAAATATGAGAAACAATATAACGTCTAACATTAGGGGAATGGCTAAGTAAATTATTATGTACACACAAGAAAGAGTACATTTAAAAGTTTTGAATAACATGAAAATATATTTATGTTGGGGTAGATTTCCCCAGTTACAGATCAAGCAGACCTACATTCACCAGTAAGCAAGTATAGTTATTTATGATATAGGAAAGAGAATTTTTTAAAAGTAATATTCTAAATAATAATGCTAAGGGATTATAAATATGTCCAAAAATTGGAAAACTAGTAGAAATTATTTATATTATTTTAATTTTTAAAATCCTTGATGAAATCAAACCTCAAAAACTATTTCAAAAATTCAGCCAACTATTTCAAAATAGAGATTTGGAAACCTTTTTGGAATGGAGAAGAAAATATGTAAAATACAATGAATAAAGGGAGAGTTAAAGACTATCAGCATCAGAAATTAGTCCTATCTAACTTTTTTGTAATCTTGATGGAAATGTGCAAAGCCTCTTTGGTTAAGTAATGAACAAATAAAAAAAACCGAAGTAACAAGATAAGTAGTAGCAGAATCATATCTAAGTACATGAAAGGAGGCAAAAATGGTACATACGATTTGACTGAAGTTAGGGAGGTTTTATCATTTAGGGAGAAATGAAAAAAATATATTTATAGAACAAATAATCAAGCATTATCTGTCATAAGAAGAAACTTGAAAGTAAATTTTTCTATTTCTTCTGTAAAGTCTTCTATTTAACATGTTAACAAAATTCTAGGCATTATTAAGGATACTAACAACAAAATATTTTCTTTAAAAGATTTTATTTATTTATTTGAGGGAAAGAGTGACTGAGCATGAGTGGGGGTGGGGGAGGGGTAGAGGGAGAAGCAGATTTCCCCTTGAGCATGGAGCCCAACAGGGGACTCAATCTCAGGACCCAGAGATCATTACCCGACCTGAAGCCAGCAGCCTAACAGACTGAGGCACACAGGCACCTCCAAAATAAACATTTTTAACTTAAAATTTTTCAATAAATTTTGAAATATTTGACAGCAGTCCATACCTTACTTAGACCCTAGAATAATCAGTTTATAAGTATATGCAACAGAAAAACAGACTAGTTCAATTAACCCTCACTACTGTGGAAAGAAAACATAACATGGAAATTTATCAAGTACTACAAGAATGAATGACAAAAATTGGTTCTGTATAAACCATAGAATTAAAAGACTTATAAAGTGGGCATTTTAAGGCATTGCTCTATGCATTTGAAGCCTCCAAATACCTTAAAGCATCTCACCAATCACCAAGAACCAAGATTCCTCCTGGCCCTGTGCTACAGAAATCCTTTAAGGAATGAGAAGAATTTCCTTTAATTATTTTTTAATTGAAAAATAATTTTAAATATATTTAAATTTAGACTATTAAACTTTAATTACATTAGTGAATTTGCATAGCTCACTTAATATTAATTACATTCCTACTCAAATCAAGTCAAACTCCTACATCCAAACCTAAGAGTATGGTGACAGCATAATGTACAGCATAATGACTACAGTTTGTATTGTAGAACAGAAGTTTGCTAAGAGAGTAGAACTTAAATGTTGTCACCAAAAAGACATATACTCGAGGTGATGGGCATGTTAATTAACTCAATGGAGGAAATCCTATCCCAGGGTATATGTATATAAAATCATCACATCATACACTTTAAATTTTATTTTCAATTATATCTCAATGAAGCTGGAAAAAAAAAAAGGCCATGGGGATGCCAATAGGATTTTATTTATTTATTTGACAGACAGAGATCACAAGTAGGCAGAGAGGCAGTCAGAGAGAGAGAGAGGAGGAAGCAGGCTCCCTGCTGAGCAGAGAGCCCGATGTGGGGCTTGATCCCAGGACCCTGGGATCATGACCAGAGCTGAAGGCAGAGGCTTTAACCCACTGAGTCACCCAGGCGACCCGATAATGCCAATAGGGTAAAAAATTTGCTTACTGGGTATTCCGTTACTGAATGTGTAAATGCTGTAGCTTACTGTATATATAGAAGGCAAATAATAAATTATACTTTCCTTCAGTTGTCAGAACCAGCTTTTACTCATATACAAACATTTCATAATAAAAAAGCCACTGACAACTCTTCAGTTAAATATGTATTAATAAATGACGATAAGATACAAATATGCAAACTATGGAAATAGATACATAACTTTTTTTTTTTTTAAAGGGAGAGGCAGAACCAGACTCCCTGCTGAGCAAGGAGCCAGACATGGGGCTAGATCCCAGGACCCTGAGATCATGACATGAACTGAAGGCAGACACTTAATCAACTGAGCCACCCACGCGCCCCTACATACAACTTTTACACAACCAAATAATATCACCAACAGGGATTTGTAAGTTCTTGCCAGGGTTCTTCATTAAGAAGTCTTCTGTTGTGTCTATAATACTAGCAACATCACAAATGTACACATACAGGACACTAGATATTATAAAAACTTATATGCAAATGTTTCATCTATTTACACACTTATCCATCCATCCACCCAATCCATTCTATAAAACACTTTCATTGTGTTCCAATGACTTAATTTAAATACTGAAATAGCCCTAAGTTCTGACTACCTCACATAAGGATACTATGTTTTTCTGCAGTGTAAAAAAAAGAGAGAGAGAGAGAGAGAGAGAGAGAGAAAAGGCATTCTGGAAGGAAGTTTTTAAGCTAATAATTCAGTCATACTTTTTGCCTAACAAATATTCTTTGAACAAACTTTAAAGTCAGAAAGTAATGAAATCTACCCGAGGAAAACTTTAAACACTGTGTCTATCCTATACAGATGTTAGAGATAAATGGCAAAGTATATATGGAGACAGAATAAAATGTTGTGATTATACTTCGCTCATTTTTTTCTTAACGAAGTAATGAAACTAAAGATAAATGACAGTGGAGAATATTTAGTAGTAAACAAATAAGAGCCTCTGAAAAAAATTTTTTAAAGCAATTGCAATGCAAATAAAAGCAATCTAGAAAGTCAAAATAAATATTTATATATTGGAACATGTTAAGCCATCCATAATTTAAATTTGTTTCATAATAAGATCACTCATATTACAAAAGATTACAGAATAAAACATATACAAACATAAAAGCTGACAACATTGGGAGTAGATGGGTTTGAATTGTGGCTTTTCCACTTACTGGCTAAGGGACACTGACAATTAAATTTAACATTTCAGTCCAGTTTCATTATCTGGAATATACAGACACTACCTAATTTGTAGGGTATCTGTGAGCACCCAAGAAATAGTTCGGGGAAAGCAGTTCATGACACTGTCAAATGATAAATAAATAATACATATTGTAAGACAGAAGTAAGGGGGGGGGGAAATGCTGACTCAAACTCTGAGGTAAAAGGTAGAGAGATGAGAGTTATACATTCTCTCCTTTAAAACAGCACTCTAGGAGGGAGGAGCAAGATGGTGGAGAAGTAGAAGACCTAATATCATCCAGTCCCAGGAGTTCAACTAGATAGTTATCAAACCATTCTGAACACCTACAAACTCAACAAGAGATAGAAGAGAAGAAGAGCAGCACTTCTAGGAACAGAAAAGCCACCACTTTCTAGGAGGTAGGGTGTTTGGAGAACTGAATCTGAGGTGATATATGGGAAGATAGACAGTGGGAAGAGGGGGTGAGAGGCCGGCTCTCAGCAAGTGATAGAGCCGTGGAACACAAAATCAGAACTTTTAAAAATCTGTTCCAATGAGGGATGTGGCTCCAGAGGCTAAGTGGGGGGTGGAGCCCTCGCTAAGACAGGGTGGTCTCAGGACCCATGGCGGGTCACAAAAAGACTGGGAGTGCCTGAGTGTGGCAGAGCCCCCAGATATCAGAGCATGGAAGCAAGCTGCAGAGATGGAGCCGAGGATGGGGCTCTCAGCTCAGGGTTAACTTAAACTATGATCTGAGGCATAGTCAGGCCACTTGTTCTTCGAGCAGAGACCCCATAAGTGGCAGATCTGGGGAGACTCCCCCCATTCTTCCTCTGGGAACAGCAGTGCGGGAGCATGCTGCAGGAATTTGCTGGGTTTGGAGACTCAAAAGGGGGCTGGATGCCAGAGATAGAAACGTTCGGTCACAGGCTGAGCATGGAGTGTTGCAAGAGACCAGGAAGATGGGGGTGACTGACTGCCTTTCTCTGAGGGCGCACTGAGGAGTGGGACCCTGAGCTCTCACCGCCTACAAGTCTAGAGTTTAGGAGGCCGCCATCTTCATTCCCGACCTCCAAAGCCGTTCAGAAAGAGCTCAGGGAACAAAAGCTACCAAGCGCAAACCTGAGAAGATTGCTTAGCCTGGCCCCTGACAAGGGCGATGCAATTCCGTCTCAGGCAAAGGCATTTGAGAATCACTGCAAGAGGCCCCTCCCCCCAGAAGATCAGCAAGAACATCCAGCCAAGACTGAGTTCATCAATCAATGAGAACTGCAGAACTCCAGAGATAGGGGAAAGCAATACATAGTACTCATGGCTTTTCCCCCATGATTCTTCAGTCTTTCAAAGTTAAATTTTTTAAATTTTATTTTTTTCTTATTCTATTTTTCAAAGAATTTTCCTCTTTGCTATTTTAACATTTTTTGAACTATTTTGTCAATACCTTTTTAAAAGTTTTATTTAATTTTCATTGTTATAGTCATATTTCCCATCATTGTATTTAGCTTTATTTTTCATATACATATAGGTTTCTCCTTCTTTAAAATTTTGGGATACAGTTTCCTCTAACAGATCAAAATATACCAGGTATAAAACTAGTGCATGGCTTTTTCTAGTCTCTAGCCTGATCACATTCTTTCCTTTTTCTCTTTTTCTTTTTCCAACCAAATTCTTATCAAATCCTTATTTAGAATCTTTTTAAAATTTCATCTTTACAGTCATATTCCATCCCTTCATCATATTCACCCTTATTTTTGTATAAGTTCATTTTTCTTTGAATATTGGGACACAGTTTCTTCTAACTGATCAAAATACACCCAAAAACAAGTGGTTGACTCTGTTCTATTCACCAGTCTAAAACATGTGTGTGTGTATGTATGTATATATATATTCCCCCCCCCCCCGCTTTCTCTCCCCCCGCCCCACTGCACCTTCAGGTCTCTTCCAATTTAGTTAGTATATATTTTTCTGGGGTTGTTGCTACCCTTTTAGTATTTTATACTCTCATTCATCTATTCTTACATAGATAAAATGACAAGGCAGAAAAACTCACCTATAAAAAAACAAGAGGCAGTACCTATGGCTAAGGACCTAATCAATACAGACATCAGTAAGATTTCAGATCTAGAGTTCTGAATGATGATTATCAAGGTGCTAGCTGGGCTCAAAAAAAGCATGGAAGATACTAGAGTATCCCTTCTGGAGAAATAAAATCCCTTTCTGGAGGATTAAAAGAACTAAAATCTAACCAAGTTGAAATCCAAAAAGCTATTAATGAGGTGCAGTAAAAACTAGAGGCTCGTACTGCTAGGAAAAATGAGGCAAGAGAGAATTAGTGATATACAAGACCAAATGATGGGGAATAAAGTAGCTGAGAAAAAGAGAAAAACAACTATTGGACCACGAGGGGAGAATTTGAGAGATAAGTGATACCATAACATGAAAAAGTATTAGAATATTTGGGATCCCAGAAGAAGAAGAAAGAGAGAGGGGGAAAGAAGATATATTTGAGGAAATTATAGTAAAGAATTTCCCTAATTTGGTGAAGGAGACACGCATCAAAATCCAGGAGGCACAGAGACCACCCCCCCAATCAATAAAAATAGGTCCAAACCCTGTCATCTAATAGTAAAACTTACTAGTCTTAGTGACAAAGAGAAAATCCTGAAAGCAGCTCGGGACTAGAAGTCTGTAACATACAATGGTAGAAATATTAGATTGGCAGCAGACATATCCACAGAGATTTGGCAGGCCAGAAAGGACTGGCATGATATATTCAGAACACTAAATGGGAAAAATATGCAGCCAAGAATACTATATCCAGGTAGGCTGTCATTGAAAATAGAAGGAGAGATAAAGAGCTTCCAGGACAAACAAAAACTAAAAAAATTTGTAAACACCAAACTAGCCCTATAGGAAATATTGAAAGGGGTTCTCTAAGCAAAGAGAGAGCCTAAAAGTAGCAGACCAGAAAGGAACAGAGACAACATACAGTAACAGTCACCTTACAGGCAATACAATGGCACTAAATTCATATCTTTCAATACTTATCCTGAATGTAAATGAGCTAAATGCCCCAATCAAAAGGCAGAGAGTATCAGAATGGATAAAAAAACAAAACCCATCAATATTCTGTCTGCAAGAAACTCATTTTAGACCCAAAGACACGTCCAGATTTAAAGAGAGGGGGTGGAAAACAATTTACCACGCTAATGGACATCAAAAGAAAGCTGGGGTGGCAATCTTTATATCAGATAAATTAGATTTTAAGCCAAAGACCACAATAAGAGATGAGGAAGGACACTATATCATACTCAAAGGGTCTCTCCAACAAGAAGATCAAACAATTTTAAATATCTACACCACTAAAATGGGAGGAAACAATTTTATAAACCAATTAATAACAAAATCAAAAGAACAGATCAAAACTAACACAGTCAGAGTAGGGGACTTTAATACCTCCTCATTGAAATGGACAGATCATGCAAGCAAAAGCTCAACAAGGAAATAAAGCCTTTAATGACACTCTGGACCAGATAGACATCACACATATATTCAGGAAATTCCATCCCAAAGCAACAGAATACACATTCTTCTCTAGTGCACATGGAACACTCTCCAGAATATGGAGACCCATATCCTGGGTCACAAATCAGGTCTCAACTGGTACCAAAAGATTGGGAACTTTCCCTGCATATTTTTAGGCCACCATGTTCTGAAACTAGAACTCAACCACATGAGGAAAGTTGGAAAGAACTCAAATACACAGAGGTTAAAGAGCATCCTACTAAAGAATGAATGGGTCAACCAGGAAATTAAAGAAGAATTTAAAAAATTCATGTAAACAAATGAAAACAAAACCAAAAGTGTTCAAAATCTGTGGGAAGCAGCAAAGGTGGTCCTGAGAGAAAAGTATATAGCAATACAAGCCTTTCTCAAGAAACAAGAAAGGTTGCAAATACACAACCTAACCCTATACCTAATGGAGCTGGAGACGGAACAGCAAAGAAAGCCTAAACCCAGCAGCAGAAGAGAAATAATAAAGATCAGAGCAGAAACCAATGAACAGAAAGCAAAGGAGCAGTAGAACAGATCAAAGAAACTAGGAGCTGGTTCTTTGAAAGAATTAATAAGATTGACAACCCCCTGGCCAGACTTACCAAACAGAAAAGAGAAAGGACCCAAATAAATAAAACCATGACTGAAAGAGGAGAGATCACAACTAACACCAAAGAAATAGAAAAAATTATAATAACATATTATGAGCAACTATACGCCAGCAAATTTGACAATCTGGAAGAAATGGATGCATTCCTGGAGACATATAAACTACCAAAACTGAACCAGGATGAAATAGAAAACCTGAACAGACCTATAACCAGTAAGGAGATTGAAGCAGTCACCAAAAATCTCCCAACAAAGAAGAGCCCAGGGCCAGACGGCATCCCAAGGGAATTCTTCCAAACATTTAAAGAAAAGTTAATTCCTATTTTCCTGAAACTGTTTCAAAAAACAGAAATGGAAGGAAAACTTCCAAACTCATTTTATGAAGCCAGCATTACCTTGATCCCAAAACCAGACAAAGACCCCATCAAAAGGAGAATTACAGACTAATATCCTTGATGAACACAGATGCAAAAGTTCTCACGAAAATATTAGCCAATAGGATCCAACAGTACATTAAAAGGACTATTCACCATGACAAGTAGGATTTATTCTAGGGCTACAAGGTTGGTTTAACATCTGCAAATTAATCAATGTGATACAATACATTAATAAAGGAAAGAACAAGAACTATATGATACTCTCGATAGGTGCTGAAAAAGCATTTGACAAAGTACAGCTTCCTTTCTTGATCAAAACTCTTCAAAGTGTAGGGATACCTCAATATCATAAAAGCCATCTATGAAAAACCCACAGCAAATATCATTCTGAATGGGGAAAAAGAGCTTTTCCTCTAAGGTCAAGAACACAGCAGGGTTGTCCACTATCACCACTGCTATTAAACATAGTACTAGAAGTCCTAGCCTCTGCAATCAGACAAAAAAAAGAAATAAAAGACATCCAAATCGGCAAAGACGAATTCAAACTCTCACTTTTTGCAGATGATATGGAAAATCCAGGAGACTCCACTCCAAAACTGCTAGAACTCATACAGGAATTCAGTAAACTGTCAGGATATAGAATTAATGCACAGTAATCAGTTGCATTTCTATACACCAACAGCAAGACAGAAGAAAGAGAAATTAAGGAGTTGATCCCATTTACAGTTGCACCCAAAACCGTAAGATACCTAGGAATGAACCTAACCAAAGGGGCAATGTATCTGTATTCAGGAAACTATAAAGTACTCATGAAAGAAACTGAGGAAGATACAACGAAATGGAAAAACGTTCCATGCTCATGGATTGGAAGAACAAATATTATGAAAATGTCTATGCTACCTAAAGCAATCTATACATTTAATGCAATCCCTATCAAAATACCATCAATTTTTTTAAAAAAATGGAACAAATCCTAAAATTTATATGGAACCAATAAAGACCCCGAATAGCCAGAGGAATGTTGAAAAAGAAAACCAAAGTTCATGGCATCACAATTCCAGACTTCAAACTCTATTACAAAGCTATGATCATCAAGACAGTATGGTACTGGCACAAAAACAGACACATAGATCAATGGAACAGAATAGAGAGCCCAGAAATAGACCCTCAACTCTATGGTCAACAAATCTTCAACAAAGCAGGAAAGAATGTCCAGTGGGAAAAAGTCTCTTCAACAAATGGTATTGGGAAAATTGGAGAGCCAAATGCAGAAGAATGAAACTGGACCACTTCCTTACACCACACAGAAAAATAGACTCAAAATGGATGAAAGACCTCAATGTGAGATAGGAATCCACCAAAATCCTTGAGGAGAACACAGGCAGCAACCTCTTCGACCTCAGCCGCAGTGACTTTTCCTAGGAACATTGCCAAAGGCAAGGGAAGCAAGGGCAAAACCGAACTATTGGGACTTCATCAAGATCAAAACCTTTTGCAAAGCAAAGAGAACAGTTAACAAAACCAAAAGACAACTGACAGAATGGTAGAAGATATTTGCAAATGACATATCCGATAAAGGGCTAGTATCCAAAATCTATAAAGAACTTATCAAACTCAACACCCAAAAAACAATGAATCCAATCAAGAAATGGGCAGAAGACTTGAACAGACATTTCTGCCAAGAAGACACCCAAATGGCCAAGAAACGCATGAAAAAGTGCTCCACATCACTTATCATCAGGGAAATACAAATCAAAACCACAGTGAGATACCACCTCACACTAGTCAGAATGGTAAAGTTAACCAGTCAGCAAATGACAGATGTTGGCAAGGATGCAGAGAAAGGGGAACCCTCCTACACTGTTGGTGGGAATGCAAGCTGGTGCAACCACTCTGGAAAACAGAATGGAGGTTCCTCAAAAAGTTGATAATAGAGCTACCCTATGACCCAGCAATCGCACTATCGGGTATTTACTCTAAAGATACAAATGTAGTGAAACGAAGTGGCACGTGCACCCAAATGTTTATAACAGCAATGTCCACAATGGCCAAACTATGCAAAGAACCTAGATATCCATCAACAGATGAAGGAAAATAGAAGACGTGATATATATATATAAACACACACACACACACACACACGCACACACACGCACACATATATACAATGTAATACTATGCAGCCATCAAAGAACCAAAATCTTGCCATTTGCAATGACGTGGATGGAACTAGAGGTTATTATGCTACGTGAAAGTCAATCAGAGAAAGAGAATTATCATATGATCTCTCTGATATGAGGAATTTGAGAGGCAGGGCAGGGGGTCGGGGGTGTAGGGAGGGAGAAAATAAAACAAGATGGGACAGGGAGGGAGACAAACCATAAGAGACTCATAATTTCAGGAAACAAATTGAGGGGTGCTGGGGGGGTGGAGTGGGATAGGGTGGCTGGGTTATGGACATTGGAATCTGTACCCCTGAAGGAAATAATACATTATATGTTAATTTAAATAAAAAGCACCCTAAGAACAATATTCATTGTGTAGTTTAAAGTATGTAATGTACAGGATGAAAAAAGGCGATCACTGATATGTCTCTGGGAATGACCTGAGTAACATTGAAGATTTTAATGTCTGTTCTTTTTAATCAATAAAGTTGAACCAGATATACACCAGTTCTTATTTCAGGGTCCAGAAAACAAAACAAACCAATTAAAAAATAAAACAGCAGCACAACTCAATACAGTTTTTAGAATCCAATTTTTTTAAAGCATGGGAATAATTTTGTGTGCATTCCCTTCATGCTGCTGCTAATATCCAGGATCAAAGATTCTAGTGGTGAAACCTAAGTAAAATGCATTTTGACATAATTACAAACCCTAAAGCACACTGAATGTACTTTTTTTTGCTTTATTTTTACTATATTGGATTTAAAACTCCAAAAAAAAATCGAAACCAGTAGAACAGTATGGGATTCTAAGACTCATGATCCTATTACTAAGTAACAAGGTCTTCATATTGTTCATATCCCATGACCACATGCCTTTAACATATAGAGATCAATAACAAAAAAAGACATTCTTAAAGGCTTGAGTTAAACAAAACACTTTTAAAGAACAGAGAAGGCACTGAAGAAATCACAATAGAAATCAAAGTATATTTATAAGAAAAGAGTAACAAAACCCTGTATTTTAAAATTTGGGATATACAGTTAAAGCAGTATTTACTGGATACTTAATGGTCTTACTTATCTTAAAAAAGATAAAAGCCTGAAAATTGATGAGAAAGCATCTAAGTTGCAATTAAAAAGTCACTATATAATGAATAAAGTAATATTAAAAAGTAGAACAAAAACATTAAAAGATAGTTATAGAAATAAATTAAATAGAAAATAAGAACACAGCAGTATCAGCAGTACCAAAAGTTAGTAGTACCAAAAGCTATGAATAACGTTGATAATGCCATTACTGTGTTAATCTTATATAAGAAAGAAGCATAAATAAAAATGTTGTATGTGAAAAGTAGCATATAACAAATAATGCATATATTAACCAGGTAAGAGATCACGAACATCTTTATGCCTATAAACAAGAAAACACAGACATACATGAATTCTTAGAAAACTTTAACATTATTATCTAAAGAATAAACTAAGACTCTAAATATTCTTTAATCACTAACGTAATTATATCTCAACACCTCTCACATACACACACACACCAACAACAGCTTTGATGGGTTATAGGTATTTTTCAGAACGCATTCAAACACAATTCTAATCTTATAAAAACATTTCCAGGCAATGAAAAAAGAAAAAGGTAAACATAAACTAATTAAAAAAGGGGGGGGGGACAAATACAGAGCACTCTTGCTTCCTGGAAAGAGTTGAAAAATGCACGAACTAAATATTTTAAAATCTAATCCAGCAATGTAGAAAAAAGTGTTACAACATGACTAAGTTGGTTTATAACAGGAATACCAAGTCAGTTTAATTTAGAAAATTACTTAAATGTAATTTAATTTAACATTTGCATTAACAGATTAAAGAAGAAAAATATAAACAACTCAATAATGCATTTAATATGACTCAATAGTTGTACATGATAAAACCTTTTAATACTGGGAACAGAAAATGACTTTAAAAATCCACCAAAAAAAAAAAAAAAGTCGCACTTAAAAGGTGATGTGGAAAGTACTTTTTTAAAAAAGCAAGATTACAAGATATCCATTATCATTGACACTGGAGATTCTATCCCTATATAAAAGCAAAGGGAAGATATAATAGGTATAAGGCTTTGAAAGTAACAAACAAAATTTTACATTTGCTAAGAAAGATTACCTATTTTAAAAATATTCTGAGAACAAAATTATTAGAATGAAAAAGAGTGCTTAGTAAGCTTCCTAGATAAATAACAGATACACAAAAGAGAACTGCATTTCTGTACTAAAATAAGATACAATGTATTTTAAAGTACAAAACTATATAGAAGAATTACACTGGGAAAATGTCAAAACTTTGTGAAATATTAAAGAGTAAAATACAAGAAGTATCCTATAGCCTTATACTTAAAGCCTTGTTTGTAATGATGACATCAATTCTAATAAAAATCCACATGAGGTTTCTTACAGTCTATGACACACTGATCAAATTTCCATGGACGTACTATGTGACAAGATTTAGTCTATCAGCTATCAAGATTTATTTTAAAGGTGTAACAATTAAGGCAAGAGTTAGACAAACTGACCAATGAACCCAATAGTGAGTCCAGAAACTGACCCATACATGTATTATAACATAATTTAAAACAAATGGAGCAATGAAAATTAATGGTACCGGAGAATTCATTCAATAAACAATGCTCGTACACTTAAACACTGAAGGAACTAATAAAATTAGATCCTATCTCAAATTCTAGACAGAAACCCAATTCAAGTGCAGGTAGGTATAAAAAAATGTAGAAGACAATAGTTTAAAACTTAAAAAAAATGTTACAGGAAAATATATTAAACACAAAACAAAAAGAATTTAGAACTTCTTTTCTTTGAAGCACCATAAAAACAAAATACAAAATGGGAGAAGATATTTGCTACGTGCATAGAAAATTAGTATCTAGACATACAAAGAATTCCTAAACTGAGAAAATGGAATCACAAATGTACCATGTTAAAATATAGTTAACCTCATTAGTAATTAAAAAAATGCAAATTAAAATTATAAGATGCCATTTCACACATACCAGATGGTAAAACTTTAAAAAAAGGTGGTCAGCAGAGGAAATACCAAGGGTCAGAGAAATAAATAGAAGAGCAATGGCAATTCTCATACCCTGGTGGCAGAATAAAGTGATACAATGATTTTGGAAAACAGAATGAATTGATCTTGTAAAATTGAACATATGCATAGACTGTGATTCTGCAATTCTGTGTAAACCCACCTTAGAGTAGTGCTCCTCAAATAATCCATTTTGAACAACCCACTGTATTTGTTAAAATTTCCAATCTGTTACAGATCAATACTCATGTAAAATATAATAAAAATGAATTGCTAGATAAGTAGTCATGTGCTTGGATAGTGCAGCTATTAAAGTTTCTAAACATTTTCAACTTTTGTACTTATTTTGTCAAAAAACAGTGACAATTTGAGGATCAGTACTGGTTCATGAAACACATTTTGAAAAAGCGCTATGTTAGAGCAATGCTATTCAAGAAAACCTCTAATAACAGAAATGTTGTATAACTGAGCTTGACAAACTGAAATCAAAGTGTGTATTCTGAGCACAATGGAATGAAATTTGAAGTCAACAGCAGAAAGAAATTTGAAAAATTCACAAATACCTGGAAATTAGACAACACACTTCTAAATAACCAGTAAGTCAAAAAAGAAATCACCAGAAAAATTAGGAAATACTTTGAAACAAAAGAAAAGGAAAACACAATAGATAAAACCTTAAGGTATATGGTGAGTGAACTACAGAAGCTGAAGGCTCTCCATTTTAGAAAGGAAACATCTCTGCTGTTTTTCTGTTAGGCTCCATTTACTCATGTTCCAAAGTTTGCCTGTGAATGAGTCAAAGAGGCCATGTTCCCACTTCAAGGGGAGAGAAAGAAAATGAATCATTCCCTGAGTTTTGTCCTATGCCCCAAACACCTGATTTTAAGACCAGAAGAAGCGCCAGATCACAAACATGTTCCAGCACATTAGCATCAAACAAGCCTCACTTGTGGCTAGCATCAACCTCTTACCTTCAGTAATTCATGGAGTAACACCTATTGTTCGCCTGACACTCCTCTTTTTTTTTTTTGGACACTGATCTTTGATTAGGAAAGGAATCACTCATTCCTCTGATCATCTGAATCCAGACACTAGTCTGGATTCCTGAAGGAACACATACCACAGACCCCTTTCCGACATAAACACCTAATGCCAAATGACAATAAGACCCTGCTTTCCCTTTGGAGGCTCCCAAAGACTTTGTCTTCTACTCTCTACATTCAATAAACTGTTGCCACTTTGTCTGGCTTGTGTTTGATTTCCAGCTTCTTGACGCCAAAGACCCTCTTGGCTGGTCCTATGAGATGCCTTTCTGGGCCGGCACCAAAAGCATTGTTAAAGGGAAAATTTAAAGCTGTGAAGGCTCACATTAAAAAAGAAGAAATCAGTAACATAATTTTCTACCTAAAGAAACTAGAAACAGAGCAAAGTAAATCCAAAGAAAGAGGAAAATAATAAAGATTAGAGCAGAGATAAAGAACAGAAAATAGAGGGACACCTGAGTAGCCTAGTCAATTAAGTGGCTGACTTCAGCTCAGGTCCTGATTCCAGGGTGCTGGGATCGAGACCTGCATGGTCTCGCTCTGACTGCCAATCCCCCTGCTTGTGTGCTCTTTCTGTCTCTCTCTGACAAATAGGTAAATAAAATATTTTTAAAAAGAGAATAGAGAATAGAAAAAAAAAAGAGAAAAATCAACAAAAGCAAAAGTTGGTTCTCCTGAGATCAGTAAAATTGACAAACCTTTAGCTAGATAGACCACATTAAAAAAAGGAGAGATTATAATTACTAAAATCAAGAATGAAAGGAGGGATATTACCATGGGCTTTATACAAATAAAAAAGGATTATAAGACTATACTATATATAGGGGCGCCTGGGTGGCTCAGTGGGTTAAGGCCTCTGCCTTCGGCTCAGGTCATGATCTCAGGGTCCTGCGACTGAGCCCCTCATCAGGCTCTCTGCTTGGGAAGGAGCCTGCTTCCCTTCCCCTCTCTCTCTGCATGCCTCCCTGCCTACTTGTGATCTCTGTCTGTCAAATAAATAAATAAAATCTTTTTTAAAAAAAGTATACTATATATAATTATATGCCAACAAATTAGATGACCTAGATAAAATGGACAAATTCTTAGAAACACAAGGACTTCCAAAACTGACTGAAGAAGAAATAGAAAATCTGAATGTACTTATGTCAAATTAAAAGATTTACATCAATTATCAAAAAATTTCTAATATAAAAGTCCAGGACCAGATGGCTTCACTGGTAAATTCTACCAAATATTTGTTTCTTCATTTATTTATTTTTAAGGATTTATTTATTTATTTGTCAGAGAGAGAGAGGGAACTTCTCCTTCACAGAGGGAACATAAGGAGGCAGGTGGGAGAGGGAGAAGCAGGCTTCCTGCCCACTAGGGATCCCGATGTGGGGCTTGATCCTAGGACCCTGGGATCATGACCTGGGCCCAAGACGCTTATAATAAGACGCTTAGCAACTGAGCCACCCAAGTGCCCTTCTACCAAATGTTTAAAGAGAAATTAACACCAATCTTTCTCAAGCTCTTCCACAAAACAGAAGAGGAAAGAATACTCCCTAAATCATCCTGTAAGACCATTATATCCTGATACCAAAGTAAAAAAAAAAAAAAAGAAAGAAAGAAATCACACGAAAACTATTGACCCATACCTCTTATAAATATAAATACTATAATCAACAAATTTAGAAAACCAAATCCAGCAACATTAATACACATTATACATGATAATCAAGTAGGATCACTCTAGGAATGAATGGTTAGTTCAGCATTTGAAATTCAATGCATGTAATACACCATATTAATAGAACAAAGTGAAAAACCATATGATCAACTCAATAAATGTAAAAAAAAAATTTAAAAAAAAACCTATGACAAAATCCAACAACCTTTCATGACCAAAAAACAAAACAAAACAAAACAAACCACTCAACAAACCAGGAATAGAAGAGAAATTTCCTCAACCTGAAGGATCGTTAAAAAACAAAAAACAAATAAAAAACCCCAAAGAAAAGATCATACTTAATGTTGAGATAGTGAAACTCTTCACCCTAAGATCAGGAACAAGAAAAGATCTCTGTTCACACCTCTTCTATTCAAATGATAAGGGAAGTTCTAGGGAGAGAAATTAGATAAGAAAAAAAAAAAAGGCATCTACACTAGAAAGGAAGAAGTTAAAAAAAATAAAAGAACTATTTCTATTTGGAGGTAACATAATTTCATCTACGTAGAGGAATCTGTAAAAAATTATGAGAGCTAATGAGTTCAGCAAAGTTATAGAACGTAAGCTCAATATAGAAAAAGCAGTTGTTATTTCAACACTAGCAATGAACAAACCAAAGAGGAAATTAAGAAAATAATTCCATTTACAAAAGCATGAAAAGGAATAAAATAGACAGGAATAAATTTAACCAAGAAGTTTAGGACTTGTACACTGAAACCTATAAAACATTGTTTAAAGAGATTAAAGAAGACCAACATAAATGGAAAGACATCCCATGTTCATGGATTGGAAAGTAAATATTATTAAGACTGTAAAAATCTCAAAATTGATCTATACATTCAATGCAATGTCTATAAAAATTCCAACAGCCTTTTCTTTTTCTTTTCTTTTCTAATTTCCTTCTTTCTCTCTTTTTCAGAAATAGAAAAGCTGATTTTAAAATTCATATGGAAATATAAAGGATCCTAAATAGCCAAAGCAGTCTTTGAAATAAAAAAAAAAAGTTCAAGGATTCACATTTCCTGATTTTAAAACTTACTACAAAGCTATAGTGCTCAAAACACTGTGATAGTGACATAAGGAGAGACCTATAAATCAACGGAAAAGAACTGAGACTCTGAAATATACCCATATGATTATGATCAACTGATTTTTGACAAAGGTGCCAAGATCATTCAATGGGGGAAAGAATAGTTTCTTCAAACGGTGATCGGAGAATTGAATACACAAAAGAATGAATCTGGACCTTTACTTCGTATCATACACAGAAGTTAACACAAAATGGATCAAAGACTTATATGCAAGAGCTAAAAAATATGTATAACTCCTAGAAGCAGAGATACAAATCTTTGTTATGTTGGATTTGGATTAGGTTTTTTTTTTTTTAAATAAGACACTAAAAATTCAAGCAACAACAAAATAGTTAAACTGCTTAATTAAGAACTTCTGTGCATCAAAGGTTATGATCAAGAAAGTGAAATGATAATACAAGGAATGGGTGAAATATTTGCAAATATATATATCTAGTAAGAGTCTAGTGTCCAAAGCATATACAAAAAATCCTCTTACACCTTAACAATAAAAAGACAATAAAAAGAAGGGGTGCCTGGGTGGTTCAGTGGGTTAAGCCTCTGCCTTTGGCTCAGGTCATAATCTCATGGTCCTGGGATTGAGCCCCACATCGGGCTCTCTGCTCAGCAGGGAGGCTGCATCCCCCCCCCCCACAGCACCCTGCAACCTGAGCACTTGTGATCTATGTCAAATAAGTAAATAAAATCCTTTTTAAAAAAAAGACAACAAAAAGATAAACAATTCATTTTAAAAATGAGTCAGAAGATTGGGCAAATGGACAAAAGATTTGAGTATACCTCTTTGCAAAGAAGATCTGTAAATGGTCATTAAAAACATGAAACAATGCTGTCGTTAGCCATCAGGAAAGTCAAATCAAAATCAAATGAGATACCACTTCAAACCAACCAGGATAGCTATCATAAAAAATATACATAATAAATGCTGGCAAGCATGTGCAGAAACTAGAACCCTCACATACTACTGGTGGAATGTAAAATGGAGCAACCACTTTACAAAAAAGTCTGGCAGACCCTCAGATATTAAACAAAGAGTTACCATATGACCCATCAATTCCACTCCAAAGTATATACCTCAGAATACTGAAAACATGTATTTACACAAAATCTTGTACATATATGTTTATAGAAGCAGTATCTATAATAACCAAAAAGTGAAAGCAACCCAAATATCTATCAACTGATGAATAAACAAAATGTGCTATATCCATAAATCAAAAAATTATTCAACCATAAAAGGGGCCGAAGTATTGATACAAACACATGGATGAAACACTGTGCTAAATAAAATAAGCCAGACATAGTGATATCATTCCGTGTATTTGAAATGTCTAGAATAAGCATATCAACAGAAACAGAAAGTAGAGGCTGCCAGTGGTGGTGGAGGGGTAAATTTTAAGTGACTGTTAACAGGTTTCTTTATAGAATGATAGAACTATTCTGTAATTAGATAGTGGTGATGGTTCCACAATATCATTTATATACCCCAAACTACTGAATACACTCTAAAATGGTTACAATGGTGACATTCACATCATGTAGATTTTACCTCAATTAAAAAAAGTAAAAATAAATCCTCCTCTCCCCACCCCCCCAACCAAGAAAGCAAGATAAATGCTCAAGAAATTTCAGTTTTTTTCTTATTTGCTTTCTGGTTTAAAAGATACTGCCGCAGGCCTCATAGTTTGGAAACAGTTGGAGTATAAAACCATAGCATGACTATTCTATGGCTAGTGCATACCCAAAGATTTTCAGGGATTTCTAGTGTTATCCAAATTCCTCCCCTGGTTCAAAAGAAAGGTAAAGAACAGCTGACTCCCTGAGATATCTCCTGACATCCACATGTCACATGACCTCTAGCTTCTAGAGAGCTAAGGTCTGTCCAATTTTTGGGTACAAATCACTGGGCTGCTGAGAACCAGTGAATATACCATAATCCAGTCAAGCAACAGTCTAGTCAGTCAATCTATCACACCAGAAACTTTCAGCAAATAAAGAAAAAGACTTCTTTCTTATGATCTCTCTACAACATGGTCAGTTTTATTTCTGTTGCTGGCACCACCTCTCTGAAAGTGTTATCACTAATGAAATGTTGTTCTTTTGCTCCTCCTGCTTCACCTGTTGACTCACTGCTCAATGTTCACTGTTCAGAGCACTGCCATTATTTTTTTAAACCCAGGCAAGACTCCATGCCTTATGGAGTGGACCATGCCAGCATTCCAGGGTGTGACAGGGCAATTTTTCAGAGAGGTTTCTCTTATACTCAGCCAGAGGGATTTATCATTTCTCTTTTCTCAGAGGAGCAAAGGTGGAACTTCAGGCACTCTGGGGATCTTTTCAACCAGTGAGCCCCTCCTAAGAAGACTCAGTCCCCTGTATGTTTTCTACTACCATCCTTTTCTTTTAGGGGTTTTCATATTGTTTTTCTCTGAACAAGTTATATTAACCTTCCTTCTGAATATGCTCTCTCTTCTCCCTAGAAAGCCTCACTCCTCTCCATCCACCAACTCTAAACCAGCAAGCTGTTTTTCATTCTCCAAGTCACAATCTTCCTTGATGAAGACTTTCCTAATGCCCCCCAATAGTTTCAGGTGCTCCTTTCTCATATCTTACCTTCTTATAAACCTCATTAAAGCACATGTCAGGTTATAACTGTTGATTCTCAATATACAGTAGAATACAGTATGTATCCTCACTAAGTTCTTCAAGGGCAGAGGTTGTGCCTTACTCATTTTTGTAATTCCAGTACCTAATACATAGTAAGCACTCAATAAATCACTTCTTAAATATAGGAGTTAAAAAAAAAAAGGCCTTTCAGGAGTCCTACTGAGACATTCTTATGGACCAGGCACTGTGCCAACAACAACTTTGCATGCATTCTCTCTCTCTGAGTCTTCCTAAAAACACTGAGAGGTAAGTAGAATTAATATCCCACTTTTTTTTTTCTTAAAGGTTTTATTCATTTGAGAGAGAGGGAGAGAGACAAAGCATGAGCCATTCTTTGTCTACTAAGTCCTTAGTAAGTCCTTACCATCTTATCCATCTGTAGAATTCCAATTCTCACTTTAAAACTTTGTGAGAGCATCACTTTGAAGTTTTCCTGTCAAAGAATACATTCTCATCATAAGGGGTTTCTGTAACTCAGAATTAGTTTATTAACATACATTTCTAGACATTATATTTATTTACCTATTTTCACTATTCACTTTTTTTCAAATGCACAGTCCATTTCTTACTCATTTTTGTACCTGTAGTGCTTATGTAACAAAAAAAGCACACATACATTAAGGTGCTTAGTAAAGGTCTTGGCTAACTGCATTTCTAGGTCTCCACTTGATCCTTGGGTAGGTTTGCGGTATTACTTGCCCCAAACTCTGGCCAAGCAGCATGTGAAAAACACTAAGACTTGCTAATGCCCATGTTCCCTCTTTTTAAAACTTCCCCTTTCTCCACACAAATATATTCCATTCTTTTACTGGTTGCAGAGCCCTTACTTCAATTCAGGTCTGTCTCTTTGCAAAGGCCATGGCCTTGATGACTACAATATATCTAGGACATGCATTCATCTATTAGGGCTTGGGCTAGCTTTCAAACCACAAATAAAAACAAAGTAAGCACTTCATAACCTTGGGGGTTGGAAGATACTAAAGAGAAAATTTTATCTGATGATAAAAAGATAAACATTTGTGCCCTTAACTAAGAAGCCAATTAATTCTGTTGGAGCAGGGTTAAGATGATTTGATAGGAACTGACATCTGAATTGGACTTTATAGTAAAACATGTTCATTTGGTATATGGGCGGGGGAGAACAAGGAACAGGTAAGGCAAGAGGCACTGTACAGAAGGCAGCACATGTGTAAAGGCAAGGAGACCTGAAAAGCCAACATAATGTTGAAGAGGAAGCAGTTAGGTAAGCTGCCACAAGACAAAGGGAAAAGTAACAGAAGATGAGGCTGGAGGTCTAAGATGGAGCAAAATAAAGACTTCTGTGCCAGACTGAAAATACGGTCTTATATAAACTGAGATGAAGGGACCCCGTGAAGGTCTTTAATCAGGGTAGTGGCATAACTAGATTTATGTTTGGAAACAACTAACTTCAGCAAAAGATAGAATATGGAGTAGAGGAGGAAAGGCCAGAGGCAGATTCATTAGCTAAAGAGGCTACTTACTATCATTGTCTAGCCAAGGAATGAGTTAATGCAACAGAAATAAGCATAACATGAAGACAGAACTGAATAGACTTAGGGGTTATGAAGGAGAAAAGTTCTATAGGATTTGGTAATTATGGGGACTATGGAGGTAAAACAAAGGGTAGCAGAAAATTGTGACACTTCTAACTTGGGAATGGGTGGGGGGAACAGAATGACACCATCCAAGGGAGTAAATATAAGCAGAGGAGATGTTTGTGAGAGATGTTAATGAGCTTAATTACATAAATGCTGATTTTGAAGGATTTGAGGGACATATTGTTAACCACTTAGTCTAGGACCGAATCATATGTTCTTGAATTAATTTGATGTGTTTATGTAGACTTCTCAACCAATGCTAAAATACTAGAAGACCTTGTATTTTATTTCCTTCGCAACATCACTGCATATAGGAAGGCTTCATTAAAACAACAACAACAACAAATCCCTGGTGAAGTGATTTGATTTGTATGGACCAAGATTCTGTACATAAATCAAGACATAATTTTATTATCCATTATAGGATTAAGAAGCTAAAGTCATCAAAATTTCTAGACCAGGACATACAAAGAATCCTAATGTACTTTTGTAGCATGAAGGCAAAGAAAGAAAAATGACATTTCTTTACATTTACTAGTAGCTAGAGGATATTTTCCCTTCTAACTCCTGGTTTATCTTCTTTTCATCCTAGAATAATTAGTAGCCAGTCTACTTGAGAAAATGACTAGATCCAAGTTCAGTCTTTTTTTTCGTCAGTCACAAGGACTATGGTGTCAGATACTGGCTTTGCAAGATCATGTATGACCTAGAGCAAGTTAAAAAGTAGACCCTTATTTTAAAACTGTAGAAGAGGATAACAAGCCCTATCTCATAATTAAGGATTAAATGCTATATATAAAAGTGTCTATAACTATTCCTGGTATATAATAAGCAGGCAAGTTAATATTTTGCCTTAATGTGTTCTTCATATGTACATGGAGAGAAGACTCTACATTTTTAAAACACTGTTTTTAGGGGCGCCTGGGTGGCTCAGTGGGTTAAGTCTCTAACTTCAGCTCAGGTCATGGGCTCAGGGTCCTCTGATCAATCGAGCACCGCATGGGACTCTGCTCAGCAGGGAACCTGCTTCCTCCTCTCTCTCTCTCTCTGCCTGCCTCCCTGCCTACTTGTGATCTCTGTCTGTCAAATAAATAAATAAATAAAATCTTTAACAAAATATTGTTTTTAATGTAAGACTCTGGATATTCTATTTTAAAGTCATCTTCAAAGTTAGTAGAGCATACTTGTTAAGAAGTCAAATACTGATATTAAATGTGGTTTAAAGTTTATTTTCATGCAACCTTCATGGAGTTAGTTCACTTAAGTATGCTTTCTCATCTATAAAATGGCACTAAAAATTATACTTACTTTCAAGGTAACTGTGTGGATTAAATGACATAATGTACGTAAAGTATGTAGTATTATGTACCAGTTAGTGTGCTAATCCAAACATCAGCCATTATAACTATAACCATCGTAATCCATTTTGTCAAATATAAAAAGATATGTAATTCTTATTGCATTATTTTGCAATAAGAACATAACATACAACATACGTGTGTGTGTGTGTGTACATGGATGTGTGTATACCCTCATGCATGTGAGGAGGAAATCAAAAGGAACCAAGAAATTAAATTCAATACACCAAAAAAAATCATAAAAAGTTGTACATTGTAGGAAAACATAAATGAATTTTTAGTCAGAAATAAGATGCAGTGATAAAATTATCAACTAAATTTTATTATTTGTAGAATAACTATAGAACTGTCATTTTAATGTAAATTTGGATGATCACAGGAGACATGAAAAAAATTTTATAGAGTATTTTCATGTATTTTCCAGAAAGAACAACCTTAGGAATAACAGATTTTACATTGATAATATTTACCCAACTAAGTTTAATCTGATTTTAAGAAATACACAAATGAGAATGTATAGGTCTTTTTATTTTACTAATAAATAATGTAACAATAGCACAAGTATTTTTCCCACACAGAAATGGTATTTCTGACTTATCACTGATCACCTTATTATTTTTTCTCATAGCAATAAAGATCTTTCACTGAGCAATTTATATTATTTTACCTGGTCTCTCTTGACATCAAACCTATTTGATGAGAAAGCTGACTAAAATACACATTATAATCCTTAATTAGGGAATTTTTTCTTCTGTGTTTAAATAAAAAAAATCCCAAGATACTGGACTCATAACCTGTCTCTCAGTGCAACAGTGCAAAAGTGTTTATGCATTAATACTAAATAGTTCAGCAACATGGGCATACTAGCTCATTAATCCAGATTTAATCATTTGAAATGAGATAACGGCATGTCCCTATTAGTCTAAAGTTCAACCCTGAATTTATCTATGAAGGAAACCAGCAAAAATAAATTAAGACCATAATAAGATTTAGAAGGAAATGTTTGTCCAATTTTACATACTATTTTCAAGCAGTCTTTGAACTGTTTTAGCAGCATTAATTTACATACCAACTACTTAATATGTGCATTACAAATAAGAATGATTCATTCAGATATAGATAAGATTCTTCTTGGAAACAGTTATATCACTATAAACATCTGAAGTAAAGCTGCATATATTTTTAAATTGCAAAAGTCACTGGATCCAACCTCAATTATTCTGATTTAGCAGTACTTTGAAGTAGCTATCACTGCAAATCCTAGTCTAATGTCTACTAAACACTTGAGTAACCACAGATAGATATATTTTAAGAGCAAATATGCTATATTTTAATAAGCCTAAAGTCTTAAAGTCTGAATAAGAAGTTTATATTAATTTGTATATTATGTATACCTACAGGTCCAGAGGCTAAAATGTTTTACTCATAACTTATTTCATTAAAATGATCAAGCCAGCACAAATAACTGTATTTCTTTACAATCCTGGTGCTCATTAATGGCACCAATTTGATATTTTTGTAGGTAAGTCAAGAATTTAGTAGATAACGTAAGTATCACTGAAAACCTTGTTCCTAGGGCAAGGGCAGAACTCACATAATACATAAGGCGCGAGAGCAGTGATTCTTAAGCCTAGCAGTGAACAGAAAAAACATGTGGGAATTCCTCTTAAAATGCAGATTACAGAAGCCAAGTTACTGGAAATGCCAATACAGTAGGTTTGGGGTATACTCTGCAGTTTAAATTGGCAACTCACGTGCTTCTGAAGCAGGTGGTCTAGGGGTTAATAATTAGTCTTCAGCAGATTCATAAACTTCCTGATACATAAAGGTCATACAGAGTACTAGAGGGGAAGGAAAGAAAAACTGAATGGGAAGAAATCAGAGAGGGAGACGAATCATGAGACTCTTGGACCCAGAGAAACAAACTGAAAGAAACTTGTTTCAGAAGGGAAGGGGGTGGGAGGAGGAGGTAACCGGGTGATGGGTATTAAGGAGGGCACCTGTGGTGATGAGCACTGGGTGTTACACGCAACTAATGAATCATTGAACATTATGTCAAAAACTAATGATGTACTATATCTTTGCTAATTGAATTTAAATTTAAAAAAAAAAAAAGCTCATTCAGAGTTTTTCATTGACACCCTCCTTTCAGAGTCCAATACTTTAATCAGATTTTCAAAGGGAGCCAACACCCACAAGAAGGCAAAAGCCACCTTGCATGCAGAAGCCCCGAAGCCCCAGTAAAATAATCCCTGACCAGCAACGGGATTCCCACACCTTGCTAAGGTTTCTATTAGCACTACTAGTCTAGCCTCCTTTTCCTTTTTTATCTTTAGAGACAGTCACCACCATGCAATTTTTATAAAAATTACTAAATGCTAGTACAGAAACTTTATTGAACATCATCACTGTTTTCTTTCCAAGAGATTTTGAGGTCTGCAATCTCCCTCATTTGCAGGGTTTCAATTTCTTGTGTGTGTGGCTCCTTCCTCATCTTCTCAGATTTGCTGAATTTCATTTTACTCTTTATTTAATGTAGATTTTAAAGGAAATGTATAGCTTTAAAGAAAATAATGTAGGGGCACCTGGGTGGCTCAGCGGGTTAAGGCTCTTGCCTTCTGCTCAGGTCATGATCTCAGGGTCCTGGGATTGAGTGCCGCATCCAGCTCTCTGCTCAACAGGGAGCCTGCTTCTTTCTCTTTCTCTCTGACTGCCTCTCTACCTACTTGTGATCTCTGTCAATTAATTAAATAAAATCTTTAAAAAAATAAAGTAATGCACCTTGATAATGTAAAATTTTAAAGATTGTCCTTGTTTTTGAGAGGCCAAATAACTTCAGGTATCCAATGGCATTATTAAAAAAAAAGGCTGGGGGTTCTCTGGCTTTTTACTTGAAGTTCCCTATAGCTTACTCATAGCTGGGAGACATGTTTTATCTCTAAGTCATAACCCTCTTTTCTTCCTCATAGAGGCGTATGCTTCTCATCAGTCACATAAAGGAAGACTTAACTTTAAAGTGTTATTCAGGCACTAAAAATAAATGGTAGGAAAAATTGCCAAGAAAGGGTAAAAGAGACGTACAATCACTGAACTCTTAGTGTAGCAGTTCATCAGGATGTTTAGTTATTCTAAATGACTGTTATGTAGAAAAAAGAAAATGTTTTCTCTGAGTTATGGTAACATCCACCTAATAGTTCATTAGGATGTTTACTATTTTTAATCCACATAGATTCTATAAAAGAGAAATTCTGCATTTTTAAGAATACTATATGCTAATCACTTATCTGCAACTTAACTGTTCATGAGAAGTTGAGAAGGCTAACAGTACTTTTGTACAAACCTTTTATGTATCTGTTCACAATGAAAGAAAAGCAGCAAACCAGGAAGTGAGCCATCTCCTTTAGTGGCCAGAGCTTTTCTATCCTTTCCCTCTCAGAGTAAAATACAGGAAAGGATAAAGACACATTTAAGTTGTTAAAAGACTACATTATCTTGTGAGAAGAGGGCAACGTGTATGCTTCCTTCACCTCTTTTTTTTTTTTTTAAGATTTTTTATTTATTTGACAGAGAGATCACAAGTAGGCAGAGAGGTAGGCAGATAGAAATGGGGAAGCAGGCTCCCCGCTGAGCAGAGAACCCAACGTGGGGCTCGATCCCAGGACCCTGAGATCATGACCTGAGCCGAAGGCAAAGGCTTAACCCTCTGAGCCACCCAGGTGCCCCCCTTCACCTCTTTTTAAGGAGAAAATCCTGTTCCCCTAAGGAATTTCAAGTAAAAGCCAACAGGTATTAAAAGTTTTTTGTTTATGCTTTTAGAGAGTGGGAACACAGAAGGCAGGCAGTGGAGCCAAGAATCTTCTTTTGCCTCGGTAATCAATTTCTGCATCAAAAACATGTGTGACCTTACTTGATTTGGAATAACGGTGGCAGTGTGTATGATATGTGTGCATGTGGGCGCTGGGATGAGGGGGAGTACTGTTAAATACTATTAATATCCAGTCCTCATCTTTCTCCCTAAGAAAGACCATTCATTACAGCGGAGGGTCGGATGAGGGGGTAGCTCTTTGGAGGTCCATTTCAAGATACTTCAGGACATGAATGGCTATTACTTTCCTGAACTTCTAAACTCATTTCAATTTCACCTACCCAGTCAGAATGCTTCTCTCCTAATTCTTCCCTGGCTGAGTCATGATGAGTGCTCTCAGCTATCCTGCTGTAGTCTAAACTACTAGAGCCGAGGATCCAGAAGCCACCCTCACAGAATTCCTCATTACATTCTATTGTCAGTCCAAAAACAAGTTAAGAGTGCAGATTCTGTGGTGCCATCAGCCCTTGAGCAACCTGTGAACCTAGTGTTAAAGGCTCTCTCAAGGACAAGGCATGAGAATGTTAACCCAGCAGACTTTAGCCCTGTAACAGTAATTCTCAATGCTGGCGGAACTTTAGCATCATTTGAGAAACTTTTAAGAAGAACAATATGAGGATCCTCATTCTCAGAAATTCTGATTTAAATGTTAGGGGCTGGTCTTTAACAATTTTAATGTGCATCAATTAGAAACACTGTCTTAGATGTAGGAGAAAGAAGTGTGCGCAAATACAAAAAGTATTGCTTTCGCAGGTCAAACTGTTAAGAATGGGATAGGAAATTAATCAATAATGGATGTATATATATGATAAAGATTAAAATGTGTTATAAAAACGGGTAATGGTGTTTGCACAAACAAAAAACCAGCTGTATTAAAAAACACTATTAGTGTCATTTAAAGCAATTATTATATTTGCCTAATTATGAATTTCAACAATGATTTGAAACCATTAAATTTACAAATTAACCATGTTAGTTTTAATCACTTAGATTACAGAAATACAGAAACAGAATCATAGGACTGGATACTTAACTGTGCATACACCAGCTGCTCACATTTAATGGACGTGAACTTATCATTTTAAAAAATTAAAGATGATATTACTTATCAGTAGGGTGCTCTGATTAAATACTGAACTAGTCAATAGCTGAATATTATAGACCATTGGATTCTTTTTTATTAAATAAGAAGAGCACATACCCTAACTATCAAATATTTTGAAACATCACTAATAGTCCAGTGCTCTTCTGCTCATTTGATATTCACATGTCATTTTTACATATAAAAACTCCTTTTTCCATGTATTATTTTCATATAGACTATACAAATTTCAAAGACAACAAAACTAAGAATATACTGTAGTAACTCAATAAAATGAATATATTCAAAAGTGAGATGCAAATGGAGTTTCTGTATGCAGAATATTTTTTCATTATTTTATTATAAAAATTTCAGAAATGTTTAACCCTTGTTACTGATTACTATCCAAGCAGCAGTGGCTTCTGACATTTCAGCATTGGGTTTTCTTGTATCTCTTTTAGTCCATGTTAGGAAGTAATTTTAAAAACACTGAAGTACATCAGAAGAGCTTTCTATTTAAAGGAATTCTTCAGTGAAATCTTTTCATCACTTATAGCTTTATAGGTTCAATTTTTCATGTAACAAATTTACTAAAATTTGGCAAAATAAAGTGACTACAGTATGTATTCCTAAAAGGCAAAAGCACAAATATATACCCCCCAAAATATAAAACATAGAGGAAACATTATAAAGTAAATATAAATAATGTATAAACATGACGTAGATACTTTAAAACAGTTTTCTTATAAATCAAAATATGTTCACATCATGATATCTGGACAAAAGACAGCATTATTATTTCTGAGACGACAGATCTAAGGTTGTAAAGGAGAATATGTGTTTTTAAGTCCCAGCTATTCTGTCTGTAGTCTGTTATACCATCTTTATCCTTTACCATATGCATTGTAGGTGGGATGCTTCCTGTTGTTACTATGTCTAGCTTTGCAGACTCAACTTTCAAACACTTTATTTACTTTTCAAACACGATCCTATAATTGTCTTTATTTTCCCCAAGTCAAAGTAAGTTACTAGGATGTGTACTTAGTTTTATCCTTAAGAAAAATCCTTAAAAAATATCCTTAAGAAAAAATTCAAACTTTTTGTTAACCTAATGGAATTTAAACAACACTGAAAAACAAATATGATAATTACAATGGAAACAAAGATGAAATCATATAACCATTTTTACAAATCCTTGTAATTTATTTATTAGTTTAATCAAAACTTTATTTGTAATTACACTACCCTTGGTAATTTATTATGAAGCCTTTCTTATCAGACATATCCAGGATTAGTCTATGGGAACAGAATTTCAAACCAGTGTTAGAGCAAAAGAATCCCAGGAAAAATTGTGTCTTTTATCTTATACCACCCTGTTTTACTTTTTTCCCCAGTAACAAGTTACTATACCTTAGCAAATCCAAGGTAATTAAAGTAAGCAACTTTCTTTACTGAGGAAAAAAACAAAAAACAAAAAACAAAACCCAGACATACCCCTAAAAAGTTACAGTTAACATTAACTTCAGGAACCATAGAACCAACATAAGTGGTTTCTAGGGGTACAGAGTTCCCTTTTAAAAATTTTGTACATATATGTAGCACAACCCTGAAAAACTATTTAGTAAATGTTAAATGAGAACCAACAGAAATTTAAAGAAATTCAAATAAAGTACAAACAAGCACAAAGAACTAAATAAGTTTAAAAAGTATAATTTCTCATATTACATTAACTATGTTCAAGCCCGAAGTGGCTGGTCCAAATTTCCAGGCACCTTGCCTTACTTTCTTCTCTTTCACCTTCCTGTTTTAATCTAATGGGCAAATATAAATAAACCAGGAGACAGGGGACCTCAGTCCTAGGTATACCACTCGCTATATGATCTTAGATAAACCATTTACCTTTTCTGGCATGGGTCTCTATTTCTTCATCAATGAAACTAAGAGGTTGAAAATTACGTGCCTTTATTATTATCATCTAGAAATGTCTGTCTTAAAACTCAAGTCATATACCCATTCTCTAAGTACCTGAAAGACTTGTTCACTCTTTGTAATGCTGATCTCTCTTAAGTGCTATGGTCCCTGCCTGTCTTAAATACTGCTGAATAACTGACATAGAGCAAATATTATGTGTCGAACAAGTAAATGAATGAATATTTATGCTTCTCTATACTACTGTGAAAATCCCACGATCGTTTTTTGAGTCCTAGGGCTCTCTTTACCTAACTACATATACAGTAAGTATAAGCACAACAATGTATGCTTTCTCTCAGAAAAATTCCTGCTTTTAAAAATCTTACTGCTCCCTTGAGTCAGGATTTGATTTCCTTTAGTAGCTGATATTAGCCTTAATAACCTAAAATGTCCACAAAAATCTCATTTAAAGAGAAAAATTCTTTTCACAAGCCAGAACATAAAAAAAGACTTTAAATATGACTTGATACTTTTTAGCAGAAACTTAAAAGTGGTTTAATCACATCAGGATTTACAAAATAATTTGAGTTTTCAGACTAGGTTATCAGGATCCCTGAGTCTATGCCCCCAATCAGCAGAATGAACATATCAAAATACCAGAGAGAGAGAGAATGAGAGAGAAACATTTTGTAAAACTTGTTTACAAAGTTTGAACCTTATTTCATGTGGAAGGTAGCAAGGCGATTGTGCCTTTGAGTTAGTATCTTGTTATTTTAGACACATATGGAATTATCTGTTTAATTTTAAATAATGTAAGTGGCATTTATGTAAAAATTCCCATAAATGTTAGCGAATTATTAGACTGGAATACTAAATTTTAAGTTCTGCTATTTTTAAAAAGAAAATTCCTAATAAATTATTTTACATGATAACCCTACCTCCTAAGCAACTATGAACAATAATTACAAATTTGAATTTAGATACTCCTCTATTACTTGTCTAATAGATCATTTACAATTCTCTCTCAAAGAGATAGTTCTGAGTCTTTTGGTCATCATCAGTTACTATTTTTTGGATCCCAACCAAACCATCACTTTCTTAAACTGATGAATTATAGACACTACATAATATTTTAAACAAGAAAAAATAACTTTTTAATGTTCCTCTAATGTATTTTATAGAAATATGCTGTTCTTATAACTCCAGTGTTTTTCAAAAGTTGACTGTAAAATAATCTATTCTTTGAAACTTGGAATTGTTTTTCATAGAAAATATTAACAATGATGGTTAAGTTTCTAGGATGGCTTGGCAAAGCACATTGAACCTATAATATATAGTACGAAAACACTGATAATATGATAAATACGGAAGGAGTTTTTGAACTAGTTCATGATAGGGGTGAGAAGCCTCTGATAACTTAAAAAAAATCAATCCTTAATATCCAAAGAGATAGCTATAACTTAATTCTATTTAAAACAATTTTTCTTTTTTTAAAAGATTTTATTTATTTGACGCAGAGAGAGACAGCAAGAGCAGGAACACAAGCAGGAGGAGTGGGAGAGGGAGAAGCAGGCTTCCTGCCGAGCAGGGAGCATGATGTGGGGCTCGAACCCAGGACCCTGGGATCATGAACTGAGCCAAAGACAGACACTTAATGACTGAGCCACCTAGGTGCCCCTAAAACAATTTTTTCTATATAAGTTTTCAGTGAATAAAACTTAAGAGGAAAAATCCAAAGGAAACACAAGCCAATAAAATTTTTGAAGAACACAATAATATAAATTTAACATTTATTTTATTCATTTTGCCAACTAATAGATTTGTTGTTTGAATACTTAATAAGAAGTAGACATAGCTTGACTCAACATACTGGCACATGAAATGTTCTGAATTCTAACTTAGCCTTTCTACTGATTTTTCTACGGCCACGCTTTAAAGGTCTAAACTTTCCATATGTCTGTTTCTTTATGGGAAACAATGGGGATGTTTTTCCCACTATCATTTAACAATAAAATAAAAAAATTTAAAGTAATATAAAGAATCTGGATAATAGAAAATAAAAGTTTGACATAATTTTCAAGGAACCATAAATTAAACTGAATTTGTTTTATTTTGCCAAATGAGAAACTACCAAGTTAGACACTCACCACAACATTTAAGTCACCAATTTTTCAATATTACAACTAATATACAGACAATACATATAATCACTAACAGCTAATACTTTTAAAAGTATGTGCCAGGCATTTTTTAAAAGTGCATATATACATGTATATGTACACACAAATATATATCACATATATGTGCATATATATATCTCTTATCAAATAACTCTGAGGTGGGGACAAATATTACACCTATTTTACTAATGAGGAAATTGAGAATGTCATACAGATAGGAATGGTAGAACAAGGATTTGAATTCAAACAGCCAGGCTCTACTGCCCAGGCTCTTAACTTTCTTTTAATACTGCCTATTTAATATGGGGAAACTAGACAAAAAAATGTAACCTATTTACATTTTTATTACACTTAAAAGGAATTATCAAACGCACTGCTGTAAGCTAGAAGTAGAATATTTAAATTAATAAAGTGTGACAATTTATTCAGATTTCTCTAATATCAGAGTTCAACAATATTTACAGGTGTCCATTTTATTAGCTAAACACAGGAAAGCAAAAAGATAAGAGGTCCATGTATAAAATTTCAGAGAAAATTTTAAAATATTTTTAGGAGTAATGGAATAATTTTATTTTTTAAAAAAGGGGAAAATTTTAAATCTAATTCATAATTTCACAAAGATTCTGAAACATGGTTATTACTAATAATAGAAGCAGGAAAGAAAAGGAAAGGAAATTAAATTTTAGTGAATGTCCACAACATGCTAGGACTTCATATACACTCCTTAATAGTCACAATGCTGTGAGAAATGAGTCACTATACAAATTTTACAGATAATCTCAAATTCAGAACCTTAGCAGCTCACCAAAGGTTGCATACTATACACTCAGTATATGGAGCCAGTGTTCAAATTCAGGACTGTCTCTGAAGCACTAAAAGTTGTTCCCTATTAATAAAAAAAGTATGGTTATCATTGATCATCTGTGAAAACTGTAGTTATACTACAGCTTTGTAGTGTATATCAAATTCTGGAATTGTGATACCTCCAGCTTTGTTTATCTTTCTCAAGATTGCTTTGGTTATTTGGGTGGGTTTGTTTTGTTTTGTTTTATTTGTGAAACCATACAGATTTCAGTAATATTGGGTTTAGTTCTGTGAAAAATGTTGGTATTTTGATGGGTATTGAAGTGAATCTATAGATTGTTTTGGGTAATATGAACACTTTAACAATATTAATTCTTCCCATCCATGAGCATGGGTTATCTTTCCATTTGTTTGTGTCATCTTCAGTTTCTTTCATCAGTATTTTATAGTTTTCTGAGTACAGGTATTTTTCATCTACTAGGTATTTTACTCTTTCTGGTGCAGTTGTAAATGGAACTGTTTTTTTAAAATTTCTCTTTCTGCTACTTCATTATTAGCATATAGAAATCCAACCAATTTTTAGTATGGAATGAATAAATCACAAGAATAACAGGTAAAGCAATATAGTCAATGGCATTATAATAGCATTGCTTGGTGATAGATGGTAGCTAACTTGCAGTGAGCATAACATACAGAGTTGCCGAGGCAATACATTACATATGTGAAACTAACATAATGTGTCAACTACACTCAGATAAAAAATTAAATAGGTCATTCCAAAGATTAAAAAAAATGTAGAATTATACTATTAAATTCAGAATTTAATTTTAAACATAAATTTCATAATCTTTCTTTTCCAAAGCTTGTAACAGGTTAAAATGGTATTTGTCTTATTTTTACATTCTTAACAGAATTTTTTACATTGGTGCTTATAAGCAGTGATATTATATGAAGAATATACTTCTAAATTTTTTTTTTTTTGGTTGTTAAGAGGACTAAAGAAGATAATGTATGTAAAAATGCTTAGCAAAGTGAGTGGCAAAAAGGAAGCACTCAATACATGTTAGTGATTACCAGTGCAGTAAAAAATCCTATCAAGCATTCTTTAATCATAATCGTTACGGTCTAAACTTTATTTGATAAGGGAACTTTGGTGGGGTATGTCTCATACCTATTAGCTTATCACAGAACTAGGGATCTCTGGAATACACTTTGATAGAAAGACAAGTAGGAAGGTGTAAAACAAGGAACACATCAATCCCTAAACAATTTCCAAGTGATTCTTCATTTCTATTTAAAAGGTATCCTGACCCCTTAGAGTTATTAAATAAATTTAGTAAGCCATCTTTTCAACACTAATACGCTTCCCAAACACTTACGTCCTATGAAGGAAATCATAAGTAGTCTGCTAGACACTGTATGAAAAATAAACCAATACTAGTGATATCATCTCATTAAGAATGTCTATAAATTAGTAAAGAAGCAAGTGAACAGGGAAGCACTAAACTCAATTCTGTAGTTTTTAATTTTAGATGTTAACCTGCTTTAGAAGCATGGTCTGTCATCTCTGAGAATGCCAGAAAGTTAAATTCAAGATCACCAGATGGATGATGCACTGGCAGAATTCACTGAGCAAAAGTAATGTGATGCACCTTGTCTAGTCAATGAATGCTTGTATTTATTTTACGTCATCCTTACAATTTATACATTGTTGTGACATTTTGGTCTTAATAAAATTCAAGTGACTTAATCCACTTTTTATAATGCTCTAGTATTTGGGTATTTTTTGAACTTTTCATTATTAATTAGATTATTTATTACTTGACACAAACTAGTGTTCAAAGAGGCCTAAAATTTATTTATTTATTTTTTTAAACATTTTATTTATTTGAAAGACAGAATACAAGTAGGCAGAGAGGCAGGCAGAGAGAGAGAGGGAAGCAGGCTCCCTACTGAGCAGAGAGCCTGATGCGGGGCTCGATCCCAGGACTCTGGGATCATGACCTGAGCTGAAGGCAGAGGCTTTAACCCACTGAGCCACCCAGGCGCCCGAGGCCTAAAATTTATTAAAGACCAACATTAATATATTTTATCAGCAATATAAGTTAGATGGAAAATAACAATTAAAAATTAAATTTCTTCAACTTCGTCTTTAAAACTACTATTCCAATTGAGATACATCGTATTTTCAAAGCTACACTGTATTTTCAAAAGCTAATATTGAGGCACAAAATAGTTAATGCAACTTAATAATTTGTAATTAATTCTGACTATATAAATTAATCTAAAAATAACCAAAATAAAGTTAGCATTGTATTGTGATTAGTTTGTAATTCTGCGTTTCTTCAAGCAATTTAAAAATTTTTTTGTATTCTAGTAACATCAACACAAATATGCCCTAGATTCAGAACCTGTCAATATTGTCTTCTACTCTGTCTTAGTTTGTTCCAGATATCATAACATGATATATCAAGGTGCCAGTTAAAGGTCTTTTCAAGTTGTCCCACTGTATGTGTCCCTTAAGGTCATTTGCTATGATATCCTACACCAGCCTAGCACACTTACAGGCTTTTTTCTTTTTCTTCATTATTTACAACTTAAGTCAATCACACCCAGGATATTCTCTTGAATACATACACTCATTTTAATTCCCTTTCTTGCTTTTCTTTTCTAATCTCTACCTACTTATGTTTAACGCACAATGTTATGGTCACTACTTTCATTGTTTTCTGTGTTAAAGGGATTTTATATGACCAGACCACTATAATCCCGATTCCATGGGAAAAAGCACTGTGAGTTTTAAAGTGAAATAAAAATGAACTCTTATAACACACTTTATAAGTAGTAGTAAGCTTTTGCACTGAGCATAAAGAATATTAGTCTAAGTATAAATATTAATTCTAAGGATAAAGGAAGCATTGGCCTACAACATCTTCCAGTTTGATTCCTACATAAATCTAATATCACTTTTTACTTTTTTGTATTTCCTAGTTCTTACATGTTCTGTCATTCTGACCATCATTTAATGTTCAGTACTATGTTCTCCCCCCACCCCTTAGTACCACTGTACATATCATTCCTTCCTAGAAAACTTTTCTCCCTCTTGATTAAGTTAACTAATTCATCGAGATTTCAGCTAACTAAACACTTCCTCCCAAACAAAAACAAAAACAAAAACAAACTTCTCTTGATCCCACTGATTGGTTATTCTTCTAAAAGCCTTCATATTAAACACCAATTGGAATAGTTCCAACTTTGCACTTATTTATATGATTATTTGATTAATATCCATTATCTCTAGGATAAGTCCAGAAGGGCAAGATCCACGTCTATTTTTGGTTCACTATTCAGTGAGCACATAATAGGTTCCAACATATATTTGTTGAAAGAAAAGACATTGGCAAGCCACTGGTAAAAGAAAAAAGAGAGAGATAAGAAAGCTAAGTCAATGACCCCTGCATAAGAGACAAATTGCTGATTTTTCAAGTGAAAACAATATAGAACCATATTTGATACAACTCTTTAAAACATACATTTTTCAGGGGAAAAAAGTTCATTTTGTGATGGTAGGAATAGGTGGAATGGTAACTGACACGATGGGGCCAGCTAGAAAGAAATTATGCCAGATGCAAATAAAGCTTGTTAAGTAAATGGAGAAAACGTAAGCTATACCTTCGCTATTAGAATTCATATATAAGATTCATAGTTTTAATTACATACTATTTACTATTGATCCTAGGGACCAATTTGGGTATTAATTTTAATTATAAAAGGAAAAAGAACCTCAGCTAGTATCCTTGGATAAAATTTTCCTGTTGTAACTACACAGTGTTTCATTTCTAACTCATTCGAAATATACTTGCTTTAGAATCTTGACAAATTTTCTAGTTATAATTGCGAAGAAGTATTCACTTCCTTATTTTTTATGCAAGTTATTTTTTCCCTATTTCTTTTTTGATCTGCATTCTTGGAAATAAAGTGTTAAAAACATAAATGCAAAGTATATTATTTCTAACCCCTTTCTTAATTTACCGGGTTATTTTGAATTTTAATCGTAGCTTTCAAAATACTAAAAATAAGCTCCCCCATCCTCTCATTGCATTGAAAGCTTTGTCTTAACTTGAATTACTCTCTTCAGAGCCAACCTACGATTTCTCTACCTAAATTCTGATTAACTCATGTCCTCCCAAGAAGCCCACTGTGATTAACTCTACAGAATTCTAATTGCTTCTTTACTCTGCATATTTTCATACTCAGTTTGATGTTATTTTACAAAAGCTCCTGAAGTGTTTTTCAAGTACATGTTTCAGACACTTTAAAAAAAGACTTAATCTTAAAAACTTGCTTTTTCTGTCTTCTGTTCAAACCACTACCTGAATACAAAAAAATTATAAAAATGTTAAGTGACTACGTCATTTGTATTTTGAATGAGCGTATAATTTGGAGCACTGACTAAAAGAATAAAACTCTATCTTAGGTCCAACATATATCTTATCTCAAGACTAAAACTGACTTATTGTCACCACTTTATGACTGACATTCTTCACCACCAGTTCCCTCGTCAATATTTTCCCAGGTAAGTGAGAAATGCATTTTGCAAAAAGAACCAAAGTAATTCAAAGTCAGAATAGATTATATCCATTGTTCCTCCCTCAATTGACTATGCTTTTCACTCTGTTAGGTAAGATTAGATCAGTCTAACAGACTTTATTCTCTATCAAGCTATGATGATTGTTAGCCAATACTCAATTCTTTTCAAGGTATTCAAGGGATATATTCATGTGATGATTGGGGGATAGAACTGCAATTTTCTTGTATCATTCCTTTTCTCATTCCTTTAATACATAAATATATTTTTCCATTATAAAATTACTACATGAACATAAACTTATTGTTAAAAATAAATCAAAGTAATGCTGAGGTATACAAACTATAAGAGTTCTTAATCTTCCAGCATCCCACTTACACACTTTCTCTAAACCAAGGGTATAATTTGCTACATATTTTCCAGACATTTTTTAAATTTATTTACATAAACATAAGGCATATGTCTTATATAATTTTTTATTTTATAAATATATGTGCACACGATATAACATATACATATATAAGTATATATTCTTACATAGTACAGGCATATTATTCTGTGTGCATTTTTTTACATAAATGGGATCATACTGTATATATGTTTTTTGTGACATGTTTTCAATTTAGCTTATCTTAGAGATCTTTCCACATTTTTTGGCTTATAAATCCAAACTCTGCATGGTTGTTGTTCTTATCCACAGAGACCATAGGTAATATTTTCTAACTTTCTTATAAAATTTCAAAATAAATGAATCATTTCTTCCAGTGCCCAGGAAACTGAGTATGTAGATTTTTTTCATTGTAATATATTTTAATTAAAAGCATTTTAGCAAGTAAACATTGAACTTAATATGATTTTTCATCTTTCCTTAAATGTTTAAATCTCTTATAAACTTGTATTATAATAAAATATATATATATGTACATAAAGAACATACACTTTTAGTAATCAAGGTCCAAAATTGGTAAAAAGTAAAATTTAATTTTATAAAAAAGAAAGCAATATAGCAAATTTGCCTACTCATTAGAACAATTAAACACATAAATATATAACTCATTTTCTAAATCCATGAGGTAGATTGCACAAAAACAGTGAAGCTGCTGAAGAAATGTTTTTAAAGAATTCTTAAAAGCTACAGGAAGAAAAAAAAAAAACTTCTAAAGCAGTTTACTAACATACTTAGAACATAGAAACCACAAACAGCAGGAGCAGCAGGCCAGAAAAGCAACATAAGATTAAATTAAAATCTGTATCATGTAGGTCTAGTCTCCTCCCATACATATAACACTGGAGTAATGTGATTGTCACTTTTGTTTTCTAATAGGCAACATATTGCTATGCTCTTCAAACTGGAAACTAGAGTTGAATCAATTAGGAAACAAACACATCTACTATAGAATTTACTAATTAAAAAAAACCAAACTGGGCCACTTAAGTAAGATATGTAATAATATAAGCTGTTAGGTTTTATTACCAAAAGAAATTGCTGAAGGAAATGCTATACTACTTCTGGTAAAAAATAAGCTTCATTTTTAGACTTCTATGAAAGAATTAATGTTAATACCACATAAATGAAAAAAGTATTCATAAGGAATGGCATGATTTAGGAAAGCCTATGGCTACACAAAATCATTGCCATCATTACTGGTAATATTTGTAGCTGGTATAAAGCTTTCTGATATATAGTGAACTGAACACTGCAGCTTTAATTGAAGTTTGAATGTTATAAACAGTTAGATGTCTGGCTCTGGCCTGCATTCTAATACCATCAGCAGAACAGAGATGGGAAGTATAAACAAACCTTTTAACTAGATTACAGTCTCTCAAATGGCCAAGAAATCCTTTAGCACAAACTCCTGTGTTACAAATGTGGGAGAAGGAAAATTATTTTTTGGAATAATGCTAAAAAATAGCCTCTATATTTCCATCATTACTGGAACATGTATTTGACTTTCTAAATATTGGCTTAGTACTGGGTAATGATAAACTTTACATTTAACGTTCCAAATAAGTAAAAATCCTTTTTATCTTATATAGCAGCTGTTTTTTATATCAGTATATCCCAAGTAAAGAAGCTGTTTAGAAATCAATACTTTCTTTTGTTGAATGTGGAATACTTGCCTCCCCCAACATTAGTGGCTGTATGTATACAACCAAGAGTATTATTTTTAGATAATAGTAATATTAAGAATGTATGGATTAAGTTAATTAATGGCTAACAGATCGGCAGACATTTCTGGACTCAAGGTATATAGAAAGCAGTAGCTTTAGATACAAGGATGAATCTTAATATAATTTAGCATTCAGTCAACCTTAAGAAACATTTAAGGTTTACTTCCAACTTTCAAGATACAGACTATAAATTTAAAAAAGGGGAGCACAAGAATGTAAATTTTAACACTAGTACCATACAGAAATTTTCCTCTAATTGCCTGAATCTTGGTTGGTTGGCAAAGAACTCCTCAAAGCATGGATGTGCAAAAATTTTCACCATTACAAGGTGGGTGACTGATTTATATAACTCATTTTAGTCCTTTAAAACAATATGTTCTAATAAATTACTCAGTAACACAGAACTTAATTACAAGTTCTCTAAGAAAAGGTTATATAGGTCAACTGAAACAGGACTCAAATTAGAATCAGTCACATAGAACTTTGAATGAAGTATATGCTTTTCACCAGGTATGGTATCATTAGTGATTTTCTTTTCCATCATGTGCAGCTGCATTAGAAGATATTCCTTAATATGTGTTAACCCTGGTTCTCACTTCGGCTCTCTGAAAAATTATACTGAGTCATTCCAATTTCTAAAATCTCACATGATATTATAGAAATACCTCAAACAGAAACAATGATGAGTTAGAATCTTTACCTTTAAACCCTTATCTTTAGGTATTGCCTTTGCCTATTAGGAATTACCTTTAGGTTATCTAAGGATGTTATTTGAGACCATAGACTTCTTCTACCCCACCAATTACTGAGATTATTTGTTAAAGCAATATAATCAATTTGTTATAAAGTTTCCTCTCTGAAATATAATAGACTACAGAGAACAGTTTTTTAGCATTTAAAAATATAACCAAATTCTACAAGTCATAATGCATCAGCATATTATTTATAGAATAATATAGTCAATTTATGCACATAGGGTGAATGTGTATTTACTTAGGATGCATATGAAAATTACTTGATTAACAACATAGTATTTTTAAAAATTATTCTTTTCTTCTAGAAGCAAAGAAGGCAAAAGTAAATCTGGTTAGCTAGGTCAAAACACATTTTAATTCAGTAGCTGCTTTAAAGAACAACTATATAATAATTTAGGCATCTAGAGAATCCACCAAGTTGTCCATTCTCATACAAAAAATATTTCTGACTTTACGTAGTACTAAAAAGAGTACATTAAATTTAATTCTGTATGTATAATGTAGTAATTATGAAAATCTTATAAAATACAGGGTCCAGAAGATATGCATATATACACACCCAACCACTAGGCAATATATGTCCCTTTCTGTGTAGAGATTTTCCATTAAAACATTTACATTAAAATGTTTACAGTAAATATTCATTGGATTACAAATTGTTAGAACCTTCAAACCTCACCTAACAAAATGCTAGATGCAACCCATGCAAGAGAAAGAAAGTTCAGTATGTAGAAAGCCTAAATGTAATCTTTGCCATGCAGAGAGAAAACTGATTTTATGTATACAGCTGACCCTTGAACAATGAGAGTGCTGATCTCTGTGCAGTTGAAAATCCTGTATAACTTCTGACTCTTCTAAAAGTTCACTACTAAAAGCCTACTGTTGAATAGAAGACTTACCGGTAACATAATCAATTAAAACATATTTTGTGTCTTACATGTATAACATGTTCTATTCTTAAAATAAAGCTAGAGGAAAAAAGTGTTAAGAAAATCATAAGGTAGAAAAAGTATACTTAAAATACTGTAAGAATTCTGCACATAAGTGGACCCACAGTTCAAACCTGTGTTGTTCAAGGGTCAAGTGTATTTTATTTCCAGTTGCACACTGGTCTGCATCTATGTTCCTTATAAAGAACTGGGTTTGTTTATTGTTTTTCTCTCCTTGTAAACTTGTAGAAATTTTCCATCACTCTATCAATAAGCTATTTGGGCCATGATTTTATTAGTGGTTACCAGAGTACTTACTGACTGATAAAAGCTATTGTGACTGTGCTTTAAATTTTAAAAAGTGTTATGAATTTACTGTGACTGAGTATTTTGCTGCTATATGTAAAATGCTGTTTTATCAGTAATAGGTTTCCCCATCTATAACATGGCAATAATGTTCAAAGTTCACAGGACCAGTGTATTGATATATTTATCATAGTGTTAGGCACTTATAATAATAAATAGTAACTATGATTATTACTAGAATAAAAAGAATGAACTTGAAAGAGATCAGAATTGACCTTCAGAAGTCTATTTACCTTCACAAGATACTGTACCAGCAAGAGAGTCCTTCCTTTCAAACTGTGAATCAATATTATTCTAAGTACAGTTTAAGGGGGACAAAGAAAATCCAGGAAATTTCCCCCTAATATATTTTTAAATTACATATGAAAGCCATGATAGGAACCAAGATAGTATCCTTTGGTTTTGAAAGATCCATAACCAAGAAACTCCCAAATCATTTTACTGAAGTTGTCTCACATAATCAAGATTAAAAATTGCAACTAACCTGTTTAGAGTTAGAAATGGAAAGCTTCTAATGAGTATCTTGGAGGAATTTATCTAGTGCACACTGAAAATTCCAAAACCCCTAAATAGTATATACTGTAATTATTCCGTGATAATTAAATTATACTGGTAGCTTAAACTATAGAAATTAACTAAATGATCAAAATGATAATGTACCATGTCTTCCAATGAACCATGAAAGATAACCTGTTATATGAAATGTAAAGAGAAAAGTTACTTTTGAGAAAAAAAAAAGTTTAAATTTGGAGAGTTTGGGTTTGGTTTTTTGGGGGGAATAATTTAATGAGGTACTTCAATGAACAATGTTGATAATGTTCAAATAAAAGTATGTACCAATAAAATACTAGCAATTAATGAATTATATACAGAATAGAAATCCCCAGAATACAGTATTAAGTGGAAAATTTTTCTTTATATTTTTCTATTTTAATAAAATATAGCAAAATCCTTCTTAAACATGTATTTTTCCACCTAACAGTATCCATTTAATTAATATAAAATTTATTTAGGAAAAAACATCAAAATAAAGTTATGACCAATAGACTTGTGGAATACAATAAAAATATCTCTTCATATTAAACTGTAGGGACCATCCTTGTTTTTCAGATGCCTAGCACAGTGCCTGACAGACAGCACATGCTCAGTAGATGTTTAATGAATACCTAAATACAATATGTTTTGCACATACATTCAAAATCCAGACAAGTTTGCAAAAGTACATAAGTTGGGCATAGGCTTTCTGACTGACTTCATGGGGTCCCAGTGATGACTAGGAGTAAATCTTCATATCCATAGAAAACTGGCAAGTTGGTAAGTGTCTGGGTAAGGACCAAAAAAACAAAGTCAGGGAAACATGTCACCTAAGTAACAGTTGCTTTATAGAGCTGGTAAAAGTGGCCTAATCATTCCAATATCCTATTGCACTAGGCATTCAATGAAATGAAATTTAAGTGTATCTTGAACTTTTGCCAGTATATTTTTAATAGGAATTTTTTGGAAATCTCTTACTAAAAATAAATGATTTTTGTTAAATTGCATCCTGTACAAGGATTAAAGGGAATATGTTTTTATTTTCTATAAATACTATATTGTTATCAGGATTTATTTTGGCTGACAGAAAAAGTGAGAGCTACAGTAAAAACAAATTTAAAAAATCATGGTAGTGGAGAAATTGTAGGAAAGAAAAATGAAGAAAGGAAACGAATTCCACATATGGGAGTAAAGAAATTTAAATATGCCTAACTCTATTATCAATTATGACAAATAACCAGTAGGGCCTACTGTGCACCAGACACTGCTGTGAGGGATATAAAATGTTAACAAGACAAGAATCCTTAGTCTTAAGTGGTTCACACAGCAAGACTAACAGGTAAACATTCATAATACATTATGTATCATTCTTATATACATGTCTTTAATCCAAGAGTAAGAAGTAAGTAAGAAGTATATTTATTAATTAGAAGTGCAGAGAAAAAATAAGCATAAGAGGAAGCTGAAATAATTCTCATAATAGTAACTATCTAGAATGAGAGAAATCAGTACTTCTTAAATCAACAACAAATAAGTGAGTTATAAATAGACAAAATTTTAGCTTAAAGCTATATACCTAAATATTCTTAGAATAATATGCCTCCATATAAAATCCCTAAGTGCTATACACAAAATTGTGAATGAGTCTCATTCACGACCTCCTAAGAATGAGGTCGTATGGCATAGTGACTGTCCAGAGACCTCAGTTCTCTGGTCCATGTTCTGCCCACTTAGAGGCCTTGGAACCTAGGCAAGTTCCTCAAGCTCTCTGAAATTCAGCAATATGAAAAATGAAGAGCTGGATAAAGTGATCTCCAAGATATCACTTAGATGAAAATTACAATCCTAAAATGTCTTCATATTCAAAATATAAGCCATAATAAAAAGGGTTTTCTAAATATAAATCATTATCCAACTTAGAGGAAGTCTGGAAACCTCAAACCACACAGAATTACCCTATGAGTGGTGGGATATAGGAACATTTTCAAAAGAAAAGCAGACACAACTTAAGTAAAGGTATTATCGTCAAGACTGTAAATTTTCACTCAGCTGCCGACGGGGCAACTATCTTCCAATTATATACACAATTTGCTTTACTTAAAATTGATTTCTTCACTAAGTTCTACTTTCTCCCTCTTATGTTAAGGTTGCTGAGGAAGTAGGGTGAGGACGAGAAATCCTAGGTGGACCTGAAATTGATGTTGGGAGAAAAACTTGAACTTGACACAGATTTCTTCTGAAGTGCACCAATTACACCTCAGCGGAAGGTAAGAAACTGTTCAAATTGATGACAGAAAGGAAGGAAATAAGACCATATTGTTTATTGCTATACAGCTTTTCCCCCTTGTGTTGAAACGTCTACTTTTGCGCACATTAATGAAAATTTTACAGAACAAGTTTCTACAGTTGCAATGCATTTCTGCCACTAAAATAGAAGCATCATTATGTTTTGGTTTTACCATCAAGAAAATAAAAATTAAAAAGTCTTACCACGTTTTAATAATATTTACGTCAAATATCCATCTAGATTTATTTTTCTTCATTCCTTTCTATTTGATCAAATTGCTATTTTCATATTACCAGTCTGATCATAAAATTGCTGCTTTACAAAAGAATATTTTTTGCTGACATAAATTATGGGATCAGAGATACCAATGCAGTTACAAAAAAGGGTGTGTGTGTGTGAGACAGAGAGAGTGTGTGTGCGTGAGAGAGAAAGTGTATATATGTATGTGTGCATCCATCTTCAAGGAAAGGATAAAGAAATGCATGTATGAAACAAAATGCCACTTTCCAATGTAAGCCCTAGTAAAAGGCCTACACTGGAAACATAGTTTCTAGCATTTGTGAAATAAAATACAGCACTGATTTTGAAAGCCATAGTGATTTTTATGAAGACTGTTATTCTATAAACCGAAATCTGGATTTATCTTTCAATTTTTGTCTAACTACAGTGAATATAATAAGTACATCTTCATTATTTGACTCATGAAAGTATATTTTAGAAATTTGTGTTCTTTCACATACAGTGATCAATTTGGTTCGGTACCCCAAGAGATGAAAAGCTCATCTCAATTTACAACACTAAATAAATAATTCAGTTAAAACTGAAAGTGGTACCAATCCGGCAAACTATTGATGGAGAGGTTTGGCCTTCCATGAAGCCAGAACAACATAAAGTTTTCAATGGGGATTACTTGTTCAGACAAGTTACAAAGATTAGAAAAATACCCAGATTAATTAGGAAATAGCTAATATTCTCATCTTATGGAAAATAATTATCAAGAACGTATGTAGGGAGAGATAATACCGGAGGTATTTAAACTGAGCATTTTAAGCTTTGAACTTTACATGCTAATATATGAAACAAACATTTAACAAAAAAAAGCAGTAATACAAGTCAAAACCTAACCAAAGGCCTCTATCAACTAAAAATTTGAAATCTTCCATGCAAGTCAGACACAACAACAACAACAAAAAAAAGGAAAATTAAACCCAGAAAGCAAAAACCAATCAAGTCTGTTCCAACACTTAAGTCAATTTCCAAACCATATACAGAACCAAAAAGGGGAAAACACTCAGGTCTACAAATGGATAAGCAGTTCCAATACAATCCAAATCCCGACATTTTCCCACTCAGAAACGAATGCAGTGGAGCTTTTCCTGGGGAAAAAGGAAAAAAGCTCTCCAAATGAATTTTTTCAAGTGACATCTAGAAAGTGTGCCTCTTTCTGTCTCTTTCCCTGGCGCCTCATTGGAGGAAGGAGGGGGTTGTTTTTGTATTCTCCCCCACTGGAGCAAGACACAATCAGATGTTAGCTGGAGAAGAGAAACCACTTTTGACAACAGCAAATAAAAATAAAAGTGCCCTTCCTCCTCTGACAGGATGGGCACCCACCTCACACACCCCTCCCCACTCCAACCCCTCCTTCACCGCCCCCCCCAGCACCACCCCCTCCTCACCCCGGAGCTCCACTGCGTATGTGGTTTGGTGCTACTGTTGCCCCGGAGTTAAAGTCAGAGCCAGAGGAAGGCAATGAAGCCCCCACAGACACACTTACCTTTCCTGCCCCCCACTTTTGAGTGCCTTCCCTGGAGCTGTGGAGGATGACACAAAGGGTAATAAAGGGGGGGGAGTGGAGGAGGAGGAGGCGAAGGAGGAGGAGAGCTGGGGAAGTGGCTGCTCCTGGGTGTAGTGAGATGTCTCCAGCCAGGGCCAAGCAGCAGCAGCAGTAGCAGCAGCAGCAGCAGCAGCAACAGCAGCAGCAAAGGGTCTGTGTTGCTAAGAGGCTTTTGGTCTCTTTCTCTCCTCCTCTCACGGCCGAAGAGGAGGAGGGTGGAGGGGGCTCGGGAGGGAGGCTAGTGGAGGGGTGAGGGGGTAGGAGTCGTGGATGGGGGTTTTCGAAGAAGAAGAAACTCCTTCTTCTTCTTTCTCAGGCTCAATCCCCCTCTCAGGTCTCAGGGCTGGAGGGTGGGGGAAGGAACTCAGCCGCCTTCCCCCCACCCCCCTCAATTCAAGGTTGAAGTGGGGTAAAATTAGTGTCCTGTCCCTTTAAAAATAGAAATAAAAGGTGCCCCCCCTCTGCCACTGCCTCTCTCTTCATCATCAGCTGCTGCTGCTGCTGGGGTCTCTCTGCTGGGGGGGGGGAGGGGGGGTTCGGGTAGAAGAGACGGGAGGCTCTCACTGCGCATGTCCCTCCCTGACGGGAGGCTGGTTGGTTGAAGGCAGGAGGAGGGGGAGGGGAGGAAATGATATGGTTTCCCAGAAGGCTCCGAGGCACTTGCGACCCGGAAGACATTGTAGCAGGGGGTAGAGGGGCGGGGGCGGGGAGTAGGAGGAAGTCGCTACTCTTTAACACCCCGTGCCCCCCTCCTCTCTCCCAAGGGAAAGCGGAGGAACGGAAGTGGGCGTGGACGGAGACGCAAGTAAGTCACGTGTTTGGGCGGGAGTGGGGCGGGGTGGGAGACGCGGTGCGTGCGCGGGGAATGTCGGGAGAAGTGGTGTACCGTTGGCAGTAGCAGGTGAAGCTGAGCAGACTACGCGGTGAGTGGGCCATGAAGCGGTGCCTGTTGTCGCTAGATTCCTGCTCTGCCCTGGTAAAGGCAGACTTTTCTGTGAGAGGTAACATGGGGCAGTCTAGCCTGAAAACGAAAGCCAGGGTCGCCAGTGGCGAAAGGCAAATCGAAAAGAATGAGGACCGAAGGTTGCGGAGACTGGAAATGCGGGAAGGGGCAGGCTTGTCTAGGCCAGGCAGGCCCCTCCTGTCTCGTGGCCTTCCTGTGGGGCTGTTGACGAATCCCTGACGCCTGCAGGGATTCCTCAAGAGAGCAGATCTCTGGCGGGTGTTGACTACACCCGGTGGTGATGAGGAAATTTGATCCTGCTGCTAAAAAGAAATGGGATCTGTGGAGCTTCTGCAGATGACTGTTGACTATTTCTTCAGCTCAGAGCAGGAGGAGAGAAAAGCTCCGTGTGTGAATTTTGACAACTTCGGGCATTAGATGCATTACTTGCATTGGGTATTATGACCATCTTTCCGTACTTCGCTATGCTCCTTGGAATTCTGGAGTGGTTTTGGGGAGGAGGGAGCAAGCTGGGAAGTCTTGAATGGAATTTCCCTCCCATATCTTGGCGTTGTTGCTGCAGCACAATGCTTCTGCTTGTTCTGAGAAAAGGGATATGGGATGGTGTAGTCGTCGATGTTGTTACGGTTTATAGAGAAGGGACATAAAATTCTCTTTCTCTAGTGTAGATGAGAGATATTTTAAGTGGGCATTTTGTTTTAAGTTTCTTTGGTTACTAGTCTCAGATGGTTTCTCAATTAAATGCCACCTATTTTTTCTGGAAATGTTTCCCTCATAAGATAATAATTTAAACTACTAAAGAATTAATGAATTTACATTAGTAAGCCTTTCTTTCTTTCTTTTTTTTTTAGTAAAATATCACCATTTCTTTTTCATACTCATTTCATACAATCTTAGCTAGAGCCATTGCTGTCTTTCAGTTATCTTCTTTGGTAAAAGTACTTTGAAAGATGATCACTCTTTATAGTTTCTTCTAAGACCAGTAATCTAAAATTTCTCATTTTGTTGTATTGGTATTATTTAATTCTGTAATGAGTTCTTTAGGAATACGCTGTCAATTAAAGTTGCTACTTCTCTACATTTTACTTATGTTTTGGCAGTGGACCCTATTTATACACTATTGCCTAGTGCTTCTTTCTTGTGTGTAGTTTATGAAACGGAATTAAAAACTAGACTCTTGTGCCTTAAAATTTTGTTTGTATTGCAACATTTACCACTTTATAAAAGAAAAAAAATTAGAGCAAAGCAATATAAGTGCCTTCAGTAACATTTAAATTTTTTTATGTTAAGATACTAAATATGCAAAAAATGCACAAATCATAGGTATGTAGTATAATGAATAATTACTAAGTCAACACCTTGGTGATCACTACCAAAGTCAAGAACTAGAACATTCTTGGCATTGGAGACCAACTCCTGCCCCCATCCATTCTTGAATATTATGCTCACCGCTTCCAGAGGTTAACACTAACTGAATTTTTATTGTAATTATTTCCTATTTTTATTTCAAGTATTTTTGTAACCACCGATGTTGGCATTCCTACACGATGTAGATGAATTTTGCCTATATTTTACCTATGTGAAAAGATTATACATTATGTACTACTTGCCTCTTGTGCATCAGTATTTAACTTTGTTAGTGCATTTAGCTGTAGTACATGTTTTTTTCATTTTTATATAGTAATGTCTGTAGTAAGTGGTGTGTAGTAAGTCCTTTTATTAATAAACCACAATTAATTAGTCTAAGTTTAATGGACATTTGGATTGTGTCTAGAGTTTAGCAATTATAAGCGATCCTACTATGAATGTACTTATGCATGTATTTTTATGCACATAGCATTTATTTTTGTACGGTGTAGATTATGCCAAACTTTCCCAAAATAGATCAATTTATACTCCTACCAACAGTATATGATACATAACTTTTTTCAACAGTGTCACCTACAGTTGACATTTTTCATTTTTGCCACATGATGAATGTGGCTTATTATTGTTTTAATTTACAGTGCTCTGGTTATTAATGACTTTGAGCATTTTGTAAAAAATTTATTGGCTATTTCAGTTTCTTGTGTGGAATGTCGTTTCTTTACCACAGTGTTTCTGTTGGTGTCTATGTTTTACTTAAAGATTTGACCAGTGTGGCAAATATTTTCTGTGTGCTTGGAACATTTCTTGCTTCCTGGATGATTTTCTCTTCATTTCATTTTTTTACTGGCTTATATGCCATTAGTATTATTTTAAATTTATTTGTAATTTTAACTCAGAGTAAGAGTTTCTATACCATAGCTCGCTTGTGGCTGGTCATGGACAACTTGAAATGTGGTTAGTGTTGCTGAGGAACTGAATTTTTAGTTTTATGTATTGCTAATTTAAATTTGGAAAATTGATACTTAATTTGGTTGTTGAAAAGCCCTTAAGTATGTTTGGAACAACTTGGATATGTAAACGTACTTTTCAATTGGAAACTATAAAAATAAAGGTCAAACATTTCTGATGACAATTTAGCACCTGAATTGTCATGTTCTATAAATGTCAAATTGCAGATTTCTGAAACTTAGTATGAAAACAATAGAATAATTTAGCTTTTTATTATAACTGCATGTTGAAATTATAATAAACTAATTTTACCTTTTTTTTATTTCTTTTTTTTTTATAATTTTATTTTTTATAAACATATATATATATATTTTTTTGTCCCCCAGGGGTACAGGTCTGTGAATCTCCACGTTTACAAATTTCACAGCACTCACCATAGCACATACCCTACCCAATGTCCATAACCCCCCCCCACCCCCCCTCCCCCCAGCAACCCTCAGTTTGTTTTGTGAGATTAAGAGTCACTTATGGTTTGTCTCCCTCCCAATCCCAACTTGTTTCATTTACTCTTCTCCTACCACATTAACCCCCCATGTTGCATCTCCTCTCCCTCATATCAGGGAGATCATATGATAGTTGTCTTTCTCTGATTGACTTATTTCGCTAAGCATGATACCCTCTAGTTCCATCCACGTTGTCGCAAATGGCAAGATTTCATTTCTTTTGATGGCTGCATAGTATTCCATTGTATATATATACCACATCTTCTTTATCCATTCGTCTGTTGATGGACATCTAGGTTCTTTCCATAGTTTGGCTATTGTAGACATTGCTGCTATAAACATTCGGGTGCACGTGCCCCTTTGGATCACTACGTTTGTATCTTTAGGGTAAATACCCAGCAGTGCAATTGCTGGGTCATAGGGTAGTTCTATTTTCAACATTTTGAGGAACCTCCATGCTGTTTTCCAGAGTGGTTGCACCAGCTTGCATTCCCACCAACAGTGTAGGAGGGTTAATTTTACCTTTTTTAATGTAGATACTAGAAAATTTTAAATTATGTATATGCGCGGTATTGTATTTCTCTTGGACAGTACTGTTCTTACCATCAACATTCAGTTACATATGCCTGTATTTTTACCATTTTCGGTCTTCATTAATTTTTGCATCTCTCAGTTTTCTTTGAAAATCTTTTTTGTTTTGCTTTTAATACTGTTTAGAGTATCTTTAATACAGTTGTACCGAAGGCGAGTTATCTTAATTTTTTGCTTACCTTACAGTGTCTTGTTTCATCTTCAATCTTGAAGAATGTTTTGGGTCTTTTAAACTGTAGACTTTGGTTGTTTTTCAGAATCTTGAAGATAACGTTCCACTATGGGTTTTTGCTTTTTGAATTTTTTTAGCTTCCATTAGTGATTTGAGAAGTCAGCTGTTAATCTAATACTTGCTGCTTTGAAAGAAATCTCTAAAAAATGTTTTCTTTAAGTTTTCTGCTATTTCCTTATGATATTTTGGATAGAATTCTTTTTCCTGTTTTGGGTTGAGGTGCTTAAATCTCTGGATCAGTGTCTTTTTAAGAAGTAAATGACCCAATTTTTTACTGTTTCTAACTACTTGCTAAAAATTACAGTTGTGGCTTTTGTTGGCCCAGTATTGGTTTTTTGTTGTTTTTAACTGATAATTTCAGTTTCTTAATTTTTTTAAGGGTCTGTTTCTGCTGGTTCATGATTTTTTCCTTGTGTGACTATGTCCGAGTTGTTGGATATGAAAAATTACAGGATTATTTAAGTTTTAGGATTATGGTATGTACTTTAGGAAGGCATGTTTTCCTGGGAAAGTTGATTATGCATGCTACCAGTCCCAAGTCACTTAGTTCATGTTCGACTTCAGATTACTTGTTTTATACACACACACATGCACGCATGCACACACACACGCATGCACTAGTTAGCAGGGCTTCAAGTCATGAGTCATATGAGTTCTGTTTTCCATCTAGTTTCTCCCTGATCCTGATGATGTTGCTCTTAGGATCTCAACTTAATTTGGGTGATGATATATTTGCATCCCACTTTCGGTGGGTCCTGTGCTTTGATTTTTTTTTTTTTTTTTTCCTCGTAGCCTAGGAAAGCTACCAGCAGCGCAGCCCTTCTGTTTTCTCAGTCTGTGGGTCTGCCCATCCAGGGCTCTAACTAAATCCTGAGATCATGACCTGAGCTGAAATCAAGAGTCAGACGCTTAATTGAGTCATCCAGGTGCCCCCAAGTTAGTTAAAATTTAGAAAAGTTTCAAGTAGTTTTTGAGTTAATAGTTTAAACTATTATATGTAAAATGTAAAAGTTTAAATAGTTTAAAATGTAAAAGAACATGTTCTTGAAATATTAACTACTTCTACATGGCTTATTAAAAACAAGTTTAACTTATCACAAGTTTATTTTATCACAAGTTTATTCTCCAGAGTGTGTCCCACCAGAGTTGTACCATGGTGGACAGAAATGGTTGGGCCTTTATCCCCACATCTTCCTAAGCCCCAGGAGGGTGTGATGTTGGACAGGGTGGCTGTTAAAGCCCCCATATCCCCATCTCTGGGGAAAACAGTTTTTATACTTTTTTGGTCTGATTTTTTGGTATTTAACTCCATATTTCCAAGTAACATATGCTACCACTTAATCTTTCCATTTTAGGTACTATCTGTTGACTTCCTCTGTGGATGGTGTAAATTTAGGTTTTTCCCACAAATACCCATGCCCTCTCCCAGCATTCCAGTGATACCTTAGTTTTTGGTAGATAACCATTCTATGTCTGTATAGTTTCTCAATATTTATGATTAATTCAGTCCCCCAAACTCTGCATGTTATCAGCATCTCCTCTCCACAGGTTCAGAAGTTTTTATTGTTGTTTGTTGTTGTTGTTGGTTTGTGTTGTTGTTGTTCAACTAGTTCAACCATCATTGAGAATTTCTCTTAGAACATTCTGATCTCCAGTTTAGGCTGGCTGCTTGATATGGCTGCCCCTCATGCAACTTGTCTCTATCCTGTGATGTATCCTCTCTTACATCCCATGTAATTCTTTGCTTGTGTTAATTTTTGCATCTCTGAATTTTCTTTGGGGATCTTTTTTTCTTTTGTTTGAGTACACGCTTTTAGAATTTCTTTAACTTAGGTTATCATCATTAAAGGGTTAATAGTTATCTATTAAGATTAATAATTGATTTTGTTCGGTCACAGTCTCCAGTAGCTAAGTGGCAGATGTTTTGAGGTGTTCTGTACCTCTGAATGTCTTTAGGTTGCCCTAACTTAGTTTGAGTGTAGGATTCTAAGTTGGAAATGTTTTTCTTCAGAATTGCAAAGTAATCCTTAGTGTTTGATATAAAGTTTGAAGCTGTATTTTCAACAATTTGCAGTTCACTTTTTTATTCCTAGTGGAAGCTCCTGTACCCTTTTTTTTTTAATATTTAATTTATTTATTTGACAGAGAGATCACAAGTAGGCAGAGAAGCAGGCAGAGAGAGAGGAAGAGAAGCAGGCTCCCTGCTGAGCAGAGAGCCCGATGTGGGGCTCGATCCCAGGATCCTGGGATCATGACCTGAGCCAAAGGCAGAGGCTTTAACCCACTGAGCCACCCAGGCGCCCTCCTGTACCCTTTTTGTTTGAAGCTTATAGAAGATTCCTTTGTTGTAGCTAGTGTTCTGAAATATCACGGTGATGTGAGGTGAGTTGTGAGTCTATAGGCATCCACTTTGCTGTGCATTTCATGGGTTCTTTTGTCTGGCAACTTGTATTCCTTAGTTCTGAGAAGGTTTCAGATACTTCTGCTCTGATTTCCTTGCCTGTGTTTTTGGCTCTGAAATTGCAATTAGACATTATATTCTTAGATGTATTTCTTCTCTCCCATATTTGATCTTCTCCCAGTCCTTTGCTTTACAGTTTCTTGAATACTTACTTGATTTCTTTAAACATTCAGACTTTAATTTCTATTGTTTTGTTTTTAATTTCCAGTACTTTTTTTGATCTCTGCATTTTTTTAAATGGCATCCTGATTATTTTTCTCTTTATGAATTTAATTAAAGTTACATTTTAAAGTTTATTTCTGCCTACTTTCTTATCTCCAAGTTATCCTTTCTGTTAGGATGCTCTAAAGGCTTTCATCTTAGAGGCTTTCCTCAGCTATCTTGTGATCCTTGGTTGTGTGTTCAAATTTGTATAAAGAGCCTTAAGAAGCTTTTTCATGCTCTCTGAATTTGGCTGAGCCTTGCTTAAATGCTAATGGATCAACCTTTGGGAAGATTTCTCTGCAGCATATTTGGTGGGGGAATCCTGATACCCACTTTTTTGCTGTTATTTGGAAGCCTTTTCTCTTGGGCTAATAAGAGCCCAATGAAAAGAATTTTCCAGTCTCTTGCCTCTAAGTCAGTGGTTCTCAGCTTTGACAATATGACCCCCAGGAGACATTTGGCAATGTCCAGAGACATATCTGATTGTTAAGGGTGAATTGCTATTGAAAATCAGTGGGTAGAGACTGCAGGTGCTGTTGAGTATCCTACAATGCATAGGACAGCCACCTACAACAAAGAATTAGTTCAAAAATGTCATTAGTGCCTATTGTGAGAAACCCTGTTCATGGCATAAGCCTGAGATCCAGGTGAAAACAGCACAAGAATCACATTTGATATTGTTTTAAAAGATTTTATTTAGTGATAGAGTGAGCAAGCAGGGCCAGGGAATGGGGGAGGAGCAGAAGGAGAGGGACAAACAGACTCCACGGAGCCCTACATGGGGCTCCTTCCCATGACCCTGGGATCATGATCTGAGCTGAAATCCAGAGTCAGCTGCTCAACCAGCTGAGCCACCCAGGCGCCCCTGACTTTTTTTTTTTTTTTTTTTTAATGATACTCTGATCTGCTGTGCCTGGTTATTTCCCAATGTAAATTTCTTCTGTTACTGTATAGAACCTTGTCTTTTGAAGGCGAGAGATAGAGGTCTCCATTTAATTTTAACTGTCTTATCACTTCAGTTTTTTGAAGATGAATTCTAGCCCAAATTAAAATACTGGTTATTAAGTGATCTTGTTGTTACTTGTTTATTCTGTTTGAATAGGATTGACCAATGAGACGTTTTATGGAATGCTTAAGTTTGAAAATGAGATATAAGTTGAACGTTATGAATAAAAATGTAGATAAAACCTGGAATTTACAGTTCTTCCCCTTCTTCTATTTCAGTTTTATTCCTCCTTTTCACTCCAGATTCTTTCCTAGGTGCTTGTCTTCAAAGAAGCATCTGTTGGGAACGCCAGAGTTTTCTTTCATCTCTTTTTTCCCCTTAATATCACATTCTTCTCCCAGTGTCCCTTCTCATCTTCAGTAAAAACACAATAAAATTTTAGATATTTTACTGCTTCTTTGATTAATATGGCAATGAAATTACTATTAAGTTTTAACCAAAAGATTGAGGTCAGAGTTGGCAAGATTAAAGGTCCAAGTGTGTTAGTGGTGGACTTGTATATTTTCGCTTTCTCTCATATGTTTTCATCTTGACACCATTATAAAAATGTACATTTTTTTTATATAGATGACCTAGAAATGTCAACTTACATTGTTTTCCCAAAATAATCACGTTTAGATTTGTGTATGTCTTAGTTATTTTAAAATGGATAAAACCCAAAAATATTTTCTTTAAAAGCTGTGTTGCAACTAGTAGCCATTAGACCTCTGTTGTTTGAATCATGTCTAGTGGGCATGTTCTCATATATATTCTTACTTTCATATGTAAATGTTCTATTCTTCTAATTTAAGAATAAAAACAAGCAGATGAATTAGTTTTAAAATATTTTTAAAGTAGTTAATATTTCCTTTGACTCACATTATTGTTTAGCAAACATTCCCATAGGGTCATATTCTCCCAAGGCAGATTTTGCCCATACATTGTATTCTACAGAGATTTTTACTTCATTTTATAGGTTGCCTGTTGTACTGACTTGAAAGTGACTATTTTTTTGTATTTACATTTCATTTTCACATAAGTTTGTGTTCCCACCTGGGTTTTTCACAAATTGTCATTAAAAAGAGTAGAGTTTGGGTCTGTATTTTCCCATGTGTTTTGGGATTACCATAATTGACAGCAGGGAAAAGTGAAGGTTGTGACTTTGATCAATCCTTTCTTTCTTTGTTTTTCTTTTTGGATTTTTTAAAATTAATAGACTCATTTTTTAGAGCTGTTTTAGGACTTATAGAAAAATTGATCTGAGAGTACAGCAAATTCCCATATATTCCCACTGGCCTAGCTTTCCTACTATTAACCCAGTTTACCTTATTGTTAACATCTTGCCTAGAGTGATGTGTTTTTTGCAGTTGATGAACCAGTATTGATATGTTATTATTAAGGAAAATTCAAAGTTCTTTGTATGTTTTAGATACCAGTCTTTTATCATATATGTATTTTGCAAATATTTTTTCTGTCTGTGGCTTGTCTTAACAGTGTCTTTCACAGGGCAAAAGTTTTTAATTTAAATAAAATTCTCTCCATCAGTGTTTTCTTTCCTGGATTGTGCTTTTGATGTTGTATCTAAAAATTCATTGCCAGGGATGCTTGGGTGCCTCAGTCAGTTAAGAGTCTGATTCAGTCTCAGCTCAGGTCTTGATCTCAAGGCCATGCGTTCAAGCCCCACATTGGAGTCCAGTGCGGAGCCTACTAAAAACAAACAAACAAACAAACAAACAAAGAAAACACTGCCAAACACAAAGTAACAGATTTTTTTACTATGTTCCTTTTTAGAAGTTGTATAGTGATACACTTAACTTATGGATTTATTATCCATTTAGTGTTAATTATTGTGAAATGTTTAAGTTCTTTGCCAACTCAGTTTTTTGCCCGCATATGTTCACTTTTTCCAGTACCATTAGACTTTATTTGTTGAATTATCTTCTTTGTCAAAGATATTTATGTGAGTCTGTATCTGACTTTCTGTTATGTTCCATTTATTTATTTTTCTGTCCTTCCACCATTGCCACACTGTGCAGTTGACCCCTGAACAACCCAGGTTGCAACCCCCTGTACAGTTTAAAATGAGTGTATAACTTTTAATTCCCACCCCCAAACTTAACTACTAAGAGCCTACTATTGACTGGAAGCTTTACATATAACATAAGCAGTTTGTAACATGTATTTGGTTTCTAGTATGTAATATATGCTGTATTCTTAAAGTAATCTAGAGAAAAGAAGGTGTTATTAAGAAAATCATAGGGAAGAAAAAAGACACTTTCAGTACTGTACTGTATTTGTATATTTTAAAAAGTGTGTGTAAATGGACCCAAGTAGTTCAAACTCTGGTTGTTCAAAGGTCAGTTGTATATATTAGCCTAGCTTTATAGTAAGTCTTGTAGTGGGGTAGTTTCCAATCTCAACCTTTGTTCTAGTGTAGTATTGTGTTGGCTTTTCAGTGCCTTTATCCTTTCCATGTAAACTTTAACATCAGTTTATTTATCGACAGAATAACTTGAGAATTTTGATTGGGATTTCATTGAATCTATAGATCAAGATTGGAAGAACTGACATAATAACAATACTGAGTCTTCTTATGCATCTAAATGGAGTATCTGTGCATTTATTTAGTTCCTCTTTGTTTTTTTTTTTAATCAGAGTTTTATAGTTTTCTTTATGTAGAACCTGTATGTTGTCAGATTTATATCTATATTGTGGGATTTTTCTTTTTTGGTACTAATATAAATGGTACTGTGTTTTTAATTTCAAATTCCAGTTCATTATTGGTGTATAGGAAAGCAGTTGACACTGGTATATTAACTTTGTATCTTGAACTTTGCTTCAGTAGTTTGTGTGTGTACATTCTTTCGGATTTTCTGCATACATGATCTGTCATCTGCAAACAGCGTTTTTTTTTTTTTTCTCCCTGTCTGTATACTTTTTATTTCCTTTTCTTGTCTTACTGCATTAGCTATGGGTTCAAGTAACATTTTGCACCAGTGGTGATCCTTGTTCTTGATGAGTGGGAAAGCAGGCAGTTTCTCAATATGAAAAGTGTTAGCTAGATTTATTTATTTATTTATTCATTTTTTTTTTCCCCATTGAAAAAGTTTCCTTCTATTCCTAGTCATTCTTTTTTTGGCTTCCGTTTGACTTAGTTTTTGTTTGTTTGTTTTTTGAGAGAAAGAGACAGAGTATGTAAATGTGCTGCGGGGGAGGGCAGAGGAAGAGGGTGAGAGAGAATCTTTAGCAGGCTTTGCCTCTGGATGCTGGGCTCAATCGCATAACCCTGAGATCATGACCTGAGCTGAAATCAAGAGTTGTACACTTAACTGACTGAACCATCCAGGTTCTCCAATTCCTAGTGTATTTTTGAATGGGTGTTGGATTTTGTGAAATGTTTTTTCTGCATCTCTTGATAAAATATTTTTTTATCCTGTTGATGTTGTGGATTACATCATTTGCTTTAGGAATGATGAATGAGCCTTGCATACCTGGAATAAATCCCACTTATTTTTTTATGTATAATTATTTTTATACATCTTGTGATTGAATTTGTTAATTTGTTGAGAATTCTTGCATCTGTATTTATGGAAGATAATGGAATATAGTTTTTCTTTCTTGTAATGTCGTTATCTGGTTTTCTTATTAGGGAATAATGCTTACCTCATACAATGAGTTAGAATGTGTTCCTTCGCCTTTATTTCCTGGAAGAGACTTGATATCATTTGTAAAGAATTGGTATCATTTCTTCCTTAAATGTTTGGTAGAGTTTACCAGTGGACCTATCTTGGCGTGTTAAGTTCTGTTTTGTAAGGTTATTTACTTATTCACCTTCTTTAGTACATATAAATGTATTCAGATTACTTATTTTTTCTTGTATATATTTTATTAGGTTGTGTCTTTCAAAGAATTGGTCTGTTTTATCGAGGTATCAAATTTGTGGGCATAGTTCATAATTTTCTCTTATCATCATCTTAAGGTTTATAGGGTCAGTACTGATGGTCTTGCTCATTTCTGATATTAATCATTTGTGTCTTTTTAAAATCTTTTGTTCTTTGCCTGGCAAGATGTCAATAAATTTTAAATTTAAACTGAGCCAATTATTTTGTTAATTTTCCTGATTGATTTCTGATCTAATCTGTATTATTTCTTTTGCATAGTTTGGTTTGAATTTGCTTTTCTTATTTTAGTTTCCTAAGGTAGAAACTTAGATTATTGATATTTTAGGTCTTTTTTTTTCCTGTTCTGATAATGTGTGTTCAGTGCTGTAAGTTGTCCTCTAAGTACTGCTTTTGCTGTATCTCTTATATTTTGTTGAGTTCCGTGTGCATTTTCATTTCCTTCCCAATTTTTATTTTTCTTGATTTTTCTTCTTTGGCCCATGTGTTTTTTAGAAATGTGTTGTTTAATCTCTTATGATATTTTATTGGTCTCTATTATTTGTTTTTAGTTTAATTTCATCATAATGTTAGAGCGTACTTTATATAATTTCTGTTCTTTCAAATGTGAGGTGTATTATATGGTTCAGAATGTGGTCTTCATTGGTGAATGCGCATATGAGTTTGAGAGGAACGTGTATTTTGTTCTTGCTGAATGCAATATTTTATAAATATCAATTAAATTCATTTGACTGATGGTCATGTTCAATTCAGGTATGTCTTTCCTGATTTTCTATCAGTTACCAGTAGATATTGAGGTCTCCAAATGTAACAGTAATTCATCAGTTTCTTCTTACATTTCTATCACGTTTTTACTTCGTATATTTTGATCCTCCATTAGGCGTGTACACAAGGATTATTATATCTTATTGGAGAATTAACTTTTATCCTTTACCCTTTATTCCTGATATGTCTGCCTTCTTCTTCTGTACTTTCATCTGTTTCATTATATTTAAAATAGGTCTCTTGGAGACCACATATTATTGGGTCTTGTTTTTATACCCATTCTGAAGTCTCTTTTTCATTTGTTGTATTTACTTCAACAACTGATATTTAAAGTCCTTACTGATATAGTTGGATTAATAGCTACCAGGTTTATTGCTGTTTTCCCTTTGTTGCCTTGTTCTTTGTTTATTTTTTTGTCCTCTACTCTTTTTCTGCCTTCTCTTATTTTGAGCATTTTACATTATTCAGGGCTTTTCCCTCTCTCTCCCAGGATATATTATACTTTTAAAAAAATTTCTCTCAGTGGTCTTGGTACAATTGCTATGTACATATGTGAACAATCCAAACCCATTTTCAAAAAACAATACACCATTTAATGGTTAGTAAAAGTATCATGTAACAGGGTATTTGTAATTTCGTACTCCAGTTCCTTATGACATTTTTGCTATAATCATGTGTATATTGTTAAGCATACAGTATAGCAGCATACTTTATTTCTCTTTTAATGTTTATGATTTTTGATTCATTCTTAGAAATTTCCATCTTTGCTATAAAATGCCCATCTGTAATTGCAGGTTACCTTTTTTCTCCATTAGAGCCCTTAACATACTAGTCACAGTTGTTCTATACTTCCTGTCTGTTAATTTCAAAAATCTTTGCTACATCAAAATTTTTGTCACAGAATTTCAAAATTCTGTCTCTTTAAGCTGTACCTTTTTTTTTCTTTTAGTATGCCTTGTAACATTATGTTAAGCAGAATTGTACTGTGTATAAAGAACTGAGGTAAATAAGTCTTTAGTGTGAGGTTTTTGTATTTATTCAGCTTAAAGGTAGACTGTGTTTATTGTTTGCTGTTTATTGTTAACCCATAGGTGTTAGAAGCTGAAATTTGCTTTTGTGTTTTTGCTTTTGTCTCCATCATTTTCTTTGGAATTCCCAGAGATTTCATAAACAGGCTCTGAGCATTCTTCTTTCACTTGTAAATCCCTGCTTTAATACGGGAGCCCTTTTAATATGGTAGGAAGATCTTGGGGAGGGGAAGCATTATATATTCCTATAATTAGATTTTAGATTTTATTCTGTGTGAGAGTCTTTGCCCTTGGGCTATGACCTGTACAGGTACTTCTCAGCACCCCCCCCCCCCCGCATAAATACACACTGGTTACCCCCTTTAGGTGAGTCAGGTAGGCAAGAAGAGGCTTGAGTTTGCTATTTCTCTTCCCCAGGTCAGTTAGGGTCTGGTGAAATAGCTTGCTTTGTGGGCAAGCCTTGTTAGGGATAGAATCCCTGTTAAAACAGGAGGAAATATTTTTCTAATCCTCTCTGCAAACTTAATAGGGTTCCTGGAGGTAAAACTCAGAAAAGTAAGGAGTTTTCCCTAAGACTGGGCCCTCCTGGAGTTTTTAACTTTTAAACTTAATCAATATTGAGTCTCCAGCAATTTGTCCATTGCGTTTTAAGTTTTCATACTTTGGAATTGCTTCCAGTGCAGTATCTGTTCCTGGGCTTCTGCTCCAGTAAGCTGTGATTCTTTATGCCTGTGTATATTTAATATTGGAAGAAACAGTTGTGCCCTAAGACCTCATTCTTACAGATCTTAGATCTTAGAGTTGTTTTTTCAGTTTGTTCAGGTTTTCTTTTGCTGTGAGGACAGGAGTGTCAACCTTCAAGCTCCTTAAATGCTGGACAGAAAGCGTTGGTCTTTATTGAACAAACAATTGTGGGGGTGCTTGTGTTTGTTTATTTTAAAACCAAATCAGTCAAGATTATGGTTGAAGAGTAATTGTTTTTCATTATGTGTGTATCATAGCATAGTTAGCTTCCTACCCCTGGATATTTAATTTTCCTTTTTATAATCAGATATATTAAACATTTTTATAGCTAGGTATTTGTGTATGTCTGTAACTGTTTCTTTTGAGTACATTTCTGGAAGTGGAATTGGAAGATTCAAGTCTGTATAAAATTGAGTCTTCCAGTAATATGTTTGTACTACCATTCTGTGTTGCTTGCATTATCCACAACCTCACCAATACAGACTATTGTTTTAACTCAAGAGCAGACATTTTAATCTATATGCCAAAAATTATATAATTTAATCTTTTAAAATTTAGTTTTAATGAGAAAGAACTGCATTTTATTTTTATTCACTTTTTTAAGATTTTATTTATTTGAGAGAGAATGGAAGTAAGAGAGAGCTATGAGAGGGGAGAAGGTCAGAGGGAGAAGTAGGCTCCCTGGGACTCTGGGATCATGACCTAAGCCGAAGGCAGTGGCTTAACTAACTGTGCCACCCAGGCACCCCAAGAACTACATTTTAAAGATGAAATTTACTTTGTTCACTTCCTAAGCTTTTTTTGTTGTTCAAGTATAGTTAACATACAGTTACTACTTTAAGGTGTATAACATGATTCAACACTGTACCTTCTCATTGCCCATCAAAATAAGTGTAAGCTTTATCTCCTTTACCTATTTTAACCATCTTCCAACCCACCTACTCTCTGGCAACCACCAGTTTGTTCTCTGTACTTAAGAGTTTGATTTTTTGTCTCTTTTTTTTCTTTGTTTTGTTTCCTAAATTCCACCTATGAGTGAGGTCTTATGGTATTTGTCTTTTTCTGGTTGACTTATTCACTTAGTGTTATATCTTACAGGTTCATCCACATTGTTGCAGATGACAAGATCTCACTTTTTCTTCATGGCTGAGTGATGTTCCATTATATTATGTATATATATTCCAATATATATGTCCACCACATCATCTTTATCCATTCATCTGTGGATGGACAGTTGGCTTGCTTCCATATCTTGGCTATTGTAAATAATGCTGCAATAAATACAGGGGTATATATATCTTTTTTAAATTAGATTTTTATATTTTTTGAGTTATTACCTAGTAGTGCAATTACTAAATCATTTGGTAATTGTATTTTTAATATTTGAAGAACTTCCATACTGTTTCCACAGCAGCTGCACCTGTTTGCATTCTCACCAGCAGTGCATGAGGGTTCCTTTTTCTCCACATCTTTTCCAATACTTGTTGTGTCTTATATTTCAGATTTTAGCCATTTGACAGGTATAAAGTGAGAGGTTTTTGTGGTTTTAATTTGCATTTCTCTGATGATTAGTGGTACTGAATGTCTTCTCATATATTTGTTGACCATTTGTATGTCTTTGGAAAAATGACTACTCAGGTCCTCTGCCTACTTTTTAATTGGGTTTTGTTTTTTTGGTTTGAGTTGTGTAAGTTCTTTATATATTTTGTGTGTGTGTGTGTGTGTGTATATATATATATATATGTATGTATATAAATCTTTTATTAGATATATCATTTGTAAATTTCTTCTCCCATTCAGTAGGTTGTTGTTTAATTTTTATTTATTTATTTATTTATTTATTTATTTTTCTGTGCAGAAGCTTTTTATTTTGGTTTAGTTCCACTAGTTCAATTTTGCTTTTGTTTCCCTTGCCAGAGGAGACCTATCTAGAAAAATGTTTCTATGGCCAATGTTAAAGAAATTACTGCCTGTGTTTCCTCCTAGGAATTTTATGGTTTCAGGTCTCCCATTTTAGATCTTTAATCCATTTTTATCTTACTTTTGTACATGTTGTAAAAAAGTGGTCCAGTTTCATTCTTTTGCATGTAGCTGTCCTGTTTTCCCAGCACCATTTATTGAAGAGATTGTCTTTTTCTTATTGTGTATTCTTACCTCCTTTGTCATAGATTAATTCACTCTAAAAGTGTGGGTTTATTTTTAGACTTTCTATTTTCTGTTGAACTTTTATCTGTGTTTGTGCCAGTACTGTACTCTTTGGATTACTACAGCATTGTTGTATACCTTGAAATCTGGGATTGTAACGTCTTCAGCTTTGTTCTTCCTCAAGATTGATTTGGCTATTCAGGATCTTTTGTGATTCCATACAAATTTTAGTATTATTCATTCTAGTTTTCTGAACAATGCTGTTGGTATTTTGATACGGATTTGCATTCAGTCTGTAGAATGTTTTGGGTTAGTATGCACACTTTAACAATATTAGTTCTTCCAGTCTGTGAGCATGGACTATCTTTTAATTTGTGTTGTCTTCAATTTCTTTCATCAGTGTATTATGGTTTCAGCATAACACACTTAATCTTAACTTTATTCCCAGGTATTTTATTAATCCTGGTGTAATTGTAAATAGGATTGTTCTTCTAATTTCTCTTTCTACTACTTCATTGTTAGTGTATAGAAATGCAACAGGTTTTTGAATGTTGATTTTGTATTTTCAGACTTTACTGAATTCATTTATCAGTTCTAGTAGTTTGGTGGAGTCTTTAGGGTTTTCTATATATAATATCATTTCGTATGTAAATAGTGAAAATTTTACTTCTTCTTTACCAATTTAGATACCTTTTCTTTATTTTCCTCAACTGAGTACTGTGGCTAGGACTTCCAGTACTATGTTGAATAAGATTGGTGGGAGTGGACATTCTTGTCTTGTTCCTGACCTTAAAGGGAGGGCTCTCAGGTTTTCCCCATTGAGTATGTTAGGTGTGGGTTTTTCATATATGGCCTTTATTATATTGAGTTTGTTTCATCAAAACCTATTTAGTTGAGAGTTTTTGTCATGACTGCAGGTGGTACTTTGTTAAGTGCTCTTTCTGCATCTATTGAGATGATCATATGGTTTATATCTTTCTCTTGTTAATGTGAAATATTATGTTGGTTGAGTTGCAAATTCTGAACCACCCTTGCATCCCTGAAATAAATCCCACCTGGTCATGGTGATTTTTTTTAATATATTGTTGTATTTCTTTTTGCTATTATTTTGTTGAGGCTTTTTGTTCCTGTGTTCATCAGAGGTATCAGCTTGTAGTTTTCTTTTTTTGTGGTACCTTTATTTGGTTACTCTCTTCTGTTTCTTGAAACAGTTTGAGAAAAATATTAACTCTTTTTTAAGTGTTTGATAGGATTCACCTCTGAAGTGGTCTCTTGGACTTTTTTTTTTTTTTTTTTAAGAATTTATTTATTTACTTTAGAGAGAGAGCACATGCATGCGAGCAGGAGGAGGGGCAGAGGAAGAGGGAGGGAAATAATCCTAAGCAAAGTGTGCCCTGAGTAGGGAGTCCAACACAGGGCTCCATGTCATTACCTGAGCCAAAAACAAGAGTTGGGTGCCCAACTGACTGAGCCATCCAGGCATCCCTGGTCTTGGACTTTTGTTTGTTGGGAGTATTTCGGTTACTAATTCAATTTCATTGCCAGTAATTGATCTGTTCGGATTGTCTTTCTTCCTGATTCAGTTTTGGTAGATTGTATGTTTCTAAGAATTTATCCATTTCTTTTAAGTAGTCCAATTTGTTGGCATATGATTTTTCGCAATGTCTTATAATTCTTTGGACATCTGTGATATCAGTTGTTACTTCTCCTTCATTTCTGATTTTATTTGAGTCCTCTCATTTTTTTGATGAGTTTGGCTAAAGATTTGTTGATACTATTGATCTTTTCAAAGAACCACCTCCTGGTTTCCTTGATCTGGTCTACTGTGTTTTTAGTCTCTGTTTTCCTTATTTTACTTTAATCTTTATTTCCTTACTTCTGCTGACTTTGGGCTTTGTTCATTCTTTAGCTAGCTCCTTTAGGTGTAAGATTAGATTGTTCAAGATTTTTCTTGGTTCGTGAGATAGGCCTACATTGCTATAAACTTCCCTCTTAGAATAGTTTTTGCCGCATCCCAAAGGTATGGATGTTGTGTTCAGTTTCATTTGTCTCCATGTATTTTTTTTCTCCTTGATTTCTTGGTTTACCCATTCATTGCTTAGAAGCATGTTATTTTGCCTCCATGTGTTTGTGTTCTCAAGACTTTTTCTTCTGATTGATTTCTTTTTTGTATTATTGTGGTTGGAAAAGATGCATGATATGATTTTAATCTTTGAATTGAGACTTGTTTTGTAGCCTAACATACAATCTGTTCTGGAAGAAAAGTCTCTATGCACTTGAAAAAATGTATATTCTGCTGGTTTTGATTGGAATGTTCTGTATATATCTGTTAAGTGCATCTAGTCCTGCTCCTATTAATTTCTTTTTCATGTATGTTATTAATTGCTTTATGTGTTTAGATCTTCCCATGTTGGGTGCACAAATATTTACAGCTATTACACCCTCTTTTTGGCTTGTTCCTTTTTTTTAATTTTTAAATTTTTTAATAAACGTATAATGTATTTTTATCCCCAGGGGTACAGGTCTGTGACTCGCCAGGTTTACACATTTCACAGCACTCATCATAGCACATACCCTCCCCAATGTCCATATCCCCACCACCCTCTCCCGTCCCCCCTGCCCCCAGCAACCCTCAGTCTGTTTTTTGAGATTGAGTCTTTTATGGTTTGTCTCCATCCCGATCCCATCTTCTTTCATTTTTTCTTTTCCTATCCCCCAAACCCCCCACATTGTATCTCCACTTCCTCATATCAGGGAGATCATATGATAGTTCTCTTTCTCCGATTGACTTATTTCGCTAAGCATAATACCCTCTAGTTCCATCCACGTCGTCGCAAATGGCAAGATTTCATTTCTTTTGATGGCTGCATAGTATTCCATTGTGTATATATACCACATCTTCTTTATCCATTCATCTGTTGATGGACATCTAGGTTCTTTCCATAGTTTGGCTATTGTGGACATTGCTGCTATAAACATTCGGGTGCACGTGCCCCTTCAGAGCACCATGTTTGTATCTTTAGGATATATACCCAGTAGTGCAATCGCTGGGTCATAGGGTAGCTCTATTTTCAGTTTTTTGAGGAACCTCCATGCTGTTTTCCAGAGTGGTTGCACCGGCTTGCATTTCCACCAGCAGTGCAGGAGGGTTACCCTCTCTCTGCATCCTTGCCAGCATCTGTCATTTCTTTTTTCTCTTTTCTTTTTTTTTTTTTTTAATAAACATATAATATATTTTTATCCCCAAGAGTACAGGTCTGTGAATCGCCAGGTTTACACACTTCACAGCACTCACCATAGCACATACCCTCCCCAGTGTCCATAACCCCATCCCCCCTCCCAACCCCCCTCCCCCTAGCAACCCTCAGTTTGTTTTGTGAGATTAAGAGTCACTTATGGTTTGTCTCCCTCCCAATCCCATCTTGTTTCATTTATTCTTCTCCTACCCCTTTAACCCCCCATGTTGCATCTCCACTTCCTCATATCAGGGAGATCATATGATAGTTGTCCTTCTCCGATTGACTTATTTCGCTAAGCACGATACCCTCTAGTTCCATCCACATCGTCGCAAATGGCAAGAGTCATTTCTTTTGATGGCTGCATAGTATTCCATTGTGTGTATATACCACAATTCTTTATCCATTCATCTGTTGATGGACATCTAGGTTCTTCCCATAGTTTGGCTATTGTGGACATTGCTGCTATAAACATTCGGGTGCACGTGCCCCTTCAGAGCACCATGTTTGTATCTTTAGGGTAAATACCCAGCAGTGCAATTGCTGGGTCATAGGGTAGTTCTATTTTCAACATTTTGAAGAACTTCCATGCTGTTTTCTAGAGTGGTTGCACCAGCTTGCATTCCCACCAACAGTGTAAGACGGTTCCCCTTTCTCCGCATCCTCGCCAGCATCTGTCATTTCCCAACTTGTTAATTTTAGCCATTCTGACTGGTGTGAGGTGATTTCTCATTGTGGTTTTGATTTGTATTTCCCTGATGCCGAGTGATATGGAGCATTTTTTCATGTGTCTGTTGGCCATCTGGAAGTCTTCTTTGCAGAAATGTCTATTCATGTCCTCTGCTCATTTCTTGATTGGATTATTTGTTTTTTGGGTGTTGAGTTTACTAAGCTCTATAGATTTTGAACACTAGCCCTTTAACTGATATGTCGTTTGCAAATATCTTCTCCCATTCTGTCAGTTGTCTTTGGTTTTGTTCACTGTGTCCTTTGCTGTGCGAAAGCTTTTTGATCTTGATGGAATCCCAATAGTTCATTTTTATCCTTGCTTCTGTTGCCTTTGGCGATGTTCCTAGGAAGAAGTTGCTGCGGTTGAGGTCGAAGAGGTTGCTGCCTGTGTTCTCCTCAAGGATTTTGATGGATTCCTTTCTCACATTAAGGTCTTTCATCCATTTTGAGTCTATTTTCGTGTGTGGTGTAAGGAAATGATCCATTTCATTTTTCTGCATGTAGCTGTCCAATTTTCCCAACACCATTTGTTGAAGAGGCTGTCTTTTTTCCATTGGACATTCCTTCCTGCTTTGTCGTAGATTAGTTGACCATAGAGTTGAGGGTCTATTTCTGGGCTCTCTATTCTGTTCCATTGATCTACGTGTCTGTTTTTGTGCCAGTACCATGCTGTCTTGATGATGACAGCTTGTGATAGAGCTTGAAGTCTGGAATTGTGATGCCACCAACTTTGGCTTTTTTAATATTTCTCTGGCTATTTGAGGTCTTTTCTGGTTCCATATAAATTTTAGGATTATTTGTTCTATTTCTTTGAAAAAAATTGATGGTATTTTGATAGGGATTGCATTAAATGTGTAGATTGCTTTAGTTAGCGTAGATACTTTCACAATATTTAGTCTTCTAATCCAGGAGGATGGAACTTTTTTCCATTTCTTTGTGTCTTCCTCAATTTCTTTCATGAGTACTTTATAGTTTTCTGAGTATAGATTCTTTGCCTCTTTGGTTAGGTTTATTCCTAGGTTTGCCCATTCATTGCTTAGAAGCATGTTATTTTGCCTCCATGTGTTTGTGTTCTCAAGACTTTTTCTTCTGATTGATTTCTTTTGGTTTTGGGTGCAATTGTAAATGGGATTGACTCCTTAATTTCTTTTTCTTCTGTCTCGTTGTTAGTGTAAAGAAATGCAACTGATTTCTGTGCATTGACTTTATATCCTGACACTTTACTGAATTCCTGTACAAGTTCTAGCAGTTTTGGAGTGGAGCCTTTTGGGTTTTCCACATATAGTATCATATCATCTGCAGAGAGTGATAGTTTGATGACTTCTTTGCTGATTTTGATGCCTTTAATTTCTTTTTGTTGTCTGATTGCTGAGGCTTGGACTTCTAGTACTGTGTTGAATAGCATTGGTGATAATGGACATCCCTGCCGTGTTCCTGACCTTAGCAGAAAAGCCTTCAGTTTTTCTCCATTGAGAATATTTGCAGTGGGTTTTTCATAGATGGCTTTGATAATATTGAGGTATGTGTTCTCTATCCCTACACTTTGAAGAGTTTTGATCAGGAAGGGATGCTGCACTTTGTCAAATGCTTTTTCAGCATCTATTGAGAGTATCATATGGTTCTTGTTCTTTCTTTTATTAATGTGTTGTATCACTTGATTGCTTTGCGGATGTTGAACCAACCTTGTAGCCCTGGAATAAATCCCACTTGGGCATGGTGAATAATCCTTTTAATGAACTGTTGGATCCTATTGGCCAGTATTGGTGAGAATTTTCACATCTGTGTTCATCAAGGATATTGGTCTGTAATTCTCTTTTTTGATGGGATTCTTGTCTGGTATTGCGGTCAAGGTTATGCTGGCCTCATAAAATGAGTTTGGACGTTTTCCTTCCATTTCTATTTTTTAGAACAGTTTCAGAAGAATAGGAATTAATTCTTCTTTAAATGTTTGGTAGAATTCCCCTGGGAAGCTGTCTGGCCCTGGAGTTTTGTTTGTTTGGAGATTTTTGATGACTGTTTCAATCTCCTTACTGGTTATGGGTCTGTTCAGGTTTTTTATTTCTTCCTGGTTCAGTTGTGGTAGTTTATATGTCTCTAGAAATCTATCCATTTCTTCCAGATTGTCAAATTTGTTGGTGTAGAGTTGCTCATAGTATGTTCTTATAATTGTTTGTATTTCTTTGGTGTTGGTTGTGATCTCTCCTCTTTCATTCATGATTTTATTTATTTGGGTCCTTTCTCTTTTCTTTTTCATAAGTCTGGCCAGGGGTTTGTCAATCTTATTAATTAATTCTTTCAAAGAACCAGCTCCTAGTTTCGTTGATTTGTTCTATTGTTTTTTTGTTGTTGTTGTTTGTTTCTGTTTCATTGATTTCTGCTCTGATCTTTATGATTTCTCTTCTCCTGCTGGGTTTAGGCTTTCTTTGTTGTTCTTTCTCCAGCTCCTTTGGGTGTAGGGTTAGTTTGTGTATTTGAGACTTTTTTCTTGTTTCTTGAGAAAGGCTTGTACCACTATATATTTTCCTCTCAGGACTGCCTTTGTGGTTTCCCACAGATTTTGAACCATTGTGTTTTCATTATCATTTGTTTCCATGAATTTTTTCAATTCTTTAATTTCCTGGTTGACCCATTCATTTTTTAGAAGGATGCTGTTTAGTCTCCAAGGATTTGGGTTCTTTCCAAATTTCCTCTTGTGATTGAGTTCTAGCTTCAGAGCATTGAAAATATGCAGGGAATGATCCCAATCTTTTGATACTGGTTGAGACCTGATTTATGACTCAGGATGTGGTCTATTTTGGAGAATGTTCCATGTGCACTAGAGAAGAATATGTATTCTGTTATTTTGGGATTGAATGTTCTGACTATATCTCTGATGTCCATCTGGTCCAGTGTGTCATTTAAGGCCTTTATTTCCTTGTTGACCTTTTGCTTAGATGATCTGTCCCATTTCAGTGAGGGGAGTGTTAAAGTCCCCTACTATTATTATATTATTGTTGATGTATTTCTTTGATTTTGTTATTAATTGGTTTATATAGTTGGCTGCTCCCATGTTAGGGGCATAGATATGTAAAATTGTTAGGTCTTCTTGTTGGACAGACCCTTTGAGTATGATATAGTGTCCTTCCTCATCTCTTATTATAGTCTTTGGCTTAAAATCTTATTGATCTGATACAAGGATTGCCACGCCAGCTTTTTTCTGATGTCCATTAGCATGGTACATTGTTTTCCACCCCTTCCCTTTAAATCTGGAGATGTCTTTGGGTCTAAAATGACTTTCTTGTAGGCAGCATATTGATCGGTTTTGTTTTTTTATCCATTCTGATACCCTGTATCTTTTGATTGGGGCATTTAGCCCATTAACATTCAGGGTAACTATTGAGAGATATGAATTTAGTGCTATTGTATTGCCTGTGGTTAAGGTGACTGTTACTGTATATTGTCTCTGTTTCTTTCTGATCTACTACTTTTAGGCTCTCTCTTTGCTTAGAGGACCCCTTTCAATATTTCCTGTTGGGCTGGTTTGGTGTTTGCAAATTCTTTCAGTTTTTGTTTGTCCTGGAAGCTTTTTATCTCTCCTTCTATTTTCAATGATAGCCTAGCTGGATATAGTATTCTTGGCTGCATGTTTTTCTCATTTAGTGCTCTGAATATATCATGCCAGCTCTTTCTGGCCTTCCAGGTCTCTGTGGATTAGTCTGCTGCCAATCTAATGTTTTTACCCTTGTATGTTACAGACTTCTTTTCCCAGGCTGCTTTCAGGATTTTGTCTTTGTTGCTAAGACTTGTAAATTTTACTTTTACGTGACGGGGTGTGGACCTATTTTTATTGATTTTAAGGGGCGTTCTTTGCATCTCCTGGATTTTGATGTTTGTTCCCTTTGCCATATTAGGGAAATTCTCTCCAATAATTCTCTCCAGTATACCTTCTTCTCCCCTCTCTCCTTCTTCTTCTTCTGGAATCCCAATTATTCTAATGTTGTGTCATCTTACGGTGTCACTTAACCTCTCCCGTTCTCTCCTCATGGTCCAGTATTTGTTTGTCTCTCTTTTGCTCAGCTTCTTTATTCTCTGTCATTTAGTCTTCTATATCACTAATTCTTTCTTCTGCCTCATTTATCCTAGCAATAAGAGCTTCCATTTTTTATTGCACCTCATTAATAGCTTTTTTGATTTCAACTTGGTTAGATTTTAGTTCTTTTATTTCTCCAGAAAGGGCTTTTTTCTCTCTAGAGAGGGTTTCTCTAATATCTTCCATACCTTTTTCGAGCCCAGCTAGAACCTTGACAATTGTCATTCTGAACTCAAGATCTGTCATATTACCAATGTCCATATTGATTAGGTCCCCAGCCTTCAGTACTGCCTTTTGTTCTTATTTTTGTGGTGAGTTTTTCCACCTTGTCATTTTGTCCAGATAAGATTTGCTTTCTCCTCCTCTGGAATTCCACTGTTCTCCTTGGTGACTGAAGTTGGTCTTGGCTGGGTTTCTTTTTGATCTTCTGGAGGAGGGGCCTCTTGTAGTGATTCTCAAGTATCTTTGCTGGAGGCAGAATTGCCCCACTCTTATCAGGGGCCAGTCTAAGTAATTCACTCAGGTTTGCTTTTTGGAGCTTTTGTTCCCTGAACGCTTTCCGTAGAGTTCCGGAGGACGGGAATGAAAATGGCGGCCTCCCAATCTCCCGCCCGGAGGAGCTAAGAGCTTGGGGTCCCGCTCCTCAGTGCGCCCTCAGAGAAAAGCGCCCAATAGCTCCCGTCTCCCTGGCCTCTGGTCATGCTTGGAGAAAAGCGCTCAATCGATTGCGCTTGGGGGAAAGTGCTCGGTCACTTCCGTCTCCCTGGCTTCCACCTGTGCTCCGAGCTCACCCAGCCTGTGACCAGTTCAAGGTAACCCTGAGCTGAGAGCTCACTCCTTGGCTTTGTTGCTTTCGCCAGCTTCTCCGCTCTAATACCTGCGAGCTCTGCGACACTCAGACACCTCCGATCCTTCTGTGACCCCGCGGGATCTGGAGTTACGCTGATCCTGCATGGGCTTCCCCCTGGTTTAACCTCTGGAGTAATGTCCCTCAGTGGAGCCGACTTTTAAAAGTCCTGATTTTGCGTTCCGTTGCTCCTCCGCTTGCCGGGAGTCGGCCCCTCCCCCGCGGTCTATCATCCCGTCGCTTTGGATTCACTTCTCCGCTGGTCCTACCTTTCAGAAAGTGATGGATTTTCTGTTTCTAGAATTGTTGCTCTTCTCTTCGATTTTCCATTGGATTTCTAGGTGTTCGCAATGGTTAGATAAGCTATCTAGCTGATCTCCTGGCACCTGATGTCGTCTCATCTTGCTACTTCTCCGCCATCTTGACTCCTCTCCCTCTTTCATTATTTATTTTGCAGTTCTTTCTTGATTGATATTTCCACATCAGTTATTGTAGGGTTCTCCTCCCCTGCCCTAGCTTGAAGAGGAGAAAACGGAAAAAACACATCCGGAAGGTGAAATTCTCCATCTGAAACTCTGGATTGTTCCTTTTATCATTACATAAGTGATTTTGTATTAACTTCGGAATATCACTTAATAATTTTCCCATTTATAATAGTTAATAAGACAGTGGGATGTAAAATAATGGAACTCTTTAGTTCACTATTTTTTTTTAAAGAATTTTTTTATTTAATTAACATAGATACGCCAGCAAGAGAGGGAACAGAAGCAGGAGTGGGAGAGGTAGAAGCAGTGTTCCCTTGGAACAGGAAGCCTGATGTGGGGCTTGATCCCAGAACCCTGGGATCATGACCTGAGCCGAAGGCAGATGCTTAACGACTGGACCACCCAGGCACCCCAGTTCACTATATTAATACGGTTACAGGGTGCTACAGTCAGTTACTCAAATAAGAGCTTGTTACAGATTCCTGACAAAACAATAATCTCTGATTAATAAAGATGTATATTTTCATTAATAAGCATATACAGTTTAACAAATTACATGTAAACATTATTTTCAGTGGTTAAAGTGGGATACTAAATTTTCACATTTTGCAGATTGAAGGAACTTTGCAGTTTAACTCTTTCTGTTTTGAAGAGAAATAGAGTTTAAACTCCTTTAATATATAGGAATTACATGAAATTGTTCTAGTGGGATTTTTTTTATTGTTACTTGATTTCTCTAGAATAACACTGATTATTAGTAGTAATAGCAGACATATTGTTAATGGTTTTATTTGTAACACTGTTTATAATGAGTTTTTCATAACATTCTATTATAAATTAACCAGGTTTTCAGCTTTCTGTAATATTCTTTATTTATTAGGATATTATCTAATGAATATTTGATCCAGAATCCTTGATTCTGTTTATGAATTTTGTGTGAGCCATACATCTATGATGATTTTTTGGGTTTTTTTGCCCTTCGTCTAGTTTTATTAACAAAGGTTGTATTAGGTACATAGAAAAACGTCCAAAGGCTTATATTTTTTTTCTAGATATTGGAATTGTTTAAATCCTTTTCAACTTTTTTGAGTGTTTGCTTAAAAATTAAATTTCAGACTTCTTTGGTGCTGTGGTTATTTTTTGGCATATTAGCACACTTCCCATTTCTTACGTGATCACTTTTTTTTTTAATGTTTTCTGCCTTTATTTTTCTTATTGGTTATCTTATTAGTAATCATTTTGTAATTTTTCTACTTTTAGTTTGTATCGTACATGATTTCATTTTAATTGTTTTTAGCTTTGTAAGTTACATGTTGCAAATTTCATATTTAGTTTCTTTAATAATAAATTTGTAAGTTTGTTTATACCATGTAGGTCTGTACCAAATTCCAGCAAGAGTGTTGGAATGTTCCCCACACCACCACCACCATGCAGGTCTCAGACACTAGCTGGATGTCCCATCATTCACATGAATTCTGACATTGTTTACCTGGAGATAGCATCAATTCTGTAGGTTAAGGGTTTAGTCCTACAAAACTATCCCCTGCCGTAACCACTTCAGGTGCCAGTCAGGTCAAGGTTGTCATCTGTTCTTCTGACCAGCCTGCTGTAGATCAGAGGTTCCAACGATCCCCTCCTTTAGAGTGGCTCACAAAATGCAGAGAATCCTTTTACTTACTAGATTACCGGTTTATTATAAAAGGGTATAACTCAGGAACAGCCAGATGGGCGAGACGCATAGAGCAAAGAATGTTGGAAGGGGTATAGAATTAAATGTCTTCTCTGAGCATGCTACTCCCATGTGTTCACCAACCCAGAAATTCTTTGAAATTTGTACTTTTGGGACTTTTGTGGAAGCTTTGTCACACAGGCATGATCTGTCATCATCTCCATGTCCAGTTCTTCTCCCTTCTCAAGAGAATTGGATTGGGGCTGAAAATTCCAAGATTCTAATCTTGGTTTACTCTTTCAATAAACAGCGCTTATCCAGGACCTATCCAAGATTTTCCTCTTTAGACCAAAAGACACTCCTACCAACCAGGAAATTACAAGGGTTTCAGTAGCCCTGTGTAGAAACCAGAATCAGAGAGATCAAATATTTGAACAAAAAATGCTTCTGGTGCTCTTAACACTGAGGAAATTACAAGTGTTTCAGGAGTAATAGGTGCCAGGAACCAGGGCTCAAGAATAATATATATTGTTGATTCCCTCATAAATATCCCAAGTTTTCATCTACATTTTTCTTGGTCCCATTCTCTAGATTTGGTGATACTTTTTTTTCTTTAGGGAAAACTTACAGTATTTATGATCAATTCTCAACATTAATAATTGGATTATTAGTACTATTAGTGTTTTTATATATATATATAACTTTTAAAACAGGATGTATTCATTATCTCTTGCTATGTAGAAAATTATTCCAGAACAGTTGCAATCAGTGGTGGTTTAAAACAACAAGCATTTATTTTCTCACAGGGTTTCTGTGGGTCATGAATTTAGGAGCAGCTTGGTAGTTCATGGTTCTTCAGCTCTCAAAAGGTTACAGGCAAGATGTTAGTTGGGTTGCAGTCACCTGAAAACTTGACAGGAGCTGGAGAATCTGCATCTAAACTAGTTTGCTTATGTGGTTGGCAAGTTACTACTGACTCTTGGTAAGAGGCCTCGGTTCCTAACCACATGAACTTCTTCACAGAGTTGCCTGACTATCCTCATTACATGGTAGGTGGGTTCCCTCAGAGCAGGAAGTCTAAGTGAAATCAAGGCGTATCTCCTCAGAAGTCACACTCTATTGCTTTCACAATATCCTCTGTTTACACTGGCCAGCTCTATAACGTGGTAGAAGATTACTAAAAGATACGAATACTAGAAGGTTAAGAACCACTGAGAGCCATTTTGGAGGCTATTTAAAATAAAGTGGGATTACCAAGTTTCTTTCAGGGTGTAAGGAAAACCTTGCATTTTGAGTATGAGACCCCTTTTTATTAGTGCCAGAAAGTTATCTGGGGTACCATTTCCCTTCTCAGGTCTCAGTGCCTATTCCAAGTATCTTCAGAAGAAGTTGCCACTTTATGTAGAGAACTGTAGTTGTGGCCTTCAGTTGGGCTAAATGGAACTGCTGCTGAATATCCCAAATTAGAGATTGGTAAAGTCCTTTATCATTCATTTTCCTTATCTCTTTTATGATTGTTGTCCTACTACTTTAGATCTTATGGTTATTCTGGAGTTCTGAGAAAACTTGGATGTTACAGAAATCTTTTAGAAATAGTGGGTTATAATGTCCTTTGTGTAGCCAGTGTGCTTTATATCTTACAGTTTTTTCAGCATTTTGGTTATCTCATCTTTTTAGTTTTCCTGATGGCATAGATTTGTTCTTTTAATTGTTTTTTTTCTGTAACATTGGTGACATTTTTGAAGGAAGTCAAGGTAAACTGATGTGCTCAGTCACCTTTCTTGTAAGAATTAGGAAATTAATTGGTCGAATGTATTTGAACTTTTTTCAGGTAGAAGAATTAGTTAGTTCTCCCTGTAGCCAGTTAATAGGACTGGTGCTTTTGTTTATTTTGGGGAGTTTTGTTTCAGTGAGGGTGGTTTTATTGTTGTTTTCCTTACTTTAGTTGTTAGAGAATAGCAGTTTTTTCAGAACAGAGCATGTTTACATAAGAGCTGTATAAAGAATGACATCAGTATAGGTAACAGTATATTTGAACCTGTCTGTTCACAATTGATCATAAGTTAACCTTGGATGGATGGGGTGGTTTGCAGAGAAGGGTAGGTATATTGCCCCTGAGTACTTAACCTGAATCTGACTGTAATTGGATCTGCGACTAATTTTGTGTCTCAGTGTTTTTATATGTGAAAATGAAGGAGTTACGTTTGATGATGTAAAAATAAGTGAGTCTATAACTTTAATAAAGACACTTGATGAATAGCTATTTTGCAGTATAAGGAATAATGTAAGTTACTGAAAATTCTGGTTTGGAGTCTCAAAAAGATTAAGTTTTCCTATGTATTGTATAATATTATATAAGAAAAAATTCAAAGCTGTCTTTTTAAAACAAAAACAAAATATATAAATATGTATACATTATATATATGTTTTTGGCAATCTTTCCCTTTTAAAAAAATCCAGCTATTTGTAGAGATCTTATTACGGTATAAATGTTTGAACTGAGATTTTTCAACTGTCACGGCAAAGTTATCTAAGCATGTTGATGGGGAGGTAAGGGGTATTTATGCATTAGTATTATTAGACACAATGGGAGAATATAATTTCAGGCCTAGTACTCAGATTGTAATGATTTGGTCTTCTTATGTTTTCTGCATAAGTTGGAAGAGTCTCATTAGAAACAACAAACTGTTCTTAAAGTTTTTAGGGTAAATTACGAGATTTCAGGTTTACATGGGATAATTTCTAAAAATTCTCAAATGGTTTCTTTCTAAGGCAGTATTTTCAGGTTTTTTCCTTCTAAAAGCAGTTTAATTAATGTTTGCTAATTGATATATTGGGGTTGTAGCATATAATATTTATATTTATATGAATTCAACTGTGATCATGTCCAGGGGAAAAAATTAAATAGTGGGAAGGAGTCTATTCATTATTGTTCTTAAATAAACATATGCCCTGGAGTAACTTTATGAGTATAAAGTATACTCATATACTTTTCAAAAAAAAAAAAAAAAGTGCTCTCTTCTTACTCACTGACTTTAGTGCCCAGGTCTTAAATATTGGGTCCTATGTATGATACCTACATCCATCCCAAAAAAAAAAAAAAAAAATGCTGTTTTCATTGATTCACATCTTTGTTGCCTTTATATTGTTTATTCATCCAAGTAAACACATTAGCTTTGAATCACAGCCTTGATTCCTCTTCCTGTTCAGCATATTTCTAGTCAAATTCCATGTGCGCAGAGACTACAGAGTACTGTTGGCTAGTACAGCATTTAAGATGTAGTTATGAGATAAATCAGTGCCAGTGAAAAGATACAAAACATTTCAAAAGATAAAAGGATTTCTAGATTATTTGCAAATGTGTGTTAAGAAATGAATATATTTTTAATGTGTATTTTAAAGAAGTTCTCTCAATCTTTTTTGTTTTACACTAATACAAAATTGATACTTACAGACTACATCATAGGATGTTTCATGGTCAGTAGTTACAAATCTTGTAGTAACTTATAAATAAGTGCCTTTTTTTACCTGAAGATTTTGTGTCATTAACGATTTTCCTATTGATACTGTTTATTTTGTTGACATTGATCCACTATTGTTAACTAAAAACAACTCTGTGGGCATATTCATTAATGTTGGGATTCTAATAGGTACTTTACAAAGTAAATACATTTACTAAGAGATGTATATTTGTATATATCCGTGCACATATATGTATGTACATATGTGTGTATATACAAGCATATGTGTGTAGGTATGGCTCCACGTATATATGTGGTTCCAAATTGCTATGTAGTATTGAAAACTAAGATGTAAGAGACAACATGACTTTTCTGGAGAATTACAAACTTTTTAGTATGAATTATTTGGTCAGTTTTGAGTTTTAGACATTACAAATTTTATAAAATATTAGATATTATAAAATAACAATGAAGAAAATAGCGTGTCATTATATAATTGGACTAAAGATGCTTAAACTTTGGATTCATTGAATCTGAGTGAGTTTCTAAGTAAATTGTGTCCCTTCTATATTCACTGGGAACAAACGGAGAGAAAAAGATTTTTATACAGTTGTTGGGAGTTACTAGTTACTCCACTGTGGACAAGTTTATCTAGCACTCATGTAAAAAAAGCAATTACTTGGGATTACTCTTCAACTCTGGGGAGCTCAAGGAAGCATCTCACCAGATACTCGGCCCCAACTTGACTTAACTAAAGCCACGTAATTTTATAGACAACATTCCCACCTAATCTTTTTAGGAAGTACTAAGAATATGTTTGCTATAAACCCAGAATTTATACCTATTTTGTCCCTTATTTGTCCCACCTTCAGCCTTTTAATTCCATTTTAATCTTTCTCTTGCTACAAACACTCCAGCTGACAAGAGATAAATGTGGAAACTAATTCTAGCTGACTGAAAAACAGCTTAAATATATTCTTACCTCAGTTTCATTTCAAAGAATAATAACAAAACGTGGAAACCACCCACAGATTTGTCCTAAAATATCTTTCGTTTTACATTTTGACTGTTTATCCAATCATCATCATTTTTGTAACTGAAGAGAGGGAAAGTTCTAATGTTTTGTCCATTCTTACTGTTCTTCGAAAAATGTCAGCCATACTGAGTTAGACATTAAGTAAATAGTAGTAGAATTTGTATTTTTGCTTTTACCTACTTTAAACAAAGGCATATAATATATAGTATATATATTTTTAATTATTACTATGTTACATTAGTCACCGTACAGTACATCATTAGTTTTTGATGTAGTGTTCCATGATTCATTGTTTGCATGTATCACCCAGTACTCCATGCAACAGGTGCCCTCCTTAATAGCAGTCTCTGGGCTAACCTATCATCCCTCCATCCCTCTCCCCCCTAAAACCCTTAGTTTGTTTCTCAGAGTTCATAGTCTCTCATGGTTCATCTTCCCCTATATACTCTTTTCTTTAGTCATCAGAGGGAGATCTTTTTTTATTTTACCAAAAGTTCTTGTCATGAAGTCATACTCCTCTGTGCTGGAACTTTAGGGTTTTGTCCAAAAGAGGGCCTTTGAAAAAATAATAATTTGTATGTTCTTCATTTTTCAATCTCATCCACCAGTTTTACACAAATTTTGTAGGAATTCTATTAGTAAATTTCATCTTTTCTCATGTAAATTACTGGTTTTCCAAACTGATTGGAAAGTTGTTTTTATATTTTTAACAAATGGACATAATAAAGCCTATTTATGTTTTTTATAGGAATATATGTTATAAAGTCCTCTTTGTAAGTTTTAAGTGCCTACACATGAGAATTTTTTATAGGTAACACATCATTTTCAGCACAAAATTAGAGATAAAAACGTTTTCAAAAATGCTCTCCCTAGCACAAGTTTCTTTCAAAAATTAGTTTCTTCCCTACCTTTATTTTAAAGTTCTACATAGAGAATTTTTGTTCTTTCTTCTTTCTTTCTTTCTTTCTTTGCTAAGCAATATGCTTTGGACAGGCAGCCACTTTTCACTCCAAGAAGAATCCACAATTTTTTGGAATGTCTGAATTATTTCACTTTCTTTTAAAACGTCATAATGCCTTTAAGTTCAAGGTAGCTAAATTCATTAATTCCACCCAACTGGGCCCATAAGCCTGTGTTGTATAGTAATAAGCTGAACATGAATAAACATGTGATGGTGCCACTTGTAACCCCTTTTGTTTACTTACCTCCCACTCTTTCCTTAGGGCTCCCAGGTTGCTATTAGTGACATGACTTGACTTGCTAATGGAGAGATCACATGAAGATACTAATGTCAATTTATATGTTAAATATTATCTAAGTTTAATGTAATTCTAATTTTTTAGGTAAATATTTTAAGTAAATGCCTTGTGAAATGCTTGTTTTACCTGAGAGGATTATTTTGCACCAGCTAGTTTGGAGCTTTTTCATCTGTATGTAGGGCAGGAAAAATTCTTTGTTGTATCTTTGACCTACTTGGACAACTTCAAGTAAATAAGACATATTCTCACCTGTTTTCTCTTGTAAATGCTTTCTTTTCGTTTCTTTGGTTTATAGTTTCTGTTCAGATTACTATTATAGGCTTCATTAATTTTTTTTCTTCTTACATTGTCACCTTGCAGACTCTTCCCTTGAAATAGAAGTGTTGGTCCTTGAACAACATGAGGATTGGGACATACTTTTTTTTGTATGTCTTGATATTTCCTACTTAAAAACTGTCATTTGAAACTAATAATTTAGTAGCTCTGGAAGTCACATTTTCCCATTCTGCAGGGTTTGTTGCTTTTTTGTCTTGGTTTATTATTTTACTTTTTTAATTGTTGTAGTCTGTCTCTATGCCAAAGATCAGCCTGAGGTATAAAATTAAAGTCTCTCGGGTGTATGTGAGCCTGTACCTTCCCCTGGGCGTGCATCATGACTTTTTAATTCTCCTCATTTTATGCAATTTCTTTTGAATATCCTAATCTGTAATCTCTGGCTCCCAAAAAGAGGAAGAGTAATGGCACCTAGGTGGCTCAGTCGGTTAATTGGCAGACTCTTAGGCTCAGGTAATGATCTCAGGGCTGTGAGATCAAGCCCCATGTAGGATTCAGCACTGGACTCAGTGCTCTGTGTGGAACCTTCATAAGATTCTTTCTCCCTCTGACATCTTCACCCCCCGACCTCCTCACCCCTACTCCTCCACGCCCAAAAGCACATTATCTCAAAAAAAAGAAAAAAGAAAAGAAAAGGAACAAAAAAATGAAGAGTAAATGAAGGGAGGGAAAAGGGGCATTGGCCTTTTAAATCCCATGAAAGTTATGTCTCAGGAGGAAGAGGGACTTCAACAGTAAGAGGAAATGGACTCATAGCAGCAATGGCCACAGTCACCAAACTGTGGAAAGAACCAAGATGCCCTTCAATGGACGAATGGATAAGGAAGATGTGGTCTATATACACTATGGAGTATTAGGCCTCTATAGGAAAGGATGAATACCCAGCTTTTGTAGCAACATGGACGGGACTGGAAGAGATTATGCTGAGTGAAATAAGTCAAGCAGAGAAAGTCAGTTATCATATGGTTTCACTTATTTGTGGAGCATAACAAATAACATGGAGGACATGGGGAGATGGAGAGGAGAAGGGAGCTGAGGGAAATTGGAAGGGGAGGTGAACCATGAGAGACTATGGACCCTGAAAAACAACCTGAGGGTTTTGAAGGGGTGGGGGGTGGGGGGTTGGGGGAACCAGGTGGTGGATATTGGGGAGGGCACGTATTGCATGGAGCACTGGGTGTGGTGCAAAAACAATGAATACTGTTATGCTGAAAAGAAATAAAAAAAAAAAAAAACACTCAAAAAAAAAAAAAAAAAAAGGAAATGGACTAACAATGGCAACCTGTCTGTTAATGTTTCTCTGAGATAAGAAGCCACAATCAGCACAAATCCTTGACATTTGGATCCTGTAGGATCTCTTTTACCCATTCTGTCACCACAAGCTATGTGCAAGATCCTCCAGTAACAGGTTGATAGCTGCCTCCCTTTGGACATGGTAGTGGGGGATGGGTGCTGCTACTGAGCAAAGAGCTGAAAAAACCAAAATTAATGGCAGTTTGCTTTCCAAGCCTTCCTCTGGATATTACAAACCTTAAAGAGATTCTAGAGTTCCGAAATAGTTATATCACATTCTGTCCTGTACAATTGCTTTCTAGTGGCTATAGATTCATGGTGCTTCCTACTTTCCATAATCCATCTTCCCATAATCCCTCTAGGACATTTCTTTTTTAATTATTTGTTTGTTTTACTAGATATTGCAAGGACAGGGATTATCTGATTTCCTTTTGCTCAGTGATTCTTATCCACACGACTCCTTACCAACTTTCCAAAGTTCATATGATAAACATGTATTGCTTTCTAATGTTAAAAAAAGTTTATTATTTTAAAAATACAGATGTTTATTAACATAAATTGTACAGGTACACATTTGGATTGCTAGTCTTGAACATCTGGGATACTGACAGTTTTCTTTCAGAATGAATGCATTCATCTGGTATTTTTATTCCCTTGAAGAAAAGTCCAGTGATAATTTTGATGGCTCCTTTGGCATTTACAGGGTGTTTTGGTGTTTTTTCACACCACTTCAGACTAACAGAACACTGCATTGGGTATCACTAAAGGCAACACCTGCTGCTTATATGTAAGTTGTGTGATCTTGGCAGGTTTTTTAAAAATCTCTGCTAATTTCTACTCTTATAAAAAGTAGCCTCTGTGTTCTTTAAAGCCCTTTTCTTTACTAAATCCGTGAGTTTATCCCTTGTTTTATACTTCTACTGCCTTTTCTATTTATATCTTTTCTTTCTTATATCCTTTCTTTTATATTCATATATCTTATTTCCAGCCAGACTTTAAGCTTTTGATGATAGAAACCAACTTTAATATTCATCTTTCCCATAGTGGTTTTCCCAAGGCCTTGTAATGAATACTGATTCACTAAATAGTTTGTTTAGTTGGGCATCTGGGTGGCTTAGTTGGTTAAGGGACTACCTTCAGCTCAGGTCATGATCCAGGAGTCCTGGGATCGAGTGCCGCATCAGGCTCTTTGCTCAGCAGGGAGTTTGCTTCTCCCTTTGACCCTCCCCATCTCCTGCTCATGCTCTCTCTCTCTCTCTCTCTCAAATAAATAAAAATCTTTTAAAAAATAATAATTTGTTTAATTGAGTTGATTGAGAATCTTTGTTATCAGCTTTGTGCTCCTTGGTTTTCTCACTATCATACAAGGAGGCATTTCTACATTTATTTTATATAAATAAATATTTAATCTTTTTATAGATTGCATTTATCTTCTCTTTTATTTGTAATGTCATTCCTAGTAACAATTAGTGTATAATGTGCTGAAACTATTCCTTTAAAAACAATGTCTGGAAATTGAAGCCATAAACTCATTTATATGACACACACAGACACACACATATATATGTCATCCATACACATAGACGTGTGGAAATTCACACATATACACATGGAAATTGGAAAATATTCCAAATATATGTTGTATATCTGTCATTAATTTATTGGGCCAAGTTAGTCATGAGATATTATCACCATATAATATCACCAAAAAATTTATATCTAGTTTACACAGCTGACAAGTTGAGTGCCTAAAATTTGTGGCATGAAATGACAAATGATTTAAAACAACAGTATTATTTTGGTGAAGCTCTATGTTTTTTACTTTAAAATAATTATTAATTCAATAATTTATTGAGCAGTTTATTCTCAGGCGTAGGAGGTGGTTATCCAAAGCAAGTATCAGGGTGCCTGGTTGGCTCATTTGGTTAAGTGTCTGCCTTCAGCCCAGGTCATGATCCCAGGGTCTTGCTTCTCCCTCTCCCTCTGGCCCCCTAGTCATGCTTGCCTGTGCTCTCTCTATTTCTGTAGTGCTTTCTCTCACAAATAAGTAAAAATCTTAAAAAAAAAAAAAAAAACACAAAGCCAGTGTCATAATCTCTGCCTTTGTAAGATTTGATAATTCTAGATTCTTTAGGACAGTGATATTCAAAATCGGGTTTTATCTTATAATGTAGATGTTGTCTGCTGTTGCTAATCAGCTAGCTGAGAGATACTTTGTCAATAGTCTAGACTTAAAACAGTACCTGACTTTTTGTTCAGGTTAGTGGTATATATGTACATATATACACACACATACCACTATACATTATACAGGTGTGTGTGTGTGTGTGTGTGTGTATAATATATATGTATACATTATATGTGTGTATGTGTATAGATATAGATATATAAAATGGAATATTACTCAGCCACAAAAAGAACGAGATCTTGTTATTTGCCACAACATATATAGACCTAGAGGGCTTTATAGTAAGTGAAATCCAAGAAAGAAAAATACCAAATGGTTTCACTTATATGTAGAATCAAAAACAAAACAAATGAATAAAAACAACAACAACAAAGAGAAACAGACCAAGAAATACAGAAAAACTGATGGTTGCCACAAGGAAAGGGTGTGGGAAGATGGACAAAATGGGTGAAGGGGAGTAGAAGGTATAGACTTCCAGTTGCGGAATGTGTAAGTCACAGAGGAGAAAGGTACAGCATAGAGAGTATAGTCAGTGGTATGGTAATAGTGTATGGTGACAGGTGGTAGCTACACTTGTGAGCAGAGCATAGTGTATAAACTTATTAAATCACTATGTTTTACACTTGGAACTAATGTAATATAATGTACCAACCATAGTTCAATTAAAAAAAAAATCTGATTTGGGGGGCTGTCCCTAGGAGTCTATTCACGGTGATTGTCCCTGGATGGTTTGGTGTTTTGTTAGTCTGAAAGACAGTGATTATAACCAGCCTAAGGTGAAGAGGTTAAGTTGGCTGTACATACCATATAGATTTTTGTTTACCATCCCTAGAGTGGGGAAACACTTGACACCTGGTTGGATATTGAGCTCTATTTGGAAATACATTATTTGTGTCATTTGTTTCTTTTCTAGTTATTTTTTTTACAATTTAAGAGATTTTTCTAAATAATCGCTTTTATTGTTAGCTAGAGTTAGTTTAAAATATATGATATAGGCACATCTAGGTGCCTCAGTGGGTTAAGTGTCTGCCTTTGGCTCAGGTCATGATCCCAGGGTCCTGGGATTGAGCCCCATGTGGGGCTCTCTGCTCAGCCGGGGCTCTGCCTCTCACTCTCACTCTCCTCTGTGCTTGCTCTCTCTTTTGTCTCTCTCTCAAATAAATTAAAAAATAAAATATATAATGTAGAGACAATGAAGAATATAGATAGAGGTTCTGAGTGAGGTTTGGAGTTAGGAAGTCACTATGAGAAAACAGGAGCTCTAAGTGGTTGAAATCTCAGGAGCAGTAAAGGACATGCTTCATAAAATTTAGGAATTAATCAACATGTAGTTTTTAGAAAGCATAGAAATGGGTAATTATTGTGCTAAATAAGCCACCTCATTTGGTAAGTGAAAACTGAATGTACACATGATTGTGTCTTAAATTCATTCATTTAGTTATCCTGCTTTGGTTAACATCTTCTTAAGAAGCCTAAAATTCCAAATATAAGTATGCTAAGTAGTGGTCAATGAATATATTTTAGTATTTCACCTTTTAACATTTTTTCTTCAATTATAAGAATGTGAGTTGTAGAATTCATTGAAAATGTATGAGCAGGCAGCTTCATGTGCCATATATCTATAATTCCTGTCATTTTTGTCTTTTGCAACACAGAAACAAATTTTCAATGGCCAGTACCTTTCTGCTTTACAATTTGGAAGTACTCTAGAATTGATGTAGTGAGACTCTTCCCACCCTATATATGTATCTACCTTTATGTGTGTCTCGTAACTCAACAGAATGACCTAAAGCAGAAAAGTCAGAACCGTATTGCGACTCATTTGAGCCAGTAGTGTAGAACTGTGGTTCCTGAGACCTGGAAGTACAGCAGGTCAATCAGAGAACATTCTGTAGATCCCAGATTTATGACTAAGACACAGAAGTAATATTTTAGAAGAATTTTCCCAGGCGATTATGATATTTGGGAAACTTACATTGAGTAAAGCAAATAATCAGTTTCTTTGTGTGTGTTTCTAATTATAGTTTAATGTTACCCTCGTGTCCAAAATTTCATCAATGCCAGCAGATTTTCCTTTTCCTTTTCAAATAAAAAGTTTAGCGATTTGTGAGCTTGTACTCTTTATGAGGAAGAATGCTTTCATTGGGCCTACCATGTTTCATTGGATGTACCACATTAAAGATATGTCACTGGATGCAGTGGGTTGTAAGAAATTATACAGCAGAATCTCCTCATAGGTGAATTGAAATCTAACTGCCCTAAGTTTGACTCCACTGTACTACATAGTTCTGAAGAATGTTAACAGTGTAATTAGAGAGGAGAATAATGATTAACATTTAGATTATTTTTTATTTTTTATTTTTTTTAAAGATTTTATTTATTTATTTGACAGGGAGAGATCACAAGTAGGCAGAGAGGCAGGCAGAGAGAGAAGGGGAAGCAGGCTTCCTGCTGAGCAGAAAGCCCAATGTGGGGCTTGTTCCCAGGACCTTGGGACCATGACCCGAGCTGAAGGCAGAGGCCTTAACCCACTGAGCCACCCAGGTGCCCCGAGCCAGCTGATTTTTAAAGTCCCAGGGAGACACTTAATCAACTGAGCCACCCAAGCCTGTGCATTTTGTTTTTTTACTTTAAAATTTTTAAGGGGCACCTTATTCAGGTTTTATAAAAAGAACTCTTTTGTCATTTACCAGGAACTCTATAGGCATGTTTTATGACACAAATCCAGTTTTTTTCCAACTCTGCATATTAGAGTAATAATTTATAGCAGAAGGAGTTTCTACACCTTTAAATTCAGGTCTGTTGACCTGGGATTTATTATTTTTTTAAATGTGCGTTCATCATTTTGCTCATGTCTTTCTAAATACTACTTGTTCTTTACCACTGACCACCCACTTGGCATCACAGTAACTGACACAGCTTGTCCAACAATGCCATGCCATTAGTGCTTTTTTCATCTTATGATTGGAATTGGGAGACCATAATCTTCAGTAAGCACCATTATTTAGCTGGCTTTAACAGAGCAAATGTTTGTCCTCATCTTCTGAATCAAGCGCATCTTTTTTGTTCTTTTTATATTAGGCATCTTTCATGTGATTTGACACCACTTTGAGATAACTATTTTCTAAAGTTGGTAACTATTTTAGGTACTAATTTTTGCTTTTCCTTAGTTTTTTTTTAAGTCTAGGGATTTTAATTATTCCCAAGAAATATTGATGAATCAAAATCTGTTCGTAAAAACATTGTTTTCTGTGCTGTTAAAACACATATATCAAAACAATTTAATAATTCTTTGCAGGAAAGAAGATTTTTGTGTGTGTGTGTGTGTGTGTTGTTTTTGATCAGGGGATGACATATAAATATAAAACACCCAGGCTAGTGTTTGTTTCTTTATTTCACTCTTTTGTTTTAAAAGTTTTTTAGAGTGATTCTTTTTATTTTATTTATTTATTTATTTATTTTTAAGATTTTTATTTTTATTTTTATTTTTTTTTTTTGACAGATCACAAGTAGGCAGAGAGGCAGGCAGAGAGAGAGGAGGAGGAGGAGGCAGGCTCTCTGCTGAGCAGAGAGCCCGATGCGGGACTCGATCCCAGGACGCTGAGATCATGACCTGAGCCGAAGGCAGAGGCTTTAACCACTGAGCCACCCAGACGCTCCTTTTTAGAGTTTTTTTTAAACGATTTTATTTATTTCTTAAGGTGAAAGAACACAAGCAGGGGGAGCAGCAGAGAGAGGAGAAGCGGCTCCTCGCTGAGCAGGGAGCCCCATGTGAGGCTCTATCCCAGGACTCCCGGATCATGACCTGAGCCGAAGGCAGACAGTTAAACGACTGATCCACCTAGGCGCCCCGTTTAAGGAGTTTATATGACTATCCTCTGAAGGCTCTCTGAATTATCAGATGATAGGACAAAACCTTTATTACTTTTCAGTAACTGGAGAAAGAAAAACTTTTCTGACTTTTTAATTCCGCTTGTGGCTTATGCTCTGTGATGTTTTCTAATAGGTAGCCTTTTAGCTTATTTTATTTACCATAATGAAAGTCCTTTGGCTTCATGGTATCTTTCCTGTGCCACATTCTCCTTTTTCGGTGATCCTTACATATTGTTTACCTCAGTATAATCCTTAGATACTGTTTACCTTTAGGCTTAGCTTGGATTGAAGAGATGGTATCTATACCAATGGATTTCTTTATCTTCTGTGGTATTTTAACAGTTTTATGAGGTTTGGTGTGGAATGTAAAGTAATTGACAATTTTCTCAGTAGCTGGTGAAGTATGGTTCTGGGACTGGGAGTAGGAGCATCATCTGGGAATTTATCAGAAATGCAAATTATCAATTGCTACCTTAAACCTATTAAATCAGAAACTCTGGGTATGTTGCCAAGCAATCATCATCTCTTCCAGGTGTTGAATTCTTACCATTAGTAACTTGAGATCTTTGAGATCCATGTAACTGTAGATTGATCTACCCGTCATTTCTTTTTATTACCAATATTCAAAACTATTTTTTTATATTGATGAGAACTCAGTGAATGTATACCATTGAAGTATTCTTTCATAATTCTGAAGTACTTCAGTTGAATTTACACTTGGTATTTATTGCATTGACAAAGAAGTAACTGACAAGGAAATCATTTAGAACAAGAATCTGTGCTTTTGCTACCCCCACTTCCCCATCTTCTCTTGGTTCTTCTCTCCAGTGTAATGTGATAAAGGGTGCTGCTGTGCGTGGGATTTGACAGCATTGCATATCAGGTAAACCATTTAATTTAACCCCCACAATACCCATGAATTAGTTAATAGTTTTATCTCAAATTTTGCGGAGAAGAAAACTGGAGCTTAGGAAAGTTAATTTGTGAAGGTCACTCCACAGAACAAGAACCCAAATCTGGGCTCTGCTGATAACAAAGCTCTTAAATATAGTAGTACCATCAGTCTCATTTCTCTAGTTGCGCTTTTCCTTACTCTTTAAGAATTTGCATTTATCTTAAACTTGATATACAGTTTTTTTTTTTTCTGGGCTTTTTACAATCCTGATTTGAATTTTTTTTTTTTTTTTTAATTTCATCACTTGTGACTTTCTAAGAAAAACTAAAACTTTCTAGAAAAATTTTGGTGTCTTCATCTTCACTTCCTTTGCTTTTACTTTTTCTCGGGTTTAATTTAAAAAAAGGAAAACCTTTTCATATATTCAGTTAAAGATTTAGAGTCTCTATTGCCAGCTTTTTCAGACATGCTAAAATGCCTCTAGTAATTTCAAGTTTGAAGTAAGTAGGGAGACTATTCCAATCGTGGCAGAATTATCTTAGAAGTGTAGATATTGACTAGTAATTTTAATATTATTTGAAATATTCCTCTTAAACCCCGTGTCTTAATTGGAGGCAGCAAATAAAAGATGAAATATACTACCCTAATTCCAGAAAGGAGAATATGTTACTAATCATTTTTTAATGTGTTGGTAGCAAGCTGTCAATCAGTTATAAAATGATAAATACTTGATGCTCTTTGTCTAACAGTAATTGGCTTTTTGTGAGTTCAGATGTTGATTTATAGACCTTTTTTCACAGTTAGGGTATTTTAAGCCACAGTGAGGATATCATTTCATGTTGTTAAAAGGCTCCCCCCTCGCTACATGCAACTTTTATTTAAGGGGAGAAATAATTAAAAAAGAATAAAGTAAAAAATGGTTAATGTAAAGATTCTCAAAGTGGCTTGCATAGACATTAGGCTCCTAGAAGGTGCCCAAAGGCAGCTGAGAAGACTGCTTTTCTCCTAAGAAAAAATATTCTTAAAGAATAAAGCAGTTGAATACTCTGTTCTTGAGTTCCAATTTCGGATCTTGGAACCAGAAGCCCTTTGAACTTTGGGCCCTGGTTACATGGCTTATACAGTTAGTGGGAGACAGATTTGCTTGCTCTCAATCTGTCAAAGCCTTGCTCAGATGCTATCCTGTTAGCATTTCCAGAGAAGAATAAAACAGCATTCCAAGGGTTGACATCTAATTGTCAGTATGTAAAATTAATAAATGTGAGTTAATGAGTTATTAAATGAGTTAAATACAAAGTATGTGTAATAGTTCCTTTATAAGCTAACAGTGCTTAAGTTCTTACTACCCGACTAGTAAAGATTGCTATTGGAAATCAGTGCTAAGAAAATTAGATCTTGGGGTGCCTGGGTGGCTTGGTCAGTTAAGTGGCTGCCTTCACTCAGGTCATGATCCCAAGGTCCTGGGATCCAGCCCCGCATCCATGCTCGGGGCAGGGGGGGGGTGCTGCTTCTCCCTCTCTCTCTGCCTGCTGCTATGCCTACTTGTGCTGTCTATTTCTCTGTTAAATAAATAAATAAAATCTTAAAGAAGAAAGAAAGGAAAATTAGATCTTTTAGCCAAATGTATTTATCTGTGACTATATTGCCATAAAGAATTTTACAAATTTTTCTTTATTTTATTAGTATATATATTTTCCATTCACATTATCACTGCCAATTTTGTTTTGGATATTGTGCTAAAATGCTTGGAATTTTAATGGTTTGGGGATATTGGTAGTTAAGTGGACAGTCTTTTTAATATAATTTGATTATGGATGAAGGGAAATAAAGCAATTATGGAAGTTCATGGAAGAGGCATTACCTACCCTTTAATGACGGTGTATGTATGATGAGTAGAGCAAGAAAGCCAAGGCTTTCTGGAAGGTTATGATCCTGTGGGATGGATGGAGAGGGAAACATTCTGTATAAAGGAAGCGTATAGTTTTAAGGAAAGAAAAATAGTTAAGGAAGGGAATGTGAATAGTAGATTGAAGCGAAAGGTAGGAGTTAGTTGTCTGTAAGAGCCATATACCATGTGGTATGGGAATGTCAAATAAGCCAAACTTAGAGAACTGTTTAGATTTTTTTCAGTTTTATTGAGAAATGATTTACATACAGCACAACAGTTTGATTTATGTATATTGTGAAATGATTACCACAAGAGATTGAGGTGAGTTTTTGAAGTTGGAGAAATCGGAATTTTCGTGTTTTAAAAGTTGTGTTTATTTTGATTCTGTAATACTAAATTCTTAATCTCTTCAAGCCTGTAATGTTTTATATTCATGCTTTTTTTTTTTAAGGATTTCAGTTTGTTAAAATGAGCAGTCGTAAATCAAAGAGTAACAACTTAATACATGCAGAGTACCTTTCACAGGTTAGTATATATTTTCATTAACCTCAAAGTCTATTATCAGTCAAAACTGATCAGAGAAATAATTATCTTCTTAATTTGAATTCTTTCCTTAACACTTACGAAACACTTTACATTTTCAAGGAGAGACTCTTCACTACTTTCATACTTTTTAAGGCTTTAGACAGTTGGAATCCTAACTTTACTCCTGTCTTCCCAAATGTGTCATAATTTCAGTTTACTTCAGAGTTCTCTACTTCTTTTGTTAAATTTATTCCTATTTTATTTCTTGTGATTATTGTGTTATAAATGGAATTGTTTTAACTTTTTTATTTGTTCATTGCTAGCATATCTAAATGCAGTTGATTTTTATATATTAATCTGTATCCTGCAATGTGACCAGACTTACTAGTTCTTACAGTTTTTATTTTTTTATATAAGATCATGTCATCGGCAAACATATTTTAACTTTCTTTTCAGTATAGTGACTTTATTATTTTTGTTTTAATTGTCTAATTGCCCTGGCTGGAACTTTCAGTACAATATTGAGTAACAACTGAAAAACAGACATTCTTGTTTTGTTTTTGATTTTGGGGAAACACATTCAGTGTTTTATCGTTGAAGTGATGTTAGATACAGGTTTTTATAGATGCCCTTTATTGGGGTGAGGATGTGTTGCCCTTTTTTCCTAGTATGTTGAGTGTTTTTATCACGAACATTTAATATTAAGTGCATACAGTATTCGAAGTGCTAAGCATATATCTATGTGTCTGTGTCTTAAGATAGGGAATGGGTATAATAACTCTGTCCTGGTATTTCTATTTATCTTGATTGACCAGAACTATAGTTTTTTTAAATCAAAACTAAATGTATGTTATTGGCATCCCTTCATCCCTTACCTTTTTTTTTTCTTTCTGGAAGGAAAAGGTTTAACTCTGTTTCATGAAAGAATTTTAGCTTAAGTATGATTTACATATCCTAGTAAAGTAAGTATCTTCCACATACAGCTTAATTTCTGTATACACATATATGTGTTTAACCTTCATCTCAGATCACTTTGAGATTTTTTGAACCGTTCACTGTTCACTACAGCTTCACTTCACTTTATCTCTTAGATTTTATACATAGTTGTTGCCTCTAATAGACAAGTTGAAGTTTGAAAAAGAAAAGGATATTTATATTTGATTTCTAATGATCTTATCTAGGTAGAGAAATACACCATATAATTAGTATTATGATTATATATGCTCATTTAAGTGTTTTATATGTATTAGCTATTACCTATACAAATACTTAAGTTATGTTAAAGACGACTACCTTATTTAATCTTGAGAATAGGCCTGCCAGAAAACTATTATTGTCTCTATTTTATAAATGAAAAAAATTAAGATTAGGAAAGGCTAACTTTAAGATCCACATAATTGGTTCTTCTGGCATCACTCCTCTTAATTCTTTCCCCTTCTTATATAATAATTTGCTTTGAATAATTTGCTCTGAATAATTTGCTTTGCTTAGCCTCTGGTACGTATAAACAGAACTCAGATTCTACCTTTTTGGTACATGAAGAATCAGTCCCATGCTGTCAGTCTGAGAAAAGCAAATTATCTTGGAAGCTTCTTGTTTCCAATGGTGGGACCAAATCTCAAATAGCTTCCTAAGGTTTTTGTCTTTGAAAGGTTTCTGTATTAGCAGCAGATGCAGAAAAGGAAATGCCTTTAATGGTCTGTCTTTTAAAAAATGTGCTAGATTATCTGACATAATATTTTACAACTCAGTCTAAGCCCTTTATTCTAAGGCAAACTCAAAATTTATAAGAATTTTTTTTCTTGGGGCACCCGGGTGGCTCAGTGGGTTAAGCCTCTGCCTTCAGCTCAGATCATGATCTCAGGGTCCTGGGATCAAGCCCCACATCAGGCTCTCTGCTCAGCAGGGAGCCTGCTTCCTCCTCTCTCTCTCTGTCTCTGCCTGCCTCTCTGTCTACTTGTGACCTCTGTCTGTCAAATAAATAAATAAAATCTTTAAAAAAAAAAAAAGAATCACCTATTTAAAAAAAATGTTTTTTTCTTAATTCATTCCAGTGATTCCTCATCTTATAGATGAATCTAATTTCTTCCATGTAGTTGATCAATTCCTTATATGCTAAATTACTTTATTCAGTGTGTCATTTCTTTCCAATTTATTTGCACTATTTCTTTAGGCATGGATCATACTTTTTTAGGAGTATCTTACTCTGCTTCTAGTAGGTCCTCAGTAACTATGTGAACTTTTAAACTTTTATTTTCTCAGAATCCTGACTTTTATGATAGGTGCAGATAGATAGGGCTTGGGCTAAGCCAGTTTAGATTTGTCTGGTCTCTAGAGATTGAGGTATGGTTCATGAGCATTATTAGGTGAGATTACATTATTACATTATCTCCTTTTTTCCTTGGCTGATATGTACCATATAAAGTGAAGTGTTCATTTATTCACACGCAATGTAAAACAACCCTCAAATTGCTGACGTGGCTAAAGTAATTCATTCTTTCTGTTGAACCTCACAAGTAAATTCTCATCCTTCCTCTGGGACTTGAGATAGGTTGAAAGAACCGTTAGTTTTACAACTCATGAAAGTAGTACCAGAACTCGTGAAGACAAGTTATTTAGGGAGGGTGGAATAGACTCATTAATACCTAATTCTGACTGCTGTAAATGTATATTCTCATTCATTTTTATTTCATGTGTAACATTTTTATTTATATTTATTCACTTTCTTTTTATCAGGTACAAAGAATTTTACGGGAAAGATTTTGTCATAAGAGCCCACATAGTAACTTATTTGGAGTACAAGTACAATACAAGTAAGTTTAGCTATCCTTTTGTCCACTATGAACTTACTTAAAGATGCTGTTAGGTTTTGTAAAATTATCCACACAAGTTTTATCTTGAATAAGGCTAACAAACGTTTTTATAGAGATAAAAAAATTATTCTTCTTTTATAGAAACAATAAAAATTTAAAGGAAGAGCAGATATAACTGTTGTCATAATGAGAATGTGCCTTACCTTTCAATCTTATGTTGCTTCTGTCATCTGGTATATGGAGAAAATTCTGAGCTCTGATACTCCACAGCATGTTGTGGAATGAAAGCTCCCAAGATTTGCCGCTGTTGTCCCTTGCCTCATGACATCATAAAGCCAAGACATTTCAAACTTACTTGGTTTTCTCTTGAGGTTTCCAGAGAATCCATATTGACCTACCCTCTCTTCTGTGGTTTTCTGTATACAACTACATAAAGTGTAAGTCAAGTGCCCAGAGAGAAAGAAAAAGGGAATGCCTATTTTCTATGCATATTCAAATTCAGCTTTTAAATAGTATTACCTAGCATATTATTCCAGCTTCCTTTTTATTTTTTATTTTTTTTTTTAAGATTTTATTTATTTATTTGACAGAGATCATAAGTAGGCAGAGAGGCAGGCAGAGAGAGAGGAAGGGAAGCAGGCTCCCTGCTGAGCAGAGAGCCCGACGTGGGGCTCAATTCCAGGACCCTGGGATCATGACCTGAGCCGAAGGCAGAGGCTTTAACCCACCCAGGCACCCCTCCAGCTTCCTTTTTAAATTTTGGCTTATTTATGTCATTCCAGACACTTAATTGAGCTGCTAAAAAGAACTGCTATCCATGGAGAAAGTAATTCTGTACTCATTATTGGACCCCGAGGATCAGGAAAAACCATGGTAAAACTTGATTTCTGGTATTTTCTTGTTTGTGTAGGATGTGATGATTCTTATAGACAGTATTGAAAATACTTTGTATTCATTATCTCATTAATTTCCCTTTTTTCATTTTCTTTAAATCATAGAAGACGTGCAAAGCCTTAAAAATTAGGGTGGTATATTTGAGTTGAGCATATCGTTTTTCACCACAGTAGCAAATTTTCAGTTGCTGCTTTTCCATCATGGCCTTTTGCCCATGAGGAATTTATGCATTATTAGCATTTATTGAGCATATTCCTTGTGCCTTTTCTCTGTGTTCTTGCACCTTACCTTGATCTTTTTATCTGTATTATCATTGCTTCTTTACACTAATGCTGCAAGGTAGACATTTTTTCTGTTTATAAATTAGGTAACTTGTCATGACATGCATTCTTTTTTCCCCTATTTTATTGTTTATTGTTTAACCCTAACTCAAGTAATTTTCATATATACAGTCACATCTTCTAGAATTCTTTTCTACTTTCCCTCTTTATTTTCTTAGCTACCTCAAAAAGATACTCTTGATTTTTCTCCTCATTTTCTCTTTTCACATTCTTTATTCAATATATGAGATAAATTATGACTGTTACATTGAATATATTTACTATTAATTTTCAGTAGTTGGGCTGTATAAAAGCTCTTTTCTGCTATATTCCATGCAATGAATTTAGATTTCTCACTAACATGCTTTTTTTTATTACGTGTAGAAGTAAAATTATATACTAAGTAAAGTTATATAAATTAGAAGTAAGATTGTTTTTAAAGCAATGAATGTTGACTATATATTAGGTAAGGTGTGGAAATAAGGACTTTACAGTTTTATTCAATCACCCATTTCTAATGGGGATATAAATCTAAGTAATTTCTTTTTTAATCTTTAAAGAATATTTTACATTAATTGTATTATTTACAATAATTTTTTAGTTTTGGCTATATTTAATTTGATTCAGTCTTATGCTCAGTCATTTTATGCAACCACTATTTCTCTCTTTGAAAAAAAAAAAAGATTTTAGAGAGAGGGAGAGAGGGAACACAAGTAGGGGGAATGGGAGAGGGAGAAGCAGACTTCCTACTGAGCAGGGAGCCCCATGTGGGGCTTGATCCCAGGACCCTGGGGTCATGACCTGAGCTGAAGGAAGATGCTTAATGACTAAGCCACCCAGGCACCCATATTTCTTTATTCTTGAGTTCCTTAGTATGATTTTCTTTTGTGTTTGACCTCAATACTGTTCAGATGGTTTTGAAAGGAAAACCATGTGACTGGTATGCCTTTGAGCTATTAGAATATTTTAAATTTCTAACAATAATACTATTAAATAGTAGAAACACTATGCAAAGGAGATGCACAGAAAGGTCACATAAAATTAAATACAGATCTGTCTTGAACTTAAAACTTGTTCAGTTTTACTTATAATTAAGTAAATTAACTAAAAACATTAACAGTTTTGTCTACCAGGTTGACAAACCTGTAAAACTCATAACACTAAAATTGTGAACTTATAAAGAAATAGACATGTGTCCTGCTGGTAATATAAATTGACATAACTGGAATAAGAGACAGTATCTAACTAGGCCAAAGTCATATGCCCTTTGACTCAGCAGCAGTATTTCTAGGAATTTAACTTGTGAAATGATGTATATACAGTTACTCACTACAACACCATTTGTTAATAGTGGAAGATGAGAAACAACATAAATGCCCATCAGTAGAGTACTGGTTAATAAATGCTAGTACATTCATCCACATAATTATTATGCATCAGTGAAAAGAAACATTTGTCTGTAGTCCAGAAAAGGAAGAGGAAAAAAATACTTGTGTTGGTTTGTACTGGCATACTTCATTTTGCTTTGCTTTGTTGCGCTTTGCAGATAATTGCATTTTTTACAAATTAAAAGGCTTTTGGCAACCCTTTATCGAGCAAGTATGCAGGCATCATTTTTCTAACAGCATTTCTCATTTTGTCTCTATGTCACATTTTGATAATTCTCAAAATATTTCAAACATTTTCATTATTATATTTGTCATGGTGATCTGTGATCAGTGATCTTTAATGTTACTGCTGTAATTGTTTTGGGGTGCCAGGAGCCATGCCTGTATAAGATGACAAACTTAATGGATAAATGTATTGGTTCTGACTGTTCCACTCTCTGGCCACTCCCCCATCTCCCACCCCCCCTGCCCCGGGCCTACCTATTCCCTGAATTACAACAGTACTGACTTTAGACCTATTAATAACTCTATAATGGCTCCTAGGTGTTCAAGCGAAAGGAAAATTCACACATCTCTCACTTTAAATCAAAAGCTAGAAATGATTGAGTTTAGTGAGGAAGACAGGTCAAAAGCCAAGGCAAGCCAAAAGCTGGGCCTCTAACACCAAGCAGCCAACCTGTGAGTGTAGAGGAAAAGTCCTTGAAGGAAATTCAAAGTGCTATTCCAGTGAATCCACCAATAAGAAAATGAAACAGCCTTACTGCTGATATGGAGAAAGTTTTAGTAGCCTACACATTCTCTTATACCAAAGCCTAATCCAGAGGAAGGCCCTAATTCTGTTGAATTCTGTGAAGGCTGAGAGGGGAGGAAGCTACAGAAGAAAAATTTGAAGCTATCAGTAGTTGGTTCATGAGGTTTAAGGAAAGTAGCCACCTCCAAAACATAAAAGTACAGGGTGAAGCAGCAAGTGTTGATGTAGGAAAAGGCAACATGATGAATCATGGACACATACTCTTTTTAGAGTTCCTACTCAGAGATGATAACAGAGCACCTCTCCTCACAATTCACTGGCCAAGTGTCATATGGTTATACCTAGTTTCAAGAGAGTGAAGAAGTACATTCCGCCTAGGTGACTAGAAGAGAAGTTAACCAGAAATATTTAGTGAATATCACTGATAGCCATGACAGCTAACTTGTTTTGAGTTTGTGTGTGTGTGTGTGTGTGTGTGTGTGTGTGTGTGTGATTTTTTTCCCTGTCTAGACACTTACAGAATTTCTTTATCTTAGCAGTATGAAAATTTCAGACCAGTATCTTAGCTTGGATCATAAAAACTGATACTCTGTAAACTCCCTTAATATAAATTTAGATCTTTTTTCACTATAGGATAATTTTTTTTCAGTCTTCGTTGTTTTATTATCTTTGGAAAATACATCTTCATACAAATATTTGAAAAACACTTTTAAGTAGTACTTTAATTCTTCAAGAAGCTCATAGTGATAATCTGAGAAAATGAGATCTAGGAAAACAGTACATTTAGACCTACTATTCCATCCTAAACTATGCCTCTTGAAACAAAGTGGCATTACGACAGAGAAGTTGGCTCTCAATGAAGTGTACATCAAAGTGTCAATCCTGCAAATATAACTTGAGCAGTTAATGCCTGGATTTATTCTGAACTTCATCGTGGAAGTTTGTACGTAAAAGCATGAAAGAAGGCTCAGAAAAAAAAGGAAATAGAGTTAGTAAGCACTTATAAAGATGTTTAAATACAAATTAAAATTATACTCCATTTCATTAGTAAATTGGCTAAAGTAGATCTATTTTTTACCAGGAAAATTAAGCATAAAAGAGAGTTCCCCTATTATAACCACCCCCCATGCACATACATACAACTTCCCCTATTATTAACATCTTCCCTTAGTATGGTACATTTGTTGAAATTGATGAACCAATATTAGTATGTTATTATTAACTAAAGTCCCATAGTTTTCATTAAGGTCCCCAGTTTTTTCATTTAAAAAAAAGCTCAGTTTATCTGCTATTTCTTTCATGAATTGTGACTTTGGTGTTATATCTAAACTTCATCATTGGGATGCCTGGGTGGCTCAGTTGGTTAAGCATCTGCCTTCCTCTCATGATCCTAGGGGTCCTGGGATCAAGCCCCATATCTGGCTTCTTGCTCAGTGGGGAGCCTGCTTCTCCCTCTGCCTGCAGCTTCCCCTAATTGTGCTCTTTCTCTCACTCTCTCATACTCTCTCTCCAAAAAAGAAAATCTTAAAAATAAATAAACTTCAACACCAAATCCAAGATCTTCTAGGTTTTCACCTATGTTTCCTTCCAGAAGTTTTATAGTTCTTTGTATTTTACATTTGGTTTGAGTTAATTTCTTTGAAATATAGGGTCTGTGTCTAGATTCTTTTTCTTTACTTCTTTTTTTTGCATATGAATGTTTAAATTGTTTTAGCATTTGTTGACACGGCTATCTTTTCTTCATAGAGTTACCTTTACTTCTTTTTCAAAGGTCAGTTAATTCTGTTTGTATCAGTCTATTTTTACCATCTTGATGACTGTAGCTTTATAGTAAGCCTTAAAGTCCGTGTCAGTCTTCTAACTTTGTGTGCTTCCTCAGTATTGTTTTGGCTATTCTGGGTACTTTGCCTTTTTATACTAACTTTAGAATTAATATGTTAATTTCCAACTACTGGGGATGTTTGAGTTCAGTTGTAGTTTCAATCTGTAGATCACATTAGAAAAACTGGTTTCTTAATTATATTGAGTTTTCACTTTCATGAACATGGAATATCTTTCCATTTACCTTTTTTAGGTCTTTCATTAGAGCTTTGTGGTTTTCCTTATATAAGGCACATACTTCGTTAGGTTTATACCTAATTTTTTAAAAATATTTTTGACCCTAATGTGAATAGTATACGTTTTTAATTTCAGATTCCTAGTGTTACTGCTGATACAGAGGAAAGCAGATGACCTTTGTGTGTTATCTTGTATCCTGCAATCTTGCTATAATTGATTGGTTCTTAAAATTTGTCAGTTCTTTGGGATTTTCTGCAGACAATCATGTCATCTGCAAATAGAAGAAAGTTTTATTTCTTCCATTCCTGTTTCTTTTTATAACTTTTATTTCCTTCTCTTGTCTTACTGCATTTGTTATTCACAGGCTATGAGCATTAGCTGATATTCTACAAACTCTTAATATGAATTTAGGTCTGTTTTCACTAAAGACTAATTTTATTTTTGAGTATTTCCTTTCTTTCATTTCTTCTTGTCCTCTCTTAGGATTAAAGTATCCAGTTGTTAAGCCTTTGTTCTCATTTCTTTATATTATTTCTCCATGTTTCTTTCTTTTCTTCCTCTCCCTCAGCATTCTGCCATATCATCAGTGTGATTTTCTTCACCATACATTCCATCGTTTGCTTCTTTTCATATGATGCTGCTTTTTAGTTCTAATAATCCTTCTTGTCTACCTCCATGTCATGCACCTTCTTAGTTTATTGTTTTGTGTTTATCTAAATCTGGCTTAAATGACTCAGAATATTTATTTTCTAAAATACACATTTTCAGTAGTAATTAATCTTTTTCATCAGTTTACTGTTTCCTTTCTTTCATGTTACACCATTTCTGTATAAACTCCTATGTCAGTTTTTTCTGTTTCTTCAGGGCTTAAGAAGATAAAAGCCATTAAGACAAGAGTTTTTGTCAATTAATAAAACAGATAGATTGTAGATTGTTCTTGGTATGCTGGCAGGTTGTCCTTTTGTTACATCTTAAACCAGAACCCTCTGATGGTGCTTTGAAGTCATTGACCAAGTCTGACTTCAGTGGAATATGGAAGAATCCTGTACTTCATATTCCATTTCAGTATTATTTGATTTATCCTGCTGCACTCCAGTACTGGGAGGTCAGAGCTTAGGAACAGTTTAACTTTTGTCACTTACATAATTTGTTGTGTGTGGAGTATCCAGAGACATAAAATAGATTGTTTTAGACAAGAACTCTCATGTAAGTTTTAATATAAGAAATAAGATTACAATATAACACTGTCATTCGCCAAGCTATTTGAAGTGCAAAAATTTGGAATCTATAGTTAATTGATAAAGATAACAGTGTGGCTTATTATATTTTAAACATTTTATTTAAAAAATAGGATGTGGGGTGCCTGGGTGGCTCACTTGGTTGGGCAGTTGCCTTCAGCTCAGGTCATGAACCTGGAGTACCAGGATCAAGTCCCGCATCGGGCTCCCCAGCTCCACAGGGAGTCTGCTTCTCCCGCTGACCTTCTGCTCTCTCATGCTCTCTCTCACTGTCTCTCTCTCAAATAAATGAATAAAATCCTTAAAAAAATCCAAAAGACAGATTGTACCCTGGAAAATACTTTTCTATATAGAAATTGCTGTAGACAAAGAAGCAAGTATTTGGGAATAGAATAGTAGATAAATATAAAAATCCCTGATTGCTGGCAGGTCTAAATGAAGTCGGTCAGTATGTTTGTAAAATTGTTAGCTGTAAAGACTGTGGAAATGGAATAGCCATATTGGTTATCCTGCTTGGTGTAACATCAAAAAACTAACTAATTCTTTTTTACTATATTATGTAACTTAAAATATTTGGAAAGATACTCTGTGAAAAATACTGAAATTATGCAATTGGTTATTTAGGTAGTTACACACAGACTAAGTTTTAGCAATATCCAGACTGGAACTAAAATTATTTGATGACATATATGCTAATACATTTAAGTTATCATTTTAGACCATACAAACACATCATGAAAAAGTTGTGAGCTAATCTAGGCAAATCATAATAACTTGTTTGAAGTAAATTCAATGGAAAGAGTGCTATAAACTTGTTTCAACTCTCTCTTTTCTTTTAAGTTTTTGTTTTAATCACCTGGTGCTCATCACAACAGGAGCACTCCTTAATCCCCATCACATTTTTCACCCATTCCTCCCATCCACCTCCCCTCTGGTAAGCATCCAGTTCATTCTCTGTAGTAAAGAGTCTGTTTCTTGGTTTACTTCTCTCTCTCTCTCTCTTAACTTTTGGTAGTTTGTTTTGTTTCCTAAATTCCACTTTAGAGTAAAATCATATGGTATGTATCTTTCTCCGACTGACTTATTTCACTTAGCCTTATAGTCTCTACCTCCATCCATGTCAGTGGAAATGGAAAGATTTCATTCTTTTTTATGGCTGAATAATATTCGTGTGTGTGTGTGTGTGTGTGTGTGTGTACATACATACAGTAATCCATTCACCTATTGATAGATATTTGGGCTACTTCCATAATTTGGCTATTGTAAATAATGCTGCTATAAACATAGGGGAGCATGTATCCCTTTGAATTCGTGCAAGAGGGTTCCTTTTTCTCCACATCCTTGCCAACAGCTGTAACGCCTGTTGTTTCTTGTGTTTTTGTTTTAGCCATTCTGACAGGTGTGACATAGTATCTCATTGTGGTTTTTATTTAACTCCCTGAGGATAAGTAATGTTGAGTATCCTTTCATGTGTCTTTTGGCCATCTGTATGTCTTCTTTGGAGAAACGTCTGTTGCTGTCTTCAGCCCATTTTTTAAATTGATTATTTGGTTTTTTTGGGGTGTTGAGTTGTATCAGTTTTTTATATATTTTGGATACTAACCCTTTATTAGATATGTCATTTGCAAATACCTTCTCCCATTCAGTAGGTTGCCTTTTAGTTTAGTTGGTTGTTTCCTTCACTGTGCAGAACTTTTTATTTTGGTGTAATCACAATAGTTTATTCTTGCTTTTGTTTCTGTCGCTTTGGGAGACCTATTTAAAAAGAAGTTACTGTGGCCTGTGTTACAGAAATTATGCCTGTGCTCCGTTGTAGGATTTTTATTGTTTTGGGTCTCAAGTTTAGGTCTTTGAGCAACTTTGAGTTTATTTTTCTGTGTGGTATAAGAAAGTGTCCCAGTTTCATTCTCTTGCATGTTACTACTGTCCAGTTTTCCCAATACCATTTGTTTTTTTTCCTGTTGGATAGTCTTACGTGCTTTGTCGAATATTGACCATATAACTGTGGGTTTGTTTCTGAGTTTTCTGTTCTTTTCCATTATTCTGATGGTCTATTTTTTACCATTATCATAGTGTTTTAATTAATACAGCTTTGTAATATAACTTGAAGTCTCAAATTGTGATGCTTCCAGCTTTGCTTTGCTTCTCTTTTTCAAGATTGCTTTGGCTCTTAAGGGTCTTTTGTGGTCCCATAGAAATTTTAGGATTGTTTGTTCTAGCTCTGTGAAAAATGCTGTTGGTATTTTGACAGGGATTGCATTAAATGTGTAGTTGCTTTGGATAGTTTAGCAAAATCTTTTCTTCCAGTACATCAGCATGGAATTTCTTTCCATATCTTTTGTGTTATCTCCAGCTTCTTTCATTAGTTTTTTATAGTTTTCAGAGCATAGGTCTTTCACCTCCTTAGTTGTATTTATTCCTAGATATTTTATTATTTTGGTTCAATTGTAAATGGTATTATTTTCTTAATTTCTCTTTCTACTGCTTCATTATTAGTGTATAGAAATGTAACATTGATTTTTGTATCCTGCAACTTTACTGAATTCATTTATTAGTTTTAAGAGTTTTGGGTTTTTTATATATAGTATCATGTCATCTGCAAAAAGTGAAAAGTTTTACTGCTTCCTCACCTATTTGGATGCCTTTTATTTCTTTTAGTTTTCTGATTGCTGTGGCTAGGACTTCCAGTATTATGTTGAATAAAAGTGGGTTGAGGGGAGGTGGGTGTGTCAGTTAAGCATCTGCCTTCTGCTCAGGTCACGATCCCAGGGTCTTGGGATGGAGCCCCACATAGGGCTCCTCGCTGAGTGGGAAGCCTGCCTTTCCCTCTCACTCTGCTGCTCCCCCTGCTTGTGTTCTCTCTCACTCTCTGTCAAATAAATGGGAAAACCTTTAAAAAAAAAAAAAAGTGGTGAGAGTGGACATCCTTATCTTTATCCTCACCTTAGGGGAAAGGCTTTCAGTTTTTCCCCCATTGAGGGTGGTATTAGCTGTTGGTCTTTATTATATTCAGGTATAGTCCCTCTAAATCTACTTTGTTGAGGGTTTTTATCCTGAATGGATGTTGTGCTTTGTCAGATGATTTTTCTGCATCTACTGACATGACCATATGGTTCTTACTCTTTCTCTTATTGATGTGTTGTATCACATTGATTGATTTGCAAGTATCGAACTACCTTTGCAACCCAGGAATAAATCCCACTTGATCGTGGCGAATGGTTCTTTTAATGTATTGTTGGATTCAGTTTGCTAGTATTTTATTGAGGTTTTTTGCAATTATAGGTTCATCAGAGATCTTGGCCTGTAGTTCTCTTTTTCTGTGGTGTCTTTCTGGTTTTGGTATCAGGGTAGTGCTGCTCTCATAGAATGAATTTGAAGTTTTACTTCCTTTTCTATTTTTGGAATATTTTGGGAAGCATAGGTATTAACTATTCTTTAAATGTTGCGTAGAATTCACCTAAGAAGCCATCTTGACCTGGACTTTTTGTTTCTTGAGAGTTTTTTGATTAGATTCAGTTTTTTGCTGGTGATTGGACTTCTCAAATTTTGTATTTCTTCCTGTTTCAGTTTTTATAGATTATATGTTACTAAGAATTTATCCATATTCTAGGTTGTCCAGTGTTGGGATGTAGTTTTTTGTAGTATTTTTCTATAATTGCTTGTAGTTTTTAGTGTTTGTTATTTCTCCTTTCTCATTTGTGATTTTGTTTATTTGGGTCTTTTCTGTTTTTTTTCTTGGTAAGTCTGGCTAGAGGTTTATCAGTTTTATTTATTTTTTTATTATTTTTATTAAAATATAATGCATTATTTGCCCCAGGGGTACAGGTCTGTGAATAGTCAGGCTTACACATTTCATAGCACTCACCATATCACATACCCTCCCCAGTGTCCATAACCCAACCACCCTCTCCATAAACCCCCCCCCCCCATTTTTTTTCCCCCAAAGAACTAGCTCCTGGTTTCATTTATCTGTTTTATTGGGTGCTCTTCAGATTGCTGTATGTCCACAGACAATTTTCCCTGCCTTCTCTCCAAGAGCATCCCCAGTGTCCTTTGAGCTCTCCCAGAACCACACATGCTGATCTTTAGAACCCCAGGCTTTAAGCCTCCCTGGTTGTAAGAACTCAAGAAATTTAGGCCCTCTAGCTTTCCAGACCAGTCCTATGAGGATTCATTTCCTGTGTGTTCCCCTGTATGTTAGTCTCTTTTTCCCACTTCTCTGAGACTGACTTCCTCCCCACTGCGTTGGCTATGATCCATTTCTCTCCTAAGCCACGTCTCCGCGTTTCCTACCACCTTTGATGTGTCCTCTGTCCTCTTCTCTACACTTAGTTGTGGAGTTTTTTCTGCCTGTCTTCAGGTTGGTTTCTGGGGTATTTAGGATGATTTGACTGGGATCTACTTGTATTTGTGGGAGGAGGCAACCTTAGGATCCTCATTCTTTGCTGCCATCCTCCTTCCATGTTATAATAACTCTCTTTATGTGTATATAAAAAAAATGAAGGTATTATTATTTTCCCCATTTCATTATGCAAAGAATTTAAAATAGTTTTCAACGGTTTACTGAACATATAATAATTTAGAACATACAATCAGACCCAGAGAAATAGAAATATTATGTAAATAAGATACCATTTGGTGGGAGGAAGAACATTGCAGATTACCAAGAAGCTATGGCAGGGGCCACATTTTGACATACCACATTTGTATCATCTGGGAATGAAGTCTTATGATAGACTCATACTTGCTCTAAAAGCCAAGAAGTACCTCTTTATTTTTGGATAGTTCTCTACAAAGAATGTCACTTCTTAATTGGATTTTATTACATAGTGTGACAGTTGATATTTTGAGATTTCCCTTTTTAAGAGGACTTAGATTGCTATGATCTAAGGTAGAATTCCATTTTTTTAGTTTAGTTATTTATTTTGAGAGCTTACATGCACATGAGAGCAAGCATTGGGGGAGGGGCAGAAGCAGAGCTAGAGAGAGTTAGAATCTTAAGCAGGCTCTATGTTCAGGAAGGAGCCAGACACAGGGCTGGATCTTACCCCTCTGAGATCATAACATGAGCTGAAATCAAGAGTCAGATGCTTAACTAGCTGAATCATCCAGGCACCCCAGAATTCCATTTGTTTTAAAAACAATACAGATTAGGGGTGCCTGGATGGCTCAGTCATTAAGCATCTGCCTTCAGCTCCGGTCATGATCCCAGAGTCCTGGGATCGAGCCCCGCATTGGGCTCCCTGCTCAGTGGAGAGCCTGTTTCTCCTCTCCCTCTGCCTGCCACTCTTCCTGCTTGTGCTTTCTCCATCTCTGTCAAACAAATAAATAAAATCTAAAAACAAAACAAAACAAAAAAAACAAACAAACAAAAATACAAATATATCAGAATTATGTTTGATACCTGTTGTGAAACCTAATAATTTAAAATACTTCTTCATATTTCACAAAGATGTGGTAGTGACAAATCGAAGTACAATATTTCAAATACAAATAGTATTTTGTTTTTCAAAATGGTTTGCCATTGTTCCAGGGACTTTTTTGAATTTCCTTTTTGTCCTCACTAAATTTTGATGCCATCTTTACTAATTTTTTTTGTATACACAGCCTGTTTTGAGGAATTATTTATTTTCTAATCATAGGAGTAGTTTTAGTATTAGTAGTCCTTTATCATTGTTCTTCTTTTTAAAAGTTTTTTGACTTTTCTTAGTTCTGTTCATTTTTAAGTTTTTATAAAACTGTGCATAATATTAATGTGAAGAGATGTATATTATATTGCCATAGAGTTGTAATAAGATGTCATAAGTCAAAAAAATAGAGAGTAGGAAGTATGTGGCATAAGAATCTATAGTTATAAATATCTAAAACTTTATAATTGAACAATTTAAGGTGGTATAACACCTTGTGAGTATATTTTTAGTAGTTACTATATTATCAGTAGTAATTTTTTTTCATTGCAAGCTCTACATTTCTTTTTTTTTTTTTTTTTTTAAAGCTGCCACAATCCTTGGCGGGCATTCCTTGGATTGTGGCAGCTTAACTCCAACCTCTGCCTCCATCTTCATGTGGCAGTCTTCCCTCTGTGTCTGTGTCCTAATTTCCTCTTTTTTTTTTTTTTTAATATTTTATTTATTTATTTGAGAGAGAGAGACAGTGAGAGAGTATGAGTGAGGAGAAGGTCAGAGGGAGAAGCAGACTCCCTATGGAGCTGGGAGCCCGATGTGGGACTCGATCCTGGGAATCCAGGATCATGACCTGAGCTGAAGGCAGTCGCTTAACCAACTGAGCCACCCAGGCACCCTTTTTTTTTTTTTTTAAGATTTTATTTATTTATCTGACAGAGAGAGAGCAAGATCACAAGTAGGCAGAGAGGCAGGCAGAGAGGCGGTGGGCGGGGGAGGGGGAAGCAGGCTCCCCGCCGAGCAGAAAGCCTGATGTGGGGCTTGATCCCAAGACCCTGGGATCATGACCTGAGCTAAAGGCAGAGGCTTAACCCACTGAGCCACCCAGGCGCCCCTCTACATTTCCTTAATAAGGTCTTTCTCTATATGCAGTAGGCCCCCCCACCCATGGGACGTACATTCCAAGACCTCAGTGAATGCCTGAAACCACAGATAGTACCAAACCCTATATGTACTGTTTTTTTTTTAACATGGTAAACTTTACCTGTAGTATACTTTAATACATGAATTAGAACGCAGTAAGAGATTAAAAATAATAACATAATAAAATAGAATGGTTACAACAAATATAGTATAAGTTAGGTGAGTGTGGTCTCTGTCTCTCAAAATATCATACTGTACTATATTCATCCTTCTTGTGATGATGTGAAATGATAAAATGCCTACATGATAAGATGAAGTTAGGTGAATGATGTAGACATTATTATGTACATTAAGCTACTTTGACCTTCTGCCCATAATGTCAAAAGGAGGATTCATCTGTTTCCACAGCACAGGTAATTGAAACTGCAGATAAGGAGTGGCTGTTTTACCTAGAAACTCATAGAGGAAACATCTTTTTCAACTTACCTCTTGGTATTTCTTAGTTTTTCAAATTTTTATTTCATGATAGCATACAGATTAGTTAACAGTATTTCATAGAAATTGGTATATTGACCATGGTAGACTTTTTACAATCATTTAACATTGCTCTAATACATGTTTTCAATAGCTTTTAAGTGATTTCAATAGTATTTAGTAGAATAAATGTTAAGAGATAAATAATGAACTAACTCAGACATGAAGCTCTTAAGTGGCTATAGTTTTATGTGACTTATAGAGAAATATGTCTTTGAAAACTTGAGGGTTGTTTCTAAACATTTATTAGTTTGGGAAGATGATTGAAAGAGTATGACATCAGTCCTGTTTTTGGCATCTTGAGTCGGACATTAGATGTTCTCGTTAAACCTTTCTTTTATCTTTGAGTAATGTGCAAACTTATTTGTTAGTTTCAAATGACAATCTTTTTATTATATTATGTTCCCATTCATAATTTTTAAAAGAATATGAGCTTATATTTTTATTTATTATTAAATATTCCATAAACTTTTTAATACCATTTAGTTAATAAACCATGCTTTGAAAGAACTAATGGAAGTAGAAGAAGTGAGTGAAAATGTATTACAAGTTCACCTAAATGGTAAGTATGTCATCGTTTTACCATTGGAAATGATATAAAATATGTGAGCTTTTTATAATGTAAAATTTAATTTACTTGCGTGTTTTAAAGGTGGGTAATAGTCATAATTTAAGAACTTGATCCATGTTTAACAACTTTCACTTTAATATACCATACACAATATTTTGAGAAATTAAAAAAAGAAATAAGATTAAAGAGGCACATAAGGACTCTTGTTTTTTGTTTTTTCTTTTCTTTAAAAAAAAAATAAAAGAACCCCAAGGATGATAGTTCTTTGAGTCTAGCAAATGTCTTCATTGCTGAGTTTCAAAAAGAAATTAATGTTAACTCACAGATATTTGACTTTTTTCTTTCTAGTTAAAGTAAGAAATTATTAAGAAAGCTTAACTTGACTGGAAAATAATCTGCACTGTTTCAAATATCTCATCTTAGTTAAATACTTTTAAATGGGCTTTATTTCAGGACTGCTGCAAATCAATGATAAAATTGCCCTAAAGGAAATCACAAGGCAGTTAAATTTGGAAAATGTAGTTGGAGATAAAGTTTTTGTAAGTATCCTAATAGTCTTTAACATTTATATGCCGTAGATATTTTCGTATTTTTGGAAGGCTCGGGTGGGTTCAGGGTTTCTAAATTGAAATATGAAAGATTCTTATCATAAAAAAGTATAATGTAGTAGGATGCATTTATTTATCATACCTTTATGTTTAAATTTTTTTGAAGTAGATTATACTAACTATAAAAGAGCCAAGAAATCCATGTTTATGTAGATATTATCGGAGTTTCTTTATCTGTAAGATAAATACTTTGATTCCCTATCTTTGGAGATAGTTTAAAGTATTTTTTGAAGTACCACACTCTAGCACCCTATTTTTAGTCTTCTGAGACTTAGAAGTACTAGCTGGGACTAATACTTCTAAGTCTCAGAAGAGACTTAGAAGTATTAACTGGCACTAATGCAAAATGTACTGAATTTAAAGCTAAAAAAGGTAGATTTGAGTCTTGTCTTAAAACCATTGACTACTTGATAATCATGGCTAATGATATTTCTGAAGTTCAAATTTTCTCATCTGTGTTAAATGTGCATTATCTTTATTACTTCACAGATTTATTCTAAAGACAAGCATTAAACATAATTTATATTTTAAAAATGCTGGATTGGTAATGTTCTATACAAATGTCAATTATCTCTTACTAAAACGTTTTCAGAAACTTAATTCATATCTCATCATTGTAACAGCTTAGAACCTCAAGATAGTGAACATCAGTAACTTTAAATGAAACTGATTAGAAATGTTCTGGAACTTTCATTAAACTTTTTACCCTATCACTTGATTTATAAGGTTGAAAATTAACATGATTAAATTAATTTACAGCTACTTTAATTTTCATAATGAAATGACTTAACTTCATACTGCTTATTCAGTTGAAGTGGATTGTGGCATCCCAAATTCATTTTACGCTCACTGGTGATCATACAGTGTTATCACTCTTAAAGTGTCTCCTTTTTCCTGCAACAACACAGCCATTGTTGTGTAAGCCTCTTAGCATTTAGTAATTTCATTCTTTAATAAGTACCTGTAAAAAGGTAAGCCAATCATGTGTTACCCTTTCACACTGTCTGCAGGTTCAAAATGCCCCTCTGTAAGTCTGAAGTTCTTCCTCCTGTGCAGAATGTAATGTTGAATACAGTGGCCTACTTGGTCAAGGAGATTTACTATTATATAGGCTCAGTTTGACTTTTGGTTTGCCGCTGATGTAGACTGAGGTTTCTGACTTTCCTAATTGAACCTGTTCTTATTGGATTCATAGAAAATAATAAAAGGGACAGTTGTTTATCATCCTAGTCATTACTGTTGTTACCGTAATCATCACATATAGTGATTATTAGTTTAACTTTTACATTATATAGGTAAGTCACCTGAGGCTCAGAGAGCATAATTAGCTTGCCCTAAGGTCATAAAATGGATATTAAGACATTAAGAACCTGAGTTACTTGACCCAGAGCCTTTATGTTTTGATATACTTACAGCAAATTTGTATATTCTTATGCATACGTATGTGTTTTTATATAAGGATATTCTTATAATATGTGCGTATGTACTTATATAATTGCACACTCACATGTAATGTCAGATGTAACTGTCTTTTTTAAAAAAAGCATGAGACAAGCTACCTTTGAATAACTTCAACTGCTGATTACTCACCCACAGATTGCCTCTGAGCTTTTGTTTATTTTATATAAATACCTCTTGCCCTAACTGCCTTGGAAATAATATTGATTTGACAACATACAGTTATTATAAAATAAGTAGAAGTTCTTAAAAACCTGTTCAGCTATTTTATATCAGTTCTCTCAGTGGAGAAACAAACAAGCGGATTTTTTTTTTTTCTCCTGTACATCTTCACAAATTTAAGGTTGGCTATTTCTTAAAATTAAAAAATCTGAATGAAGTAAAAATTAATGACTTAAATGAAAAAAAAAATTTCAACAGGGCCCTTATCTGCAAGTTGGAACATCTGGATAATGCATCTGCTTCTCTGTTAATTTCCATGTAGAATGTATAAGTTGTATCCGAAAATGTTTTGGCTGTGTTCCAAGTAAACATAGTCAAATTTGATCTGATATATACAAATTCTATAATATGCTCTTGAATAGGGAGAAACTATTATAGTATGTAATGATTAAGGCAAATTTCTTCTTCCCTTTCCTTTTGGATCTCATTTAAATTTGTGCTCATTTTTTTTAGTAGTATGCTTTTTTAATTTGTTTGTATTTAAATTTAGTTAGTTAACATATAGTGTAATACTGGTTTCAGGAGTAGAATTTAGTAATTCTTCACTTACATAAAATACCCAGTGCTCCTTAATACCCATCACCCATTTAACCCATCCCCTCCCCACCCTCGCTCCATGAATCCTCAGTTTGTTCCCTGTTGTTAAGTGTCTCATGATTTGCTTCCCCCTCTTTTTCCCTTCCCCTGCATTCATCTGTTGTTGTTTTTTTTTCTTAAATTCCATATACAACTGGAATCATGTGGTCATTTTTTTAGTGGTCCAAATTAATCTGAAACTTGGAAGAGCTTAATCTGTTTGAAAATACGAAGTGCAGTGATTTCTAGTTCTCAGACAGTATTTGGAATACAACAAGTCTTAAAAACTACCTTTAAATTGAAGCTAACATTTTTATGCATTTTATCCAGAAAATACAGAATTTTGAGTATGGCAGGGTAATGCCATTTTCAGTACTATGCCACCTCTCCTTTTATATTTAAGTCTTTAATGGTGCACATGGAAGTCTCCAGCTCAGAATCTGGCCACTGACTAATTTAGGAAACAATAGATACATAGTGTCTATGTAATGCCCAAGAATCAGTTCTCTTTTATTCTTTATTTTGTTAAACTTTTAGTTATGGTGTCTTTTTTTGTTTTTTTTTAGGGAAGTTTTGCTGAAAACCTTTCATTTCTTCTGGAAGCTTTAAAAAAAGGTAAATATTAGCATATTTAATAACATCAAAAGTTATCTTTTAGCTTTATTTTTCCCCTGATTATAAAGGCATTACATATTTTTACAAAAAAAAGATAATGTAAAAAGTCATAATATAATGATCACTGTAATCCCACAACTATTATAGTGACTATCCCAATCATTACTATTTTTTAAGAAGTCACTGCACCCAACATGGAGCCCAAAGTGGGGCTTGAACTCATGGCCCTGAAATCAAGACCTAGTTGAGATGAAGAGTCGGACACTTAACTGACTGCGCACCCAGCCACCCCATGATTATCCCAATTAACATTTGGTTTCATATCTTTATTCACCTGTAGTGTATCAATGATGCAGATGGACATAATTTTTTATAAGGATAGAATGATTTTCCATATTGTATAATATATATCTTGTTCACTTATGTCAGTAAATAGTGAGCTACATCATCATTTTTATGGTTCTCATATTCTATTTTATAAATTAACTATACTTAAAATATGATAAATTATGTTATTAATTACCAGTTATTGAACTTTGATTTCTAACTTTGTATATAATTAGGAAGAAATGCTTAGATGATCATTTAGTTATTTCCTAGGGTAAATTTTAATGCGTAGAGTTCCAGATTAAACAGTGCCAGATTTAAAAGAATGATTATAGGGTCACCTGGGTAGCTCAGTCGGTTATTTTTGCTGCCTTTGGCTCAGGTCATAATCTCAGGGTCCTGGATTTGAGCACTGTATCAGTCTCCCTACTCAGCAGGAAACCTGCTTCTCCCTCTGCCTGTGGCTCCCCATAAGGTAACAGTGATTACCTTAAGGTAATAGTGATTCTTCTGCCCTCATGGTTTCCCTCATTGTAATGAGAAAAATGAATTCACAGAGTCATGTTGAACTTTCCCTTGTTCCTGAAATATTAAAACTTGGTTGGGGGGTGCTTTAAAAAATTGTGGTTAGGAGTTAAAAGAGGCTTTGGTCAAATTTTGTGGTTTAACGATTATTTGTAAAAATTATAAATACTTGGGAAGATTCAGTTTGCATTTCAGCTGACTAAACAAATCTCTTTTGAAGCAAAAGTTTTGTTCATAAGTTAGTGACTCCCTTTATTATTAATCCCAAAGTATTTTGGTTTCTGTGGGTGTTAAGAGAGGTCCCTGTCAATTTTTTGATGATAGAAGATATTTGCATAATTTTAAAAACAACAGTCTAGTTATTTAAATAATGTTCTTAATTTTTCATTAGTAAACTACTAAAGTCTTGTAATTAGACTGTGAACTACTTGACGGGAGTAAGGGCTGTCTTGTCCTCTGAATAAGGTTTTGTTGTTGAATAAATGTGTAAGCATTGGTAAGTATCCTGCGCAAACTAGGTTTTCAATATATGTTTGTTGAATTGAGTTTTAACCACTAAAGTACAGTAAATAATTTGGAAACTTAAGGAAGATTGATGTAGTTGCTTATTAATATATAAAACTCCTATTTTATCTTAGGTGACCGGTCTAGTAGTTGCCCAGTGATCTTCATATTAGATGAATTTGATCTTTTTGCTCATCATAAAAACCAGACACTCCTCTATAATCTGTTTGACATTTCACAGTCTGCACAGACTCCACTAGCAGTAATTGGTCTTACATGTAGATTGGTAAGTTTTTCTATTAAAAAATTGATTATATTTAGAAAATTAAAGCTTACTGATATCATCACTTATGTAGGTCATTATATCAGGCATTTTTTCAGATGTGTTTTAGTAGTGCCTGGTGCATTTATCCTACTTTTCAACTCAGATTGAAGAAAACATAACATTTATGACACATGCTCATGAACTAATACCTCTCTCCCTCCAGTTAAATCACTGAATAAAAAATGTGAAGTCAGATTATGCTAGTGTAATTTCTACATTAGCAAGTAGAGAGAAAATCCTATCACTATTTTATAAAAATCATCCATTGTTTTTACTTCTATATTTAAGATTGTTCCTATATTTTGAAAATGCTTAGAATCGAGTAAAAATGATAGTATCCCATTTTTGTAAGTAGTCATCTCCAGAAATGGAAGGGATTACTTCTCTCAATCTGTCAACAGTAGATAGTGGCTTCTTTGCTTCTTGGGGGTGATTTTAGAATGATTTTAACCATAGTCTCAGTGTCACTATCACATTACTTTATGAAGACTCTCTACATCGTGAACCTTATATACTTCAGATAGCTACACAGGCCTTTTTTTTTTTTAATCTTCTTTTACATCATAAACTTTCTTACTGAATTCAGGTAAAACTGGTATTTAAGAGTCATCTCTCTTCTCATAGATGGCTGCCATGAGTCTGTTTTCATTCTTCTTTTCCCTCCTTCATTCTTGGCAGGCTTGTGGTCAGGCCCATTTATTTCTTTTCCTTTCTTGCAGCAGTTTCCTTTTTAGAAAAGTAAAATAATTTACTAAGTCATCTTTCAACAGCCTTCCTTTCAGTGTTGTTTTTCTGTGGAGTGTTTTTCTCTGTCCTCTTTCCCCAGTGCTCTTGAGTTTATAATATATGCCTTCATAATAAGCCTCCCCATAAAACATCTGCCTCTTTGTTTTATCTTTATTCCTTCTTGTCAAGGCAGCAGTTATACCACAGGAGTTAAGGAAGCATCTTTCTTCTTGCTAAAAAAAAAAAACCAAACCTTTGGATGGAAGTAGCAGTGGCAAACGTTACTGACCCATTGAAGGACCAAATAAAGAATCAGGTGCTCTTTAGCAGTGTTACATAGGCCTTTAAAAATTCTATAGTATAATTCTCCCAGCTGTGCAGTTCAGGTCTATCTGTATGTCTGTGTTTGAAAGGACAGTTGGATTAGTGACTTGGCTAGCAAACAACCTCTTCTCTGTGAAAGTAGTTGGTTTTTTTTTACTATTCCCTTATTTTCACATTGCAAACTTCAGTCATTACTGTCCACAACTAAAGTACCTTTTACCTCCACCTTCTTTCCATTCCCAAGTTCAAGCTCTTAATTATTGCTGGCATAGAGTGTTGTTTACACTGCTTTTCAGCCACCTGTACATGGATGATCTAGAGCTCCTCATTAATAGAAAATTTATAATATAGCTGTTTCTGAACATAAAACTTCACTCTCTGTTAATTATGCTGGCACTGTATTTTTCTTTGACCTATAAAAACATTCCAGGTTTTTCATTCACTTTCTCTCTGCCAACCATAAGCTATGAATCTTTCCTGTCTTCTTTTCCAGACTAACCACGATCCCGTTTTGATCAGTTGAATTCTTTCCTCTATATGATTGGTTTCTTAACCTAGCTATGATGAAAATCATCCAGGTAGATTTAAAAATCCATATTTTAGGGCCTTACCACAGTTTTTTTTGTTTTTTTTTTTTTACATTTTTTCTTACAGAAAATTGACAATAAAAAAGTTGATATCTAACTTCTTAAGGAAAAATAGCACAAATGCAAGTAGTTTCTAAAATAACACTGTAAAAAAGTCAAAAGACAGAATAACTTAACAGTGTCATACTGTGTTCGTGCAAGTTTCCTCTCCGATAGTTTGTTCCATCAGTTCAGCATGGCTTCAGTTTGAATTTATAGGTAGTAAACAATTCTTCTCCATTACATTTGCTACTTCCTGAGTCTTTGTTATATAAAACAGTGTTTACATTTTCAGCAATTAATAGATTTACTACATTTTACTATTTTTAATAGGAATTTTTCATAGAATATATGAAATTCTTTATTGAAATTCTTAGTGTTATTGTGGCAGAGAACTATTCAATAATAGTCACATTTTTTTTGCCATTATTATTGGTCTTGAAATGTTAAAGCTTAACTGAGAATAGCCTAGTAGAAAAAGACATGACATCACCAGACCTACAGATGCTTAGAAGGGGATTATTAAAAGTGGCTTACATAAACTGTAAGGAAATGAAGGCAGTGATTGGAGTTTTTGGAGGCTTGAATAAAATGCTTAATTGTGTATTACAGGTGAAGCATTGTTAATTATAGTGATAGTTCAAATATGTATACCTCTAATGTTTGTATGTTGTTGTTTTTTTTTAACATGCACTTTATATGGATTTTTATTTGTTTTTAAGGATATTTTGGAACTCTTAGAAAAAAGAGTGAAGTCACGATTTTCTCACCGGCAAATACATTTAATGAATTCATTTGGATTTCCACAGTATCTTAAAATATTTAAAGAACAATTATCTCTACCTGCAGAATTTCCAGACAAGATCTTCACTGAGAGGTGGAATGAGAATGTTCAGGTAACTTGGAACAGAGGCAATAATGTTTAAATAATTTTTGTGCCTACTGTACCATTGAAAGCTTATAAAAATCTACAAATTTAAACAAATTTGTAAATTAGCAGAAAGTTTCTCATGTTATTGTAGCATAAAACTGTATTAATACAAATTATATACTTTGTATGTGTTATTTTCTTTAAAAGACATTTGTCATATCCTAAATTTTTTCTCTCAAAAGAACTTTAATGAGATTTTTTGTTCTGTCTTACAATTTTAGATTATTCTATTAATATTTAGAATATTATAAAAATATTATTTTCATTATTTATTAGTTTAGCAGGTTTTTTAGCTTAGTGGTTCATACCTAACTAATTATCCAGTATGGATTTTCCCTCCACCCCTGATTCTCATACAATTTCAGCTTTTATTTCATTGGGTCTTTTAAGTTGTAATGTATATATTGGTGAATCTCATCTTATCATCTCTGGAGCTCTCAGGTTCTTAGCTACCCACGCACACTCACATGTTGATATAAAGGTTTACTAAACCTTGTGGACTCTGTAATTTTATCTACACTTACATTGAGTAGCCTAACTTAGGTAGACCATTGTCCTATCAACTCAACATACTAGCATAAGTTTATCTTACATTGTCAAGAGTTTTCAGTTGGCAGAGAGAAAGGAGAGAATATATGTATGGGACTGTGTTTAATAACACAATTGAAAAACAGTGTTGCAGAATAAATCCCACATGGTAGAATCTTCCAAAAATATGGGTCTTCTGAAAGTAGAAAATAGTGTAGAATCCTTGGTTTTGAAAGAATTGGGAAAACCTGGTCTATGATATTAAATACTGATGAGGATGATTAGATCTTCGGATAATTAAAGTTGCAAAATGTATATTCACTGACTCTTAAAAAATTTTTTTATGTCAGAGCAGTAATTATTTTATTATTGTAGTTTCAAGTTTTTATTTAAATTCCATTTAGTTAATATACAATGTAATAATAGTTTTAGGTGTAGTATTCAGCAGTTCATCACTAACATATAACACACAGTTCTCATCACAAAAAGTGCCTTCCTTAATACCCACAACCCATATAACCCAACCCCTACCCACCTCCCCTACAGCAATCTTAAGTTTGTTCTCTATAGTTAAGAGTCTAGGGGCACCTAGGTGCCTCAGTCATTCAAGTGTCCAACTCTTGGTTTTGGCTTAAGTTATGATCTTGCAGTCATGAGGTCGATGCCTCTCTCTCATGTTCTCTCTCTCCCTCTCCCTCCTACTCTTTCTCTTTCTCAAATAAAATCTTAAAAACAAACAAAAAGAGTCTGTTTCCTGGTTTGCCTCTCTTTTTTTCCCTCCTATTTTCTTCTACTTTGTTTAAATTCCACATAAGTGAAATAATATTTGTCTTTCTCTGGCTGACTTTATTTTGCTTAGCATAATATCTCTAGTTTCATTCATGCCGTTGAAACTGGCAATATTTCATTCTTTTTTATGGCTAAATAATATTCCATTTTATATACACACCACAACTTCTTTATCCATTTATCTACTGATAGACATTTGGGCTCTTTCCATAATTTGGCTACTGTTAGTAATTGCTACACAAAAATAAATTCAAAATGGCTGAAAGACCTAAATGTGAGACAGGAAAACATGAAAGTCCTAGAAGAGAACACAAGCAGCAACCCTTTTGACCTTGACCATAGCAACTTCTTACTAGATAAATCTCCTGAGGCAAGGGAAACAAAAGCAAAAATTAACTATTGGGACTTCATCAAGATAAAAACGTTCTGCACAGCAAAGGAAACGGTCAACAAAACTAAAAGGCAACCTTCAGAATGGGAGAAGATATTTGCAAATGACATATCTGCTAAATAAAGTCTTACTATCCAAAATATATAAAGAACTTATCAAACTCCATACCCAGAAAAACAAATAATCCAGTTTAAAAATGGGCAGAAGACATGAATAGACATTTTTCCAAAGAAGACATACAGATGGCTAATGGATACATGAAAAGGTGCTCAACATCACTTATCAGGGAAATACAAATCACAACGACAATGAGATACCACATCACACCTGTCAGAATGGCTAACATTAACCTAGGAAGCAACAAATGTTGGTAAGGACATGGAAAAAGGGGAACCCTTTCATACTGTTGGTGGGAATTGAAACTGGTACAGCCACTGTGGAAAACAGTATGGAGGTTACTCAAAAAGTTAGAAATGGAAGTACCCTACTATCCAGCAATTGCACTACTGGGTATTTACCCAAAGGATATACAAATACTGATTTGCAAAGCAGTCGTGATTTTGATCTTAAATATCAATACCAAATTAAAAGTGAAACAATTCTGGAATGCTGAAAAGGAATTTAAAAAATAAATAAAAATTTAAAAAAAAATTCAACCAAAAAAAATTTAAAGGATTTTGCATTTATTTTGTTCTTAAATAATTTTTTAATTTTTCCCAGCTTTGTTGAGATACAATTGACAAAATAAATTGACAATAAATTGACAATAAATTATATATGTTTCAGGTAGACAGCTTGATGTTATGATATGCATAATGCATATACATCAAGAAATACCACAGTGAAGCTATTCAAGACACCCATCACCTCAGTAGTTACCATTTTCTTTCTCTTCTTTTTTTCTCTTTTTTAATTTCCTTTGTGGGAAGAGGTGAGAATACTTACGAGCTGTCTTCTAAGCAAATTTCAAGTGTACAGTACTGTATTAAACCATAGTCACATTTTTACGGTTACTATACTCCAAAATTTACTTATCTTACAAAACTGAAAGTTGATTCTTGTTTGATTATAAAATATAATCTGCTAATCTAAGCACTATTAATTTGGCACTTCTCATTTTTTAAAATTAAAAGTTCACTGAACGAGGGAACACCTTACTGGCTCAGTCAGAAGAGCATGCAACTGCTGATCTTGGGGTTGTGTGGTTTCAAGCCTCACATTGGGTGTAGAGGTTACTAAAAGTTAATCAGGGCATAAGAATACATGTTAAAAGGTACAAGTTTGCCTTATATATATGCCCATTCTACTTCCTAATACTACAGAGTAATTATTTGGTTTATACCCTTTCAAACATTATGCAAACTAAAGTTGTTTTTATAGAAGGAGTTCAAACTTTGTGTATTACTTTGTTTTACCTTTTCTGTTTTGTTCTGATTGACAATTTTATATTATTTTTCGTTGTATAATATACAGAATTGTGTGTAAAATGGTTATCTTAATCCTTAAAATTCAGATATTGTTCTATGATATAATTAGGTGTGGGTTTTTCCTTCTCCTCTTCTCAGATTAATCTTGTCTGGGACTGAGATGTTTTTAGCCCAGATAAGTTTTTTTTTTTTTTTTTTTTAAGATTTTTTTTATTATTTGACAGAGATACAGTGAGCGAGAGAGGGAACACAAGCAGGGGGATTGGGAGAGGAAGAAGCAGGCTTCCCACTGAGCAGAGAGCCTGATGTGGGGCTTGATCCCAGGACCCTGGGATCATGACCTGAGCTGAAGGCAGATGCTTAACAAGTGAGCCACCCAGGTGCCCCCCAGATAAGTTTTTTTGATACTCTTATAAGATTCTATTCTTTAGGAACCCTTTATATTTGGTACTCCCACATTGTCCCTTTCCTTACCTAGGCCTGGTGTGGAGCAGAGCTCTGCATCTTTGACCTCTGAATCCACGTTACAGTGTGCCTCACAGACTTTCACTTTTCACCTGAATTGATTATCTTGTTACAACAGTATGTTTTTCTGACTGCTTTAAAGATTCAAATGCAGTCTTTCATAATATTTAAATATCTTTACTTTGCCACAACTTTTATTTCTGTCTCTGCTCCCTTTCTTTTCCTAAGATGACTACCTAGCCCAGGTGATATAGTGCTGACACCTGTCTTTCAGTCCTTCACAGAATATTGCATTCTGTGAATCCAAGAAGGTGTATAAAGCAATTAGATGAAAAGGATTACTGGTGAAGCATAATTCTGGGTGACTGCAAAAATGGTAACCATGTAGCAGGAAGGTGGCTAACCCTTAGGTTTGTGGTCCTTTTTTGCTGATTCTGTATTACTGAATTTGGGGGCAGATGGTAGAAATGAATGTGATCACTATCCTTTTGTTTTTTAGGTGTTTTTTGTTTTTTGTTTTGTTTTTTGTTTTTTGTTTTACCATCTTGCATTTCTTTTATAATGTAGAACTAGTACCACTGCAATTTTTGTCTCTTAGTTCTAGTATTTTGTTCCCTTAATCCTCACCCTCATTTGCCACTTCCCTTTGGTATGCTAATGGGTGAGCTTCACTTGAAATGTATGTCAGCACCATGGCCAGAGGCCTTGCCCAGGAAAGGGGGTTTACACTGAGGGAGCTATCCTTTCTCTCAGTACTGACTACTCAGCAAGTTTTTCTTATTCCCAGGTTAAAACAGAAACAATGGTATAGATAACAGGTCCCTGTGGAATCTCATCCAAGAAATATTTTCAGGATAGCGTAGAACCTAGACATACCATCTAACTTGAATGTTTTAGCGGTACAAATTAGTTAAGCAAAGTAAACACCATTTCAGCATGACAGTATAAGGAGAAATCCCTGTATGAAAGAACATTTTAAAGGATCATAACTAATTCTTCTCAAAGGAAATTCCCTCAAAGTACTATAGCTAAGTTCAAGGAACATTTACCTACTGTCATAATCTTCCCTGTTTAGTTAACAGAAGGTGAGAAGAACTGACTAGGAGGTTTAGTACATATCCTGCTGCCACTGAGTTATCCCTGGAGCATCATGAGTTCTGAGATACTAGTGAAACTGTGTTACATTCTGCTTAGAATCTGCCTGTGGAGAGGGCACCAGACAGGCAAACTGTAACATCGGTACAATAAGAACTTGCTTCTGCAACTTCTACTCATGTGTTCATCAGTGAAAAGTTAGTATTTCAGCTTCCTTGAATAACAGGAGAGATCTGTTTTTTTTTTTCTGGGAATTTCCCCATGTTCCTATAAGGCTGATGTCAGTCAGTCATTCTCTGTCTTTATTTCTCTTGTGTCATTTCCTGAGCCAGCTATAAGAGAGCTTTCAATCCAGAAAAATGAGAAATTTAGTCGTGTTTCAAAACCCAAGATCTAATATGTTCAATGACTATCGTATAATAGCCTTATCTCCAAGTAGTTTATAGTGTTGGAATCAAGGTGAAAGTCAAATAAGGTTTGTTGTTGTTTTTTTTAATGACTCACATATATAGATCTTTTAGACTTTTTTTTTTTAAAGCACATTAAGTAATTATGGAAGCAAGAAGGTGATAGCTTTAAGAAAGATGGGGAGTTGGATTCAGACCTCTAAAAATATAAGAACGCAAGCAGAATATAGGTTAGCCTTTTGAAGCATCATATAGAAGAAAAGCAGTTAACTGTTATTAAAAATAATTGATTCTTAGAAAATTTCTTCTACCAATATTTTTGTTCCAGGTAATTTTTTTTATAGTTTTAATAAAACTGCAATTAATTCCCAAAAGTTTTTTATGTGTACTACTTTGCTTTATTATTTTGTGTTCATCTTGTGTACTCTCAGAGAATATCTGATCCTTTTATGATAAAAAGATATGTATAAGGGCACCTGGGTGGCTCAGTGGGTTAAGCCTCTGCCTTCAGGTCAGGTCATGATCCCAGAGTCCTGGGATCGAGCCCCGCATCTGGCTTTCTGCTCAGCAGGAAGCCTGCTTCTCTGCCTACTTGTGATCTCTCTCTCTCTCTCAAAAAAAAAAAAAAAGAAAAAAAAGAAAAGAAAAAGATATATATAGTAACAGCAAGCAAATGCTGTTAAGTTCAGAGAGAATACTGAAAATAATGACAAGGGAATGAGTACTATAACTAGGATAATGTATTTACTGAAAGCATAAAACTTTATTTCATTAGACTAGAACTTATTCCTGAATCTGGATCTTCCTGCAGTGGAAGTAGAAATATAATAGTTTTACCTCTAGAAAATAAGATTTTCAGGGTTTTTTGTTTGTTCTAAGAAAAAGTATCCTCATTTGTTACAGATGATTTTTGAAAATTTATGTCAGTCTTCCCTACTCTGTTTTTGGCTCTGCCAGCTATGAATTTACTCTCTGTACATCTAATTTTTTCTACAATACCAAGTGTACCTTATTTTTTATTAATTGTGATTCACTGCAGTCACAACTGCTTTTTCAAAGGACCTTATTCTCCGAATTTACAATGTGATTAGTTCTTCTCAAATATATTTGTTTAATTATACTAAGTAATTTACATTGTTGATCATTACTTCCTTCTGAAATTTTCTTCCCTTGGTTTAATTGCCCTCTCTTGGATTCTCTTCCAGTCTTCAGTACCTTTCTCAGTCTCTTTGCTCTTTTTCTATTTTGTTCTTTAATATTAATAAACAAGTTTCACTTCTTGACCACATTTCATTCTTCATTCCTCCTGGAATGTTCTGTCTCCAGAATATTATTTCTGATTTTTTTCTTCACTTTCTCAAGCCCTTGCTTCTCCACACAACACCATTTGACTCTCCTTCAGACCATGTCTTCTATAAATGTCTTAATTCTCTGTTCGCACTATTTTAACTCAGACCCTTTTTGTCTCTTGTATGGACAGTTGCAATGGCCTACAATTAGGTTTTTCTGTCATTGTCTTTCCATGAAATCACTTCACCAATAACTGAAACTCAGGGTTACATGACTACTCATTTTCTGTTAGTATGCCATGATCTTCCTGCATTGCTCATACTGTTCCCTATAACTGGAACGCACTTTCTTTTTAGCTTAATGACTCATATAATTTAAGCATTCTTTGTATTGCTTTACCTTGTGTTTCCAAACATGGTAACTCTTACTCTCTGTTGTGTTTTGTGCTGCATTATGATCATCCCACTGGTATAACTATATGGTTTGCCTTTTTTAGACCAGAAAGTTCGGGTAGCAGGTATTGTGTTTTGTTTCTGTGTATATTTAATTAACATAAAGGGATAAGAAAACAATAGACTGGAAGTTTCGTTTTGATTTTTGTTTCTACAAATAAAACCAACACCTATTTAATAATGAATAAATACCAGAGTTAATGAGGTACACCAACTAGTGAGGCACATTATAGTTAGGTTTTAAACTGCCACGTTACTTAACCTATTTTGATTTTTTTTTCTCCTCTCTCTAGGGTCTCACAGAAGATAGAAGTGTGCGAGAAGTACTACAAAAGCATTTCAATGTCAACAAAAACCTGCGGTCATTACACATGCTATTGGTTTGTATTTTCTTATTTTTATACTCATTTTATTTCACCAGGTAATTGTATTTTGATGGGAATTGATTAAACTTACAGATAAATTTTGGGAGAATTAACATGATTACTACATTGAATCTTCCAGTCTAGAATAGGGTACATTTCTCCTTTTATTTAGTTTTTCTTTGATTTGTTTAATTATCATTTTATAATTTTTACCATACAGGTTTTGTGTATGTTTATTTTTTTATTTTTATTTTTTTGTTTTGTTTTTGTTTTATTTTGTTTTTTGGTATATGTTTAAAATATATACCTAAGTATTTAATTTTCTGTGGAACTGATATTTTATAAATAGCATATTTAAGTGATATCCTGTTTTTTTTTTTTTTTTAAAGATTTTATTTATTTGACAGACAGAGATCACAAGTAGGCAGAGAGGCAGGCAGAGAGGAGAAAGCAGGCTCCCCACTGAGCAGAGAGCCTGATATGGGGCTCGATCCCAGGACCCTGGGATCATGACCTGAGCTGGAGGCAGAGGCTTTAACCCACTGAGCCACCCAGGTGCCCCAATATCTTATTTTTAGTTAGGTTTTCGATGTGCTCATTCTTAGTATATAGAAATATGCTTATGTCTAATGGTAAGTTTATCTGTAATGGTGTAGTAAATGTCTGTGACTATTAAAATTTATGACCGCTAGTAGTGTAAGTATGTCTAGGTACTATGGAAAACAATTCAGCAAATTAGTTTTCTAAAGAAACTCCAATGCACAAGAAGATACGGAAAGATTGTTTGCAGCAACCTTGTTTAGAATTGCAAAAAGAAATGACATAGATCTATCAATAAGGAAAAGAATTAATAAATTTTCTACTAGTAAATATCCAGAAATGGAAATAAATACAACAGAAAAAATGAATGAACTAGAAATAATACCTCAACATTATAAATTCTCAGAATATGTGTTCAGCCAAGAGTTGTAGAAGTATAATATGGTATTTATATAAAATTTGGAAATTACTCTGTGTTGTCTAGGAATGTATACATGTGTAGTAGAAAAAGAACAACATGGTTTTTTTTGTATAAGGAAGAGTAGAGTATCCGAAGAAATAGATCCTCTAAGATTATATTTTGTAAGCTGAGGAAGTAGTTGTAGATATCCAGTACATTATTATTTTGCCTTTTTATGTCAACAATACTTCATAGTAAAGGCAAGAGTAAAGGGGAAGAATAAAGGATAGAGTTACTGTGTAACCAGGTTCTCTCCCAGTAGGGGAATGAAGGACAAGGATTTCCAAACTCTTCTGTTCAACTAAGGACCCTGGGCCCTGGTTAACATGGGAGAGAGTTTTTAGTATAAATATTTCTTCAATATTACATGGTACTTAGTTACACTTGCGAAATTACTCATTGTTTAACTGGAATTCACATTTAACCAAATATCATATATTTTCATCTGCTAACTCTGCTTACCTTATTTAAGAACTACATTTAAATGTTATGAAAATTACACTTAAATCTTCAAATTGTTGGAAAGGCAACAGGTACATGAAAAGTTGTCTCTAGGTATAATTTTGGTTTTTAATTTTTTTCTTTTATGTACAGTTGAGCATAAAGTAGGTAACTTCTGTCACTTAACATTGACCTGAACTGGTTAATTATTCAGTAACAATTAGTAAAAAAAGCTTATACAAGTCACAGGTCGGCCTTTTTGGTTTGGTCTAGGGCTTTGAATAATAATGTTTTTGAAGTACAGTTGACATAATATTACATTAGTTTCAGTCATACAAGCCTAGTGATTTGACATTTTTATACATTACAAAATGCTCACCGTGGTAAGTATAGTCACCATATGTCACTTTACAGAGTTATTTCAGTATAATTGACTATATTCCCTATGCTGTACTTTATATCTCTTAGACTTACTTATTTTATAACTGGAAGTTTGTACTTCTCAATCCCCTTCACCTATTTGACCCATCTCTACTCCTCTCCCTTCTGGCAACCATAAGTTTGTTCTCTGTGTTTATAAGTCTGTTTTTGCTTTTAGATTCCACATGTAAGTAAAATCATACGATATTTCTCATTTTCTGTCAAACTTACTTCACTTAGCATAATACACCCTCAGTCCATCCATGTTGGCACAGATGGCAAGATTTCATTTTTCTTTTTTATGTCTGAGTAATATTTCATTGTGTGTGTGTCATCTTTTTCCATTCATCTGTTGATTGACATGTAGGTTGCTTTCATATCTTGGCTCTTGTAAATATGCTGTAATGAAATAGGGGTACAAATATCTTTTCGAGTTAGTGCTTTTTTTTCCTACTAGTAAATATCCAGAAATGGAATTGAATTGTATAGTAGTTCCATTTTTACTTCTTTGAGTAATCTCCCTACTATTTTTCATACTGGCTGTACCAATTTATATTCCCACAAACAGCAGGAGGGTTCCTTTTTCTCCACATCCTCCCTGTCACTTACTTCTCTTACATTTTTTGATACTAGCCATTCTGACAGGTGTGAGGTAATTTCACTGTGATTTTTTTGTGTGTTACTCTGATAATGACTAATGTGGAGCATTTTTTCATGTGTCTTTTGGCCATCTGTATGTCTTTGGAAGTACCTGTTCAGCTCCTTTCCCATTTTTAAATCCAACTGTTTCAGGTTTGGTATTGAGTTCTAGGAGTTCTTTATATATTTGGGGCATTAATTTCTTAATCAGATATATTTGCAAATATGGGAGAAGTCATTAGATTGACTTTTTTGTTTTGTTGATGGTTCCCTGCACTGTGCTGTGCAAAAGTATTTTTAGTTTTAGGTAGTCTCAGTTGTTTATTTTTTGTTGTCCTTGTTTGTAGAGACAGTTAAAAAAATATTGCTGAAACAGATATCCAAGTGTTTACTGACCAGTGTTTTGTTTTTAAAGAGTTTTATGGTTTCAGGCCTTAATTTAGGTCTTTAATCCATTTTGGGTTTATTTTTATGTATGATGTAAGAAAGTGGTCCAGTTTCATTCTTTTGCGTGTAGCTGTACAGTTTTCCCAACAACATTTATTGAAGACTATCTTTTCCCCATTGTATATTCTAGCCTTTTTTTGTCATAGATGAATTGGCCATAAATGTGTGGCTCTATTTTTGGTTTCACTCTTTTGTTCCATTGATCTTTGTGTCTATTTCCATGCCAATAACATACTGTTTTGGTTGCTATAGCTTTGTAGTATAGTTTAAAATCTGGGATTGTGAGATTTCCGGCTTTGTTCTTTCTGAAGATCACTTTGGCTTTCCCAGGGTCCTTTGTGGTTTTATACAAATTTTGGGATTATTTGTTTTAGTTCTGTGGAAAATGCTGTTGGTATTTTGATAGAGATTGCATTGAATCTATAGATTGCTTAGGGTAGAACAAATATAAACAATGTTAGTTCTTCTAGTCCATGAGCATATATATTTTTTCCATTGATTAGTGTCATCCTCAATTTCTTTAATTAGTATCTTAATTGGTTTTAGAGGAAAGATTTTTCACCTCATTGTTTGGCTGAATTTATTTCTAGGTATTTTATTCTTCTTGATGCAATTGTAAATGGGATTGTTTTCTCAATTTCACTTTCTGCTAGCTTTTTATTAATGTACAGAAATGCAGCAGGTTTCTCTATGTTAATTTTGTATCCTGCAATTTTACCTAAGTATTTGTTAGTTCTAATGACTTTTTGACTTTTTCCATCTTAATACTGTTCCTAATATTATATCATCTGCAAAGAGTGAAAGTTTACCTCTTCCTTAACTACTTTGGATGCTTTTTATTTCTTGTCTGATTGCTGTAGTTAGGACTTCCAGTAACCTGTTGATTAAAAGTGTGAGAGTCTGCATCCTTTGTCTTGTTCCTGATCTTTAAGGAGAAGCTTTCACCTTTTATGATGCTGCCTGTGGGTTTTCATGTGTGGGTGGCCTTTATTTTATTGAGGTATGTTCCCTCTATATAACTTAGCTAAGTGCTTTTATCATGAATGGATACTGGATTTTGCCAAACTTTTCTGCATCTGTTGTGATGATTATATGATTTTTATGCTTCATTTTGTTAATGTGGTGCATCATGCTGATTGATTTGTAGATATTGAACTGTAATTGCATCCCTGGTATAAATCCCACTTGATTATGATGAATGAACTTTTTGATGTATTGTATTCAGTTTGCTAATATTTTGTTGAAGATATTTGTGCCTGTGTTCATTGGGAATATTGGTCTGTAATTTTCTGTTTTTGTAGTGGTTTTGGTATCAGGTTAATGCTGACCTCATAACCATTCCTTCCTTTTTGATTTTTTGGAATACTTTGAGATGTAAAGGTATCAGTCAACTCTGAATATTTAGGAGGATTCATCTGGTCCTAGAATTTTATTTCTTAGGAGTTTTTATAAATTTTTAATGGTTTATTTATTTGAGAGAGAGAGTGCAAGCATAAGTGAGAGGGGCAGAGGGAGAGAGGATCTCAGGCAGACCCCACTTAGCAGGGAGCACAACAAGGACTTGATCTCAGGACCCTAAGATCACAATCTGAGTGGAAACCAAGAGTTTGAAGCTTAATCCACTGTACCACCCAGGACGCCCCATGGGAGTTTTTAAGTTACTGTTTCAGTTTTGTTAGTCATAGTTCAGATTTTCTGTTTCTTCCTGATTCAGTCTTGGAAGATTGTATGTTTCTAGGAATTTATCCATTTCTTCTAGGTTGTCCAGTTTGTTGGTGTATAAATTTTCACAATAGTCTCTTAGATCTTATAATCCTTTGTATTTCTTTGGTGTCAGTTGTAACTTCTCTTTTCTTTCTTTCTTTTTTTTTTTTTTAATTTTTTATTTCTTTTCAGCGTAACAGTATTCTTTGTTTGTGCACCACACCCAGTGCTCCATGCAATCTGTGCCCTCTCCAATACCCACCACCTGGTTCCCCCAACCTCCCACTCCCCGCCCCTTCAAAACCCTCAAATTGTTTTTCAGAGTCCATAGTCTCTCATGGTTCACCTCCTTTTCCAATTTCCCTCAACTCCCTTCTCCTCTCCATCTCCCCTTGTCCTCCATGCTATCTGTTACACTCCACAAATAAGTGAAACCCTTTGATAATTGACTCTCTCTGCTTGACTTATTTCACTCAGCATAATCTCTTCCAGTCCCATCCATGTTGCTACAAAAGTTGGGTATTCATCCTTTCTGATGGAGGCATAATACTCCATAGTGTACATGGACCACATCTTCCTTATCCATTTGTCCGTTGAAGGGCATCTTGGTTCTTTCCACAGTTTGGCAACCGTGGCCATTGCTGCTATAAACATTGGGGTACAGATGGCCCTTCTTTTCACTACATCTGTATCTTTGGGGTAAATACCCAGTAGTGTAATTGCAGGGTCATAGGGAAGCTCTATTTTTAATTTATTAAGGAATCTCCACACTGTTCTCCAAATGGCTGCACCAATGTGCCTTCCCACCAACAGTGTAAGAGGGTTTCCCTTTCTCCACATCCTCTCCAACACATGTTGTTTCCTGTCTTGCTAATTTTGGCCATTCTAACTGGTATAAGGTGATATCTCAGTGTGGTTTTAATTTGAATCTCCCTGATGGCTAGTGATGATGAACATTTTTTCATGTGTCTGATAGCCATTTGTATGTCTTCATTAGAGAAGTGTCTGTTCATATCTTCTGCCCATTTTTTAATATGATTGTCTGTTTTGTGTGTGTTGAGTTTGAGGAGTTATTTATAGATCCTGGATATCAACCTTTTGTCTGTACTGTCATTTGCAAATATCTACTCCCATTCCGTGGGTTGCCTCTTTGTTTTGTTGACTATTTCCTTTGCTGTGCAGAAGCTTTTGATCTTGATGAAGTCCCAAAAGTTCATCTTCGCTTTTGTTTCCTTTGCCTTTGGAGACATATCTTGAAAGAAGTTGCTGTGGCTGATATTGAAGAGGTTACTGCCTATGTTCTCCTCTAGGATTCTGATGGGTTACTGTCTCACGTTGAGGTCTTTTATCCATTTTGAGTTTATTTTTGTGTACGGTGTAAGAGAATGGTCGAGTTTCATTCTTTACATATAGCTGTCCAGTTTTCCCAGCACCATTTACTGAAGAGACTGTTTTTTTTCCACTGTATATTTTTTCCTCTTTTGTCGAAGATTATTTGACCATAGATTTGAGGGTCCATATCTGGGCTCTCTACTCTGTTCCACTGGTGTATGGTGTCTGTTTTTATGCCAGTACCATGCTGTCTTGGTGATCACAGCTTTGTAGTAAAGCTTGAAATCAGGTAACGTGATGCCCCCAGTTTTATTTTTGTTTTTCAACATTTCCTTAGCGATTCGGGGTCTCTTCTGATTCCATACAAATTTTTGGTTTATTCGCTCCAGCTCTTTGAAAAATACTGGTGGAATTTTGATCGGAATGGCATTAAAAGTACAGATTGCTCTAGGCAGTATAGACATTTTATCAGTGTTTATTCTTCCAATCCAAGAGCATGGAATGGTCTTCCATCTTTTTGTGTCTTTAATTTCTTTCATGAGTCTTCTGTAGTTCCTCGAGGACAGTTCCTTTACCTCTTTGGTTAGGTTTATTCCCAGGTATCTTATCGTTCTTGGTGCTATAGTAAATGGAATCGATTCTCTAATTTCCCTTTCTGTATTTTCATTGTTAGTGTATAAGAAAGCCACTGATTTCTGTACATTGACTTTGTATCCTGCCACATTGCTGAATTGCTGTATGAGTTCTAGTAGTTTGGGGGTGGAGTCTTTTGGGTTTTCCATATAAATAATCATGTCATCTGCGAAGAGAGAGAGTTTGACTTCTTCATTGCCAATTTGTATACCTTTTATTTCTCTTTGTTGTCTTATTGCTGTTGTTAGGACTTCTAATACTGTGTTGAACAACAGTGGTGAGAGTGGGCATCCTTGTCGTGTTCCTGATCTCAATGGGAAGGCTGCAAGCTTTTTCCCATTGAGGATGATATTTGCTGTGGGTCTATTTATGAAGTTCAGGAATGTTCCCTCTATCCCTATACTTTGAAGCGTTCTAATCAGGAATGGATGCTGGATTTTGTCAAATGCTTTTTCTGCATCAATTGAGAGGACCATGTGGTTCTTCTCTCTTCTCTTATTCATTTGTTCTATCACATTGATTGATTTGCGAATGTTGAACCATCCTTGTAGCCCAGGGATGAATCCCACCTGGTCATGGTGGATAATCTTTTTAATGTGCTGTTGGATCATGTTTGCCAGGATCTTGTTGAGAATCTTAGCATCCATATTCATCAGTGATACTGTTCCGAAATTCTCCTTTTTGGTAGGTCTTTGCCTGGTTTGGGGATCAGGGTAATGCTGGCTTCATAGAAAGAGTCTGGAAGTTTTCCTTCTGCTTCAATTTTTTGAAACAGCTTCAGGAGAATAGGTGTTATTTCTTCTTTGAAAGTTTGGTAGAATTCCCCAGGGAATCCATCAGGTCCTGGGCTCTTGTTTTTTGGGAGGTTTTTGATCACTGCTTCAATCTCATTACTAGATACCGGTCTATTCGGGTTGTCAATTTCTTCCTGGTTCAGTTTTGGGAGTTTATAGTTTTCCAAGAATACATCCGTTATATCTAAGTTGCTTAGCTTATTGGCATATAACTGTTGATAATAACTTCTGATGATTGTTTCTACTTCCTTGGTGTTAGTTGTGATCGTTCCCTTTCATTCATAATATTATTAATTTGGGCTTTCTCTCTTTTCCTTTGGATTAGTGTGGCCAATGGTTTATTGATCTTACTGATTCTTTCAAAAAACCAACTTCTGGTTTCATTGATAAGTTCTACTGTATCTCTGGTTTCTACCTCATTGATCTCTGCTCTAATCTTCATTATTTCCCTTCTTATGTGTGGAGTTGGTTTGATTTGTTGTTGATTCTCCAGTTCTTTAAGGTGTAGAGACAGCTGGTGTATTCTGGATTTTTCAGTTTTTTTGAGGGAGGCTTGGTGGCTATGTATTTCCCCCTTAGGACCACCTTTGCTGTATCCCATAGGTTTTGGACCGAAGTGTCTTCATTCTCATTGGTTTCCATGAATTGTTTCAGTTCTTTGATCTCCTGGTTGATCTAAGCATTCTTAAGCAAGGTGGTCTTTAGCTTCCAGGTGTTTGAGTTCCTTCCGAACTTTTCCTTGTGATTGAGCTCCAGTTTCAAAGCATTGTGATCTGACAAGATGCAGGGAATAATCTCAGTCTTTGGGTATCAGTTGAGTCCTGATTTGTGACCCAGTATGTGGTCTGTTCTTGAGAAGGTTCCATGTGCACTTGAGAAGAATGAGTATTCTGTTGTTTTAGGGTGGAATGTTCTGTATATATCTATGAGGTCCATCTGGTCCAATGTGTCATTCAATGCTCTTGTTTCTTTATTGATTTTCTGCTTGGATGATCTATTTCTGAGAGAGGCATGTTAAGATCTCCTACTATTAATGTATTCATATCAATATGACTCTTTATCTTGATTAACAATTTTCTTTCTTATGTAATTGGCTGCTCCCATGTTGGGGGCATAGATATTTACAATTGTTAGGTCATCTTGGTGGATAGTCCCTTTAAGAATTATGTAGTGTCCTTCTGTATCTCTGACTACAGTCTTTAGTTTAAAATCTAATTTATCTGATACGAGAATCGCTACCCCGGCCTTCCTTTGAGGCCCATTGGCATGAAAGATGCTTCTCCATCCCTTCACTTTCAGTCTGGGTGTATCTTTAGGTTCAAAATGGGTATCTTGTAGACAACATATGGATGGGTCCTGTTGTTTTATCCAGTCTGCAACCCTTTGTCGTTTTATGGGTGCATTTAGGCCATTCACATTGAGAGTGATTATTGATAGATAACGTTTTTATTGACATTGTGTTACCTTTGAAGTCTTTCTTTCTGTAGATTGTCTCTATATTTCTGTTCAATGCTTTTCTTAGGATTTTTCCTCTTTTATAGAACCCCCCTTAATATTTCCTGCAGTGTCGGCTTGATGGTTGCATAGTCTTAAGCCTTGCCGGTCTTGGAAACTCTTTATCTCTCCATCCATTTTGAATGTCAGTCCTGCTGGATAAAGTATTCTTGGCTGCATGTTCTTCTCATTTAGTGCCCTGAATATATTTTGCCAGCCCTTTCTGGCTTGCAAGGTCTCTGTGGACAGGTCTGACGTTATTCTGATGGGCTTTCCTCTGTAAGTAAGGAGCCTTTTTGTCCTAGCGGCTTTCAAGAGATTATACCTACAATTATGATTCCTCAATTTGACTATCCGGTGCCTTGATGTTTTTCTGGAATCTATAATCTTGGGTGGAGACCGTTTGGCCTCTAGTACATGAACGCTGGTTCCATTCGCGAGATTGGGAAAATTTTCATGAAGAACTTGTTCCACTGTATCTTCTAGACTTCTTTCTTTCTCCTCCCCTTCAGGGATTCCAATAATTCTGATGTTGGAATGTTTCATGGCGTCATTTATTTCCCTGATTCTGTTTTCATGGTTTCTAAGCTGTTTGTTCCAGGCTTCCTCTTGATCCTTTCTCTCTATCTGTTTGTCCTCCAGATCACTAATTCTATCTTCTGTCTCAGTTACCCTAGCTTTGAGAGAATTTAGATTAGATTGGAACTCATTGAGAGCATTGTGAACCTCAGCCCTGGTAGCTTTTAGCTCTGCCCTAACATTGTGAACATCCTGTCTGGTCGCTTTCAGCTCGGCCCTAATCAATTCTGTTTGGTCATCCATGGCTTTCTCCAACCTAGCTATTGCCTGGATAATTGTTAGCCTGAATTCTCTTTCTGACATATTGTCTATGTTGATAGCCATTAGCTCTGTTGCATAAGGCCCATCCTCTGTATTTTTCTTCTGTTGGGCATTCCTCCTCCTAGTCATTTTGGTGAGAGATGACTGAACAGATGTAGCTGGATGTATCGACCGTGGTGCAGTCAAGGTGCACCCTGGAACGCTTCTGAGCAATCAGGGTTCCCCGCCCAAATGAGAGCAAAAAGAAAAGAAAAAGAAAAAAGAGAGAGAGAGACAGGAAAAAAGGGAAGATAAAAGAGAAGGTTCAGCCCAAATGGGCCCCAAGGTAAGATTGATGAAGTATACAAACAAAAACAGACAAAAAGACTGATAAAAATATATGACAAGAGAAAAAAGAAAAAAAAGATATATATATCTATATATATATAGATATATATAGATATATATCTATATATATATATATGCAAATAAAGGAAGAACCTCATCAAAAAGAACCCCAAGTGTAAGATTTATATACTATCAGGACAAACACAAAAACACAGAAACGACTGTTTGCCATAGAAATTATTTTTATAGTCTAGATATTAATCCCTTATTAGATATGTGATTTGAAAATATTGTCTCCCATTCTGTGGATTGCCTTCCTACTCTCTTGATCATGTTCTTTGATGCATAAAAGTTTTTAATTTTGATGAAGTCCAAAAAAAAAAAAAAAAACACAAACGCTGGCAGAAGAAAACGATGGGAGAGTGGTTATAAATTCTGTGTGGGCGAAGAAGGTTGTTTTGATTCTTCCTAGATGTATCTTGATATCTTTGTTAAAGGACTCAACTTTCCTAAGATAAAGGGGGATTAAAAATTGGTTTACCTATAGGGGTAGCATTGATTGGGGAAAGGGGATTACCTTGAAGTTTAACTCTATATGAATATTAGAAAATAAAAATAAAAAAGGAATAAACTAGACTAAACTAAAATTTAGAAAAAAATTTAAAAAAAATAGAAATGCAAAAGAAAAACACAGGTGTATGTATCAAAAAGTTCAGGTTAGAAGGTTATTATGGAATTTGATGTACTGGATATCTCACTGTGATGGTAAATAGGTTAAAAAATTATCTATATATATATATAAAAGAACCAGAATAGTGGAAACAAGTTAAAAATAAAAGTTGTCTTATGAAGTAGTGGTGGTGATTCTCTTGTAGTTTTTTTTTTTTTTTTTCCTTTTTCTTTCCTTGTTGGTTTTCTGGGGGAGGGGTCTGCCACGTGGGTTTCAGTCAATGATGTTCCCTGAGTTAAGTCCTCCCGTTCCCCTCAAGGGGGTGGGCTCTGAGGAAACCAGTTTTTTTCAGGCTTTTGTTCTCTGGAGGTTTTTATGTTTGTTCATTTTTTTTTTTTTTTCTCTCGCCTTGACCGCTTTTGATGGTTTTTGTAGTTTTAGAGGAAAGCAAACTGCACCCTGACCCCCCTCTCAGAGAGATGCCTCAGTCTGGTGCCCTGTGGGTATTGCAGAGCCCATATAAATTCCCCCTTGGCTGCTGGCAGAGTAGGTTCCCAGTCGCGGTCCCTGGGGATGCAGGACCTTCTGCTTGTACCCCAAACCATGGTAGCGGTGGCTGTCTGGTCAGCTCCTGACTGCCAGAAGTTCCAAGCAGGGATCACACACTGAGATTTTCCCGCTGGCCTGTGCTGGGAGTGCCTGGTGTTTCTGGGTCTAAGAGCACCGGGCTCATGCGCACCTCTCTCAGGGGAGGCTATGGGTCGCCCGCGTGCGTCTCAGGCTCTTGAGAGCAGGGCTCGCGTCCGAGAGCACCAGACTGGGCCTTCGCGCACCTCTCTCAGGGGAGGGTGAGGGGCACACGCGTCTCAGGCTCTGTAGCTCGGCTCAGCGTTCTGCAGGCTGGCGAGTCTCCCAGCCCCTCACAGGAGCTGGACCCCATGCATTCTCAGGCGCGCTGACGGCTCAGGGACCAAGACCTGGTTTCTCCAGCACACTCTCTGGCTCAGCGCCAGGTGAGGCTCTCCTGGGTCCGGGCACTTAAGCCCCTGTCCCTAGCTGCCCCTGATTCCCGCAATCCCCCACCCCTTGCAATCCTTTGCTCTTTCTGAGTGCTTTCAACCAGTCTCCAAGTTAATGCTGGTCCCCAGATGCAGGGCACTCTCGTATTAGGGGTATTATTTTCCAATAGGTCGCCTCTGGTGGCTCCCTCCCCCTTTTGTTTATCATCCAATATCAGTCCGACGTTCCCACTCCGCTTTACCAGCCCACTGCTCTTCTGCCCCTGTAGAGATCCAGAAGTGTATAATTCTGATCTCAGGCTGATTTCATGGGTGATCGGAGTTCTTTGGTAGGTAATCAGCTCACTTTAGAGTACAGGTTGAAAGGGCACCTCCTCCTACTTCCCCGCCATTTTGTCTCCGCCCTTCTCTTTTCTTTTATTTCTGATTTTGAGTCCTCTTTTTATCTTGATGAATCTCTCTAAAGGTTTATCGAATTTGTTTATCTTTTCAAACAACCAGCTCTTAGTTTCATTGATGCCTTTTCTATTGTTGGTTTTTGTTTTTGTTTTTGTTTTTTTCTAAATCTCTCATTTGTTTTCATTCTGATCTTTACTTCTTCCTCCCTTGTACTGGCTTTAGGCTTTGTTCTTTTTCTAGTTCTTTTAAATGTAACATTCAATTCTTAACTTGAGATTTTTCTTGTATCTAGAGGTAGACCTGTATTGCTCTAAACTTTCTTCTTCAAACTGCTTTTCTCTGTCCCAAAGATTTTTAGAACACTGTTAACATTCTCATTTGCCTCCATGTAGTTTTTTGTTATCTCTTTGATTTCTTTGTTAACTCATTATGTTGTTTAGTCTCCAGATGTTGTTTAGTCTCCAAATGTTTATGGTTTTTTCCTTTTTTTTTTTTCTTGTGATTGATTTCCTGTTTCATACCATTGTGCTCAGAAAAGATGTTTTATATAATTTCATTCTTAACTAAATTTATTGAGACTTGTTTTCTGGCCTAATGTGTAACCTGTCCTAGAGAATATTCTACATACACTTGACAGGAATGCTTTTGGTAGTGTTTTTGGATGGAATGATCTGTAGTTATCTGCTGAATCCATATGGCTAAGTCTGTTAAGGCTGGCGTTTCCTTATTGATTTTCTGACTGGATAACCTGTTGATGTAAGGGGTGTTAAATTGTAATTAAAATGTAATTATAATTATCAAATTATAGTATTATGATCAGTTTCTCCCTTTGTGTCTGTTAATATTTGCTTTATATATTTAGGTGCTTCTGTGTTGGGTGCATATGTATTTACAGTTATTGTATTCTCTTATTGGATTGATCCCTTTATATGATGTTCTTCTTTGTGTCTTATTACAGTCCTTGTTTGTTTGTTTTTTTTTACGGTCTGTTTTGCCTGGTATAAGCATTGCTACCCTGGCCTTCCCCCACCCCCACATTTGCATGGGCTTTTTCCATCACTTCACTTTCAGTGTGTATGTATCCTTAGGCCTGAAGTGAGTCTTGTGTAGGCAGCATGTAGATGGGTCTTATTTTTTTAATCTGTTCAGCAACCTTATGCCTTTTGATTGGAGCACTTAGTCCGTTGACATTAAAAGTGGTTATTGATAGGTACGTACTTATTGCCCTTGGATTTTTTTCTGTTTGTTTTTATAGTTCTTTTCTGTTCCTTTTTTCGCTTGCTCTCTTGTCTTATGATTTTATGACTTTCTTTAGTATTATGTTTGGATTCCTTTCTCTTTATTTTTTGTGTACGTCTTTTAAATTGGTTTGTGGTTACCATGAGGTTCAACTGTATGTTAGCAGTCTATTTTAAGTTGGTAGTTGCTTAAAATCAAAAGCATTTTAGGTTAAATGTCCAACTTTTGATCCTGGGGCAGGTCTCTCTTAGGGTTATGAGTTTAAGCCTCACATTGGGCTCCACACTGGGCATTGAGCATACATAAGAAACAAACGAAAATCATTTTAAAAGCACTAAATGTTTACTCTCCTTCCACTCTCATACTTTATGTATTTGATCTCATGTTTTACATCTTTTTACTTAGGATATACCTTAACTAAGATATAGTTGATTTTATTAGTTTTTAATCTTCCTACAATCTTTATAATTGATTACTCTCCTCCTTTTACTATATATTTGCTTTTACCAATGAAATTTTTCTTTAGTAATTTTTAAATTTCCTCTTAGGGCCTTTTGTTTTTTGCTTAAAGAAGTTCCTTAACATTTCTTGTAAGGCTGGTTCAGTGGTGATGAATTTCTGAAACTTTATCTTAGAAACTTTTTCTCTAATTCTGAATAATAATCTTCCTATATAGAATATTCTTGGTTGTAGGTTTTTTCCTTTCAGCACTTTGAATATTATGTATCGTGCATGTAGACCTTGGATTTGTCTTCTTTGAGGCTTCCTGTACTTCCTGGACCTGGATGTCTATTTCCTTCCCCAGATTAGGGAAGTTTTCAGCTATCATTTCTTCAAATAAATTTTCTGCCCCTTACTCTCTTTCTTCTTCTGGGACCTCTAGAATGTGAACGTCAGTATGCTTGATGTTGTCCTAGTGGTCCCTTAACATATTCTCATTTTTTAAATTATTTTTCCTCTTTGCCATACAACTTGGGTCCTTTCCATTACTTTGTCTTCCAGATTGCTGATCCATTCTTCTTTTAATCATTTATTCATTTCACTTACTGTATTCTTCAGCTGTGACTGATTCTTTTTTATATTTCTTACCTCTTTATTGAAGTTCTTACTAAATTCATCTGCTTGTTCTCACTAAGTTCATCAACTTGACTCCCAAGTTTGGTGATTATCTTTATGACCATTATTTTGACATCTTTATCGGGCAGATTGCTTACATAACTCCATTGGTTAGTTCTTTTTCTGAAGTTTTGTCTTTTTCATTTGGAACATACTCTTCTGTCTCCTCATTTTGTCTGATATAGTGTTTGTTTATATTAGGTAGCTGCATCTCTTGATCCTAGAAGTAGCAGCCTTATGTAGAAGGCATCCTCTGGAGCCCAGAAGTACAATCCTTTCGGGTCACTAGACCTGGAGCTTCAGGGCTGTTTTATGTGGGTTGCTTGCACATCTCTTGTCACTGGGCCCCGAATGCTGAGGGTACATTTGTCAGGGCTGGTTCCTGACCCAAATGGCAGCAATGCCTCACCACAACTATTGGAGGCACGCCAGTGTGTGGAGCTGGTCCCAGCCCAGGTATCTGAGAGACCCGGCTGTGGTTGCTCAGGGCAGGTGGGTGGGAGTAGCCTCTCTGTGGCTCATTGTGAGATCCCACCAAGACTCTTGTGTGCTTGCTGGCGGGTGGGGTTGGTTCCCCTTCCCTTGGGTAGGACTTACTTGGAAGAATACCTACCTAGTGGGTGATTAATACAGTGCAGTTCCACAGGGGAATTTCCCCTGGCGTGGATAGTGGTCCTAATGAGACAGATGAATAGTGTCACAACTGGCTCTTACAAGCATCTAACTAGCTTTCCTGAAGGAAAACAAGAAAAATAGTGCTTCCAGCACTTTCATTTCCAAAGAAAGCTCCTACAGATCCTTGTCCCTCCAGCACTATGTATGCCTTAGTGAAGTATACCTTCCCATATGGCCCAGGTGTTTTTCAAACTGTTGCCTCTGAGCAACTGAAATTGTGTATGTGCCATATGAGAATAGAGTCTCCAATTATAGTCCCTCTGGCTCTCCCAGAATTAAGCCCCTCTGATTTTCGAAGCCATGCATTATAGGGACTTGTCTTCCTGGTACAGATAACCAAGGCAGAGGGTGCCCAGTGTGGGATCTGAACCCCTCACTCCTCAGGAAGGACCTCCACACCTTCTGCTGTGGATCGCTGCACTCGGTGTATGGTTCCTATCCCAACCATATCTCTGCCTCTTTTTACCCTTCTCGGTGTAGCTTTTTAAAATTATCTTTAGCTGCATACACAGACACAGAGACATACACACACACACAGACACACTCCTAAGCTGCTAGTTTTCAGAGCATTCTCAGAGTTGCTTTGTATGTAGTTGCAGTCTTGTGTCTATGGGAGAAAGTGAGCTCAGGTAACTTCCCTACTCTATTTTCCTGTGAAATCAAAATAACCTTTGAACAGCATTCTTATCTATTTTTTATCTCTTCTTGCTCTACTCCTTTTTAAGTGTTTTCTTTTGAGGAGTTGTAAGTAAGGTACACAAGTAGGAAGAGGTAGAGCAGCAAGAACTTTTTTATGCTTTACATTTATAGACCTATATGACATATGTATTGGAACACTATATTTTAATAGAGCCAAGTGTGAGAATACCTTTCCCAAGCATTAATATTAGCTCTCCCATAAGAATAGACTCCAAATTAAGAAGTTTTTTTCAGTAATATCTCCAGAATGCCTAAGTAAATGTGTAAATGTTTTTCTGATCCACATTTCCCTAGATGCTTGCTTTAAATCGTGTAACAACATCACACCCGTTTATGACTGCAGCAGATCTGATGGAGGCAAACCAGTTGTGTAGCATGGACTCTAAAGCAAATATTGTACATGGTGAGACACCTGTTTAATTAGTTTTTTATAAATTTAAGTTAACATAATGGAATTCTTTCAAAATTATACTTAACATTGGGTATAATACAGACTACTTTTAAATCCATGTAGCCTTTAACTAAGCCCCACAAAAGGTATTATGACTCCCATTTAAAGTGGAAGAATACTGATGCTCTCCCTGCCTTGTTACATTGGAAGTCCAGCTAAGACTTGTAATGCAGGTGTTCACATTGCATTAGGTGCCACTAGAGAGCCTTAGCATTGAAGGTTCACTCTCCCGTTGAAGAATCTAATGAATTTTCTTGTTTTAGAAAAAAAATGTAAATATAATTTCCAGGTGTTCAGGGTTTCTATGAATAGTCAAGGACCCCATGTGATTTAAAGTACATAATTGCAGGGGCACCTGGGTGACTCATTCTCTTAAGTGTTTGCCTTCGGCTCAGGTCATGATCTCAAGAGCCCTGGGTCGGGCTCTCTGCTCAGTGGGGAGCCTGGTCTTCTCTCTCTCAAATAAATAAAATTTTTAAAAATATATAAAGTACACAGTTGAAGGGCCAGTTTATGTTTATTATGAGCCATGTGACCAGTGCTTGATAATACTCTCTCTAATCCTTATAACATCTTTGTAAGCTTAAGAAGATTCTTAGTTTGCTTATATGAAAGCTAAGCCCAGAAAGGTTGAGCAGTTTGCTTAGGATTGTATAAGTAATAGTGACTGAAAGATAGTTTGAACCTGGGGGATGTCTTGATCTCCTGCCACCCCTCAGAACAATGGTCTTTCACTTTATCATTCTCTTTGGAGGACAGTTATTTCAATCTTATGGATCAGTAAGTTAACATACAACTCATAATTTGTTTTCCTTTTACTATATAGGTCTGTCAGTCTTGGAAATCTGTCTTATAATAGCAATGAAACATTTAAATGACATCTATGAAGAGGAGCCCTTTAATTTTCAAATGGTCTATAATGGTGAGATGAAACTTTGGTTTCTTTCTGACTCTACCTCACTGCCTATTTGAGGGTGTTAATGTTGTTATTGCTTTCTATCCAGAGTTTCAGAAGTTTGTTCAAAGGAAAGCCCATTCTGTTTATAATTTTGAAAAACCTGTTGTCATGAAGGTAAGATTTAAGTTGACTGTTATTTTTCTGAATACAGGTAGATTTTTACATCCAGTTTGATTGTATATGTCATATTTGAACTCTTACTAACTTTGAAACATTAGGTATTTATCATAGAAATTTTTTTGTATGGTAGACAAAAATTAATCTCAAAATGTTTGAATAATTCTAAAGCAGCCCAATATTTCCCAGTTTGTGGAAGTATACTGCCCTCTACTGTCCATTTCTAGCACTGCATTATACAAAGAACTATACATTGCAGTTCATCAGTAAAATTCTGTCCCTTTACAACCCAGGGGTTGGCTTTATAATCGTAGCAGTAAAAAAGAAAAAATGCAGATATTAGCCATTAAAAAACTAAAAGATAAAGTATGGGCTAGTGAGGACATATAAAGTTTTATTAGGGGTTGGTTAAGTCATGAGTTTAAAACTTGAGGAACTTCATTAGAAACCATTGTCCACTAGAAATATATGAGCCACATAGTGTTAAGTTTGGATTTTCTAGTACCAGCAAAAAAGTTTAAAAAGGCAAAGTTAACTTTAATGATAATTTTTATTTGGCCTAATATACCAAAAACATTTTAATCTATAATTGATACAGAAAATTACTAATGAAATACTTCATTTTCTTTTGTATTTTTTGAAATTTCATGTGTTTATACTTAATTCACTAAGAATTCATTGGAATTACTTGCTCTTTAGATTTCATAAAATTTGTAGCTGAAGTAGATGTACATTCTCAATTGTTCCACTAACTTAAAATTTTCTAAATGATTTGAGTATCAAATTTTAAGTTAAACTTAATAATTAATAAACTTAAATAAAATTAAAAATCAAGTTACACGAATAATAGTAGCCCTCTGTGGTTACCTTGCTGGACTGCGCAGCTCTGGAGGACTTTATGGGGAAAAACACTTTTCCTTTCCTTTCCTTCCCTTCCTCTCCCTCTTCCTCTTTTTCTTTTTCTCTTTCTTTTTCTCTCTTTCCCTTCCCTTCCTCCCCCCTGCATTTTCCTACCCCTCCCTCCCCTCCCCTCCAGCAGTGGACCCATAAGTCTTTTATCAGCCTTTATAGGCTTTAGTGGTCAGAATTCTGTTTCTTGTACCAAATAAAAAATGTGAGTACAGGGCATTACCCTTTCTTCAGAACAACAAGGAAAGTATTTATCCTACTGAAGTGTTTTTTTTTTCCTTCCTAATGTCCATGTCTGTGTGATAGTCATAGTTTGTGGAGGTTGTATGAATACAAAGGGTTACATGAACATTTAAATACTTAAGTGATTTGTATTTTGTACCTGGTCATTCTGTATTTTAAAGTATTTTGCTGCCTAGAAATATTTTAAATTTCAGTTTTATTCTGCCCCAATAATACCTACAGCTTCAGTATTCCTCCAGTATTTTCTCATTTTTAGAAATGAATGGTGTCTATTTCTCTTTTCATCAGACTTTTTATGATACATAAAGAATATATTCCAGTGATATTTTTTACAATGTGGTTGTAAGAATAGAAAGGTCCAGAATCTATTTCACTCTGTCAATATTTTAATGGTTACTATGTCATGATTTAATGGTTTCCTTTTTTTGATATGCTAATAAAATACCTAAAACAATAATCAGGGTTAGAAATGACATAATACATGAATATTTGAGGTGAGAGGAAACCGTAAACAACCCTTTTAAGGGGGGGAAGATGGAAGAAAGGGAATTTTTGACAGGTTGTGGCATGCTCTGCAGACTTCTTAGGGAAAAAGGAGCCTGTCTTCTTTCCTTCATGCCCATACCACTCCGCTGAATCATTTATTTATAGGGTCGGCCAAACAGGCTTGGTGTACTCCTAGGGGGTTTTCTGCCTCTAGCTTTTTTTGCAGCTGCATTAAACTTCTATATAGCAAAGTCTTACAAAACTAGAAAGAGAAAAAAAAAAAAACTAGAAAGAGATTGTAAATGCAAATTTGAATCACCTAGATAATTAGTTAAAAGTACTGGTCTTATTAGTTGTTCAGTTTTTATAGAGAGAACTAGAAGCCCTTCCCTTAAGTACAAGCAGGTGATATGGTACAGAATGAGGATTGGAAGAAAAACCATATTAGGTAGACTGAATTAGAGTTTGCCCTGTTCACATTCAACAATGCAGGGACAGATAACTGTATATTGATAGTGCTTCACCTGATAGATAGATGAAGTTCTTATGAGGTTGATGAGAGTTGTTTTTGATCCCTACTGATTTCTGTTAAGTTTTGTTTCCTGGCACTCTGTTTTACGGTTAACAGCAACCCTAATTGTTCTCTGGATTAATGTTATTATTTTACTTCTCCTATTCAACCTAAACTATTTCTTTCATCTTCCAGGCATTTGAACACTTACAACAATTAGAATTAATAAGGCCCGTGGAAAGGACTTCGGTAAATACACAGAGAGAGTACCAGCTGATGAAACTACTTTTGGATAATACTCAAATTATGAATGCTTTGCAGAAATACCCCAACTGTCCTACCGATGTTAGGCAGTGGGCAACATCCTCACTAAGCTGGTTATGAATATAACTGGTGGCTTCAGTTACAAAGTTTCAGGCATACTTCTGTAAGGAACTCAAAGCTATTGTCCTTTAACAAGATATGTTATTACATTTTCTTATATTTATAAACATGTATTTTTGTATTTATGGGAGACTGTTACACATGTAGTGTCTTGGCTGTGTCTTGCCTTTGAATCATGAGCAGTTACATGATTTATAATTTCAGTGATTTTAGATTATGTTGTAAGTAGCAGTTCAAAGAAATAAATGTGACTGTTTTAGGGAGTGAACCATATGCTTATTTAACACTTGTCAAGTACTTATGCGGTATATTTGAAGAGTTCATTTCAACCCAGCAGCCAAGTGTTTTTACAAATCTTCAAGCAGTAAAGAAACAGTGGTAAGAGTTGAGGTGTACTGAGCAATCTTTTGGTCTACTGGGAGGTTCCACATTTTTTTTGTTTTGTTTTTTTCTATCCATGGAGATAGAAAATCCCAGGTCTATCCCAGACCCAGGTCTTTTAGTTCAGGAGGCTGACCAGTTTGGCCAGAAGATCGTTCACACGGAAGAAAAAGGTGAAAAGTTTGAATACGAATTTCTTCCAGAATTCCTTCTCAAAAGGTGGTACTTAATCTTATCACATATAGAAGAATCCCTTGTAGAATTTTTAAAAAGGCAAATTCTTTCCATTTCATTAAAGATTTCGTGAAATGTTGGTTTATTTATTTATTTATTTATTTAAAAGGCAAATTCTTGGGCCTGTCATAGGCCCAAAGGATCAGAATTTGTCTTTTTAACAGGGACTTTAGGAAATGCCTGGAAAAACATTCCCGCAATTAATGGTAAGTGTTTGGCACTATTGACTAAACTTAACTTGTATCAAAAAGTAAATCCCTAAAGGCAATGTAGAATGCTCACCTTATAAATTTAGGAGTCCGGGAACTATTTCAGGTACCTGTTTAAAATGAAATTTAATAAGCAGTTGCTAAGTGTTAGTGACTTTCATTTATTCAAGAACATTTGATTGCATAATGTTTTCAAAAGACAGTCCCTGTCCTTGTGTATTTCATAATCCTTTTAACTATCAAGTGCCCTGTGATATTCAGGGACTGTTATTTACAGTTGAGAAAAAACTGACATACTAGTGGCAGTGTTCAGAATCACACAGGTAAAGAATGATTGACACACTCTGGAATTCAACTCAGGTTTGACTGACACCAAAGCCCCACTGTCAAGAGATTAAATTCCTTAACAGGTTCTTGCCGTATTTTTTTTTTTTTAAAGTATGCTCTAAGAAATTATTTACCAGGTTTTTTAAGAAGTGTCAGGTATAGAATGGACTATAATATTTGTGTGTAAAAAGTAGCTCTTCAGTTCAGCCTATTTTTTTGCAGATGTAGCTGTTCTTTCCCTGCCTTCTAAGTCTTCAGATCACTGTCATTTACTTTTCAGCAGTGTTTCAGTAAAGGTAAGGCTTGCATACTGGTTCTATGCAATAGTCTACAGATTTTAGGGGATATTTTGCCAAAATACTTAGCATGGTAGCATCACTATTACTGGAAGCAAGGATTTTACACATGAGCTTAAGTTTTTTCTCTAAAAAAATTTTCTGAGCCATTTTAAGGAAGTATTATCTGTTTTAAATGCACTCACTGTGAAAGCATCTAAAGAACTTGATTTCAGGATTGCAATTCACTAGCCTAAGATTGCCACTAAAAGGCTGAAAGCTCTCATCTGCCTTCCTGGTTACAGAAGAACTGCAGAAGATCCATCAACACCCAGTATACAGATTGTAAGACTATAAGTAGCAGGGTGGGTTTTCATTTTCATTGAAGCAATTCTTAAATTAGAAAAAAGGTTAGCAAAACAGAGTGTTAGAGGCTTCAGTGCAGTTTCGACTCATGTGACCCTTCCAAGTACCTTATCCAAAACAGGATCTTCTTCTCTAGTTCATGTGCACATGCATGTGATTGGCTCTGAGGAATTAAAACTTGCTGGTCCAAACATACAGTATCTTAATGCTATGTATGTTGAGTATATACTATGTATTAACTTCCCAAAGAATTCATTTTGCAGAACATGATGTGGAAAGCAATTTCAGTCTTTCTATAAAGATTCACTGCATATTCCACCACAGTTTTCATTTTCACGAGGTTTAGAAGCCAGTGCAGGTTCTTTTAAACCACTGTTACTTAAGCGTTGTTCTTTCCTTCACCTTTACCTTAAAATATATTGAGAATCCCATTGGTGTGAACTGTAACACAGCTCCCACCATGGGGCTTTCCATCCCCTCTTTTAAAAGCCATAGGATAAACAAAAGCCTTGGCAACATTAAAAATATAAATGAAAGCTAGTTTCCTTGACAATTGCGCTTACTGATCACCCTAAGTGAAAATACCAGAATTCTTCCACTGAGTTAGTAAATTAGTTAACATCCTTAGGAAGTGTGGTTTGTATCTTTGATGACTATTTCCTAAGCCACATCTTTCTATTTCCCTATGAAAAGAAGGTAACTAATGCCTGCTAGCCTCTGGTTTCCTAAAACTGGCAAGACTAACATACATACTTTGTGAATACAGTCTTGGGTAGTAAGGGGGGGGAAACGTCAACCCTTTACAAACTTTCACCACTATCCCCATTCTTCCATTTCTCAAGGTGTGAGCCTCATCATAAATGACAAAGCTACTGTTCCCCTCTTGAAGGAAAATGTATAGCTAAAGAAAAACTGCATAAGCAAATCATATACCATATTCATTTTTTTATTTAACTCGAGGATGGAATGGGGATAGCATACATTTTATTGTACAATATTTAACAATCACTTAAGGTGGAGTTTTAGGGGCTTTTTTTTTTTTTTTTTAGCTTTTTGTTAAATACTTGCAGAAAAAAATAGCAAGTACAATTTGACAGTAGTACAACAACCTGTGCCCAAAACACTGACAAGAATTACAGAGTAAAGCTAAAATAATTGCTTACCAATATTTTGAGAGGTAACAAATAGGATATGGATTGAGACTGCGTAAAAAATGTACTGCTGGTTGAATATCTGAGGTAAATGATGTTTAATCAAGATGCTACTTGTATCATTTTGCCCATAAATCAGTAAATAATTTTATGCACATTATACCAAATGTTTCTAAAAAGTAATTTTTTAAAAAGTTAAAAAAGAGAAACTGGAAAATATTTGTGGAGAAGCATTTTTTTTTTTTTAAATAGGAAGTTTAATTCCACTTAAACTTATCATCTGGCCAGGGTATTTTTTCCCCTACCTGCCTGCATTTTACTTAAATGTAGCTGTTACTTAGGATTGAGGAAAGGAGGAAGAAAAAGGTTCTTTTTAAATTTTATGTAGATGATTCTCTTTTTAAATTCCAAACTTGTTGGGTTTTTCTCCTGATTATATTTTCAAAACATCACCATGAAAGATAGTGCAAGTTCATGGGACCAACAATTTTGAGGCACAGTCTCTGTTCTGGAATTCACAAGGTACCTGTAATAAACATTCAAACAAGAGTCACACTTCACATGCTAAAAACTTCCTAGCATCTAAAATACATACAAGAGCTGTGCAGGGCAAAGACTTCGAATAAAGCCAAACACTGGTTAATCCATCAGTCCTATGGCAGTTGATCATAAAGCATTCCTTACATGGAGATTTGGGCAAGGTAAAGAGTGGAAGTTAGAGCAGCAGTTCTGATGTGTATCAGAAAGGCAAAATACAAGACGAATCGTAAGGAGCACCATACACATGAGGAAAAAATTATTGGGGTCTCAGTTCACCCCCAAACAAAGAAGTCATCGTTTTTCTCATTCTTTGATCTTTCTTTTTTCAGTATCCCTAGCTCAAACTTTTTGTAAGCTTGCCCACTCTATGCTGACTGTAAACCAAACATGAAAATGCCCTGCAAATGAAAGTTTTAACAAGATTAGGTATCAGGACAGGTAGTCATTGGAACATTCTTATTTTACTGCTTATAAAAAGTGTTTTTCTATTAATATAGTTTTCAAAAGGATACAAGTCTTAAAGTTGGTTAGCTAGAGTTAAGTACAATACCCAGGATTTCTAAAAATTTTTTCTAACATGAAGAGAAAACTATCTTGAATAACTGATCTTATAAAATTTATCACTAGTGCTCACATAAGCCAAACATTCATCATAATACTCCTTGTTTTTGTTTTGACTTTTTTCTTACTTTTAAAAATGAGATTAAATGTTTAGAACAGGTAGAACTTAGTCTTTAGGAGATTGACAATTTCCATGTGTGAACATTGTCAGTTTCCCATCTTGATTAGTTTCAAAGTGGAAGTTAAACCAAATCAATTGAGATGTCAGGTCCTTTTTGAAATAAAGAGGTGAACTCAACATTGAAAAGGGAATTCTTAGGAATACAGTGAAAACTTGGGTACATATGAGACCCAAGAGCACAAAGTTCTGCATGGTGTGTGGCACACAGACAACAATGCTGTTACTCTTCTTTCCTCCCTGCTTTAGAGTCTGTTGACCTATGCATTATTTATAAATTATATAATTTATTATTCCCAGAGATTAAGTGCACATTATATGTAAAATGTAGTGTACTGTGTGGTTAAATAGCCATTTGAAGATAATACATTCACAGTGAACTCCTGATAGTGACATGTAAAAAATTCTTTTATAAAATCAATGTATGGATTTTAAAATGACCTGACTAAAGTACATAGTGTAATACTGGCTATTTATTGGTCAGTAATCTAGAAATTCAGGAAATTACTGTTTTACTTTGGCCTATATAAATTTGAGGAACAATCCAATTATATTCTGATACAATATTGTTTTGAAAAGCACTTTGGCACCTACCTACCATCAATTCCACTTTCTTATCAAGGATAAGGCATGAACTATCCTAAAAATCATAGTTGTTTCTGAAAGCAATTTGCGAGAGGAGGCTAGGCTATCTTACCTATATCAACATCGGTTACCTCTAAATGTCATTGCATATTTTAAGTTTTTTTAAGTTTAACTTGTTATCCCTGATTTGTTTTAAAGCAGTAACATCTGAGATCTGTGCTTGAAATTTAAAACCTCTATCCTAGGATAATTCTTTACATATCACAGACATCAAATATTACTCTGACAAGATGGCACCAAGCAGAAATATAGTGATAAAGTTACAAGTCTCAAAGCAGAGAGTGAGGAATTCTGGATAATGACACTTCCTGAGGTGATCCTTAAACAGTGATTAAGAATGTCCCACACACTGTTTGGTGAAAAGAAATACACTACAATTTTACATATATAAATAGGAAAAAAAAATCTATTTTAAAAGAATAAAAATGAAGAGCTTTCCAGTGTCATAGCTCACTTTAAAAAATTTAAGTCATGCTTTAAATTTTCAAATATTCCCCAAACACAGCACACCTAAAAAAAAAAAAAAAAAAACTTAAATAAGTATGCAATAATTTGGGAACTGGATAGAAGATGAAGCTCTAAAACGTGGGAAGAAGGGGAAAATGACATCTTTTTTTCATTGCAAAAAACAGCATTTTCCTTAAATTATAAGCTAGCACAAAAAAAGCTAAAACACTGCTTTATGAATGGCCACTTAGTGTTGGCACTAAGCATAGCTTACCTTTTTTTCTTAAATAACACAGTGAATTTGTAATACCTTGTTACAAAACATGGATCAATTTATTATTCAAATTTTGTTAGTGTTTTCAATTTTATAATTTAGCAACCGTGGAACTGAGGTATACCTTGTTGAGGGAGGTTAAAGTAATGCTTGGAAGCCTCTTTACTGTACCCCACTTTGATGACTTTGTTTATGTACACAGAACAGCAGCACACTAAACATTCACAAGCTGTGTCATATTGGCATTACAATAGTCATTTATAGAAACACAACAGCAAATGCAATAAAAACAAGTTACCCTTTTTAAAATCTGAAATGAAAAGTTTTTGATTTAAAAAAAAATAGCAGTAGTTCATTTAAGGAATTAGTGTCTTCTGACAGACATTAAGAAATCTGATGTCAGTTTTCAAACACTTGATTAGCCAGGTCCAAAAGATCCTTGATTTGGAGAGGGCTACGTTCTTCATGTACACTTTTTCAAAAGTTTCTTTATAGAGTCTGCAGCTTTTCCAAGTCTCATGTCCTTCACGTCTCTTCTGCAGGCAATGCCGTAAGTCTCCCAGAGCCACATTTTTAAACGTGAGGGTCGTCTTTTTGACATGTCCAGGAGACCTCCTACTCATTTCTCACAGAAAATTAACTGTAAGCAGTTTCGTTAGCTTAGCAGCTCCAGCTCAGAGTCCTGTTTCACACCGTGTACACATGGTGCAACCATCATAGACTAGATTCTTTGGGAGGAAAGTCAACGTTTGTCACCATTGTGACCACTGTTACAATGTCCTCTGTGGTAATGATATTTGTTAGTCTTTGCATCTGAGTGATTCTTTCACCTACACATCCAGCTGATAACCTGGCTTCTGCATCGTGATCCCAACATTCTTCTATTGTTTCACAGAGCATTGCCATTCCCTAAAAAGGAAAAACATACTCAAACACCACAGCCGATTTTGTTTTCTATTAGGAAACAATAAAATGTCCACAAAGAAACTGGTATGTGTGAGTCAAGTTCCAAGATTAGCCAAGTTAGATGTTCTATGTCAACATTCACTTATGAATATCTATTGTATGTAGGAAATGGAAGAAAAGCACTAAGAAAAATCAGAATTCCTACAGCTTCCAAACTTCTGAGACTGTCATAGGAGGTAGTAAAATTTTTTTAATTCCCCAAATCCCCATATAAACCAGGTCAGTTCAATGCTAACCCTTGATCTGGACTCAAAGCCAAAGCTAAATTTGTTTTTTAACCAGTTTTTATTGTTTTCTTAGTTAATACCAGCATTTTTGTCTTGCAGTTAAATAGAAAAAAAAAAAAAAAGGGTTAGAAAAGCATCCTTGAGATTCTCTACCTGGTTTTAATCCATGTTTCCAGTTATATTTGGACCAAAATAATCAGGGCAATAGTGTTCCATTCTTCACTTACATACCTAAGTCTCTAGTTTTAAGAGCATTCCTAAGAACCTCAACAAATTCCAATCCCAAATCAAAAACACGGAGAGCAAAAAACTGCTTTACTTTAAAAATAGCATCTTATGGGAAGCTGGTGATCATCAAAGTTACCCACCTACCCACATGCTCAGAGCCAGGTACTCCTTTCCCTGGGAAGATTTCCAAACAAGACAAACACAAGACCATAGTACTGTCAGCCCCTTACGTTTTATGACTTCACCATCTTCCCTTATAACCCTAAAATTCTTTTTTTTTTTTTAAGATTTTATTTATTTATTTGACAGACATAGATCACAAGTAGGGAGAAAGGCAGGCAAAGAGAGAGAGGAGAAAGCAGGCTCTCCACTGAGCAGGGCACCCGATGCGGGGTTTGATCCCAAGACCCTGAGATGATGACCTGAGCCAAAAGCGGAGGCTTTAACCCACTGAGCCACCCAGGCGCCCCTAGCCCTAAAATTCTATTGTTTATAGAACTCTAGACAGAATATCCTGTATGAAGATAACCTCTCCAGAAAAACCGTCCGAGAAGAGAAGTGTGCAGAGATAGAAATCATTACTCTGAAAAGCATTTTATTGGAATTTCAAATGAAAAGCTAACTGTAACTTACAGCATGTTTCTGCCAATAATCTCTTAAAACAGGCCTCTTTTTTTTATGCACAACAACTTCCTGCATGTCTTCAAGAGATGGATGCTGGCCAATTTCCTCCTCGAATGGCAACATGTATTCATCTACAGGTCCTGTAATGTGTGAGGGGGGAAACAAAACCATTTTAATTCAAATCTTCTTGACTTCCAAACTGGAACAACCCTTCTGAAACATACTCTCTATCACCTTTTCCCAACTGTTAAATGCTCTATAATGACAGGAGAAAAACACTTTCTCAACTACTTCTACCACAGTATGACCCAAATGCTAATTTAAGAGAAATCAAAAACTCTACAATTTGGCACATAAGCCTGCTAAGTTTGCGTAAGGAGCTTTCTCATCTGCTGTATGAGAACTGCCTATCTCCATACATAGATAGGACCACAGGGAATCAACAATATTTGCAAATCCAGGCTATAATATCCCTTTAAGTACTTCCCACAATTCAAATCAGACTGTAAACAGTGGTGATTCTACCTGACAATTTGGGGGTTAGTCTCTTACAACCATCTTTATCCTGAGACACATCCTTACCCTCTACACGCCCTGCATGAGGAATTACATACCTCAGAGTTAACACCTCCTTGCCCTCACAAAAGCTGCCAAAAATAGTCTTTTAAAAAAATCACAAGCATACTCCATACAGGGTTCCCAATAAGCCTTCAGAATTTGCCTTCACAGACAAAACTTATTCACCAAAATAAATGGTTCCTTTTTTCTTAGGCATACTCAAATAGGAAAATGCAGTTATGAGTTAATACTAATACTTAATAAGCACTTACTCTGACTAGGAACTTTACATACATTATTTCCTTCCATTTTACACCTCCACAGAATGAAGGTGACATTACCTCTATTTTACAGATAGGAAAGAAGCTCAGAAAAGTTGCATAATTTGCACAAGGGCATACAGTTATTAAGTGGTAGAGTTGGAATTTGAATCCATCTCTGCCGCTGAAGTCCGTGTTTTCAATCACTATATGGTCTCCCCTTGACAGAAACCACTCACTAGAGACCCATTTCATACAAAGGGCCTGTATACAGACCTAAACCTTGCACAGATACTCCTACTCCTGGATGGGATATAAATTATAAATAATGAGTCATGAAGGAGGACATGTAACTCTACCCTTTCTAAATGGAAGAATCCTTGATGGCCTGGATAGTCCATCTCTGCTTTAGCACTTCCAGTGACATTCTAAAGTGGCTGTTCAGCTCCTCCTACTCAAAATTGCTCAGCAGCAATGGCACTGACTATGAGCCTGCAAGAAATTTAAGTATCAGGCCCCAACCCAGACCTACTGAGTCAGAATATGAACTTTATCAGAAGTTTAGTACACATTAAAGTGTGAGAGTCACTGAACTTTGCCATCAACAAATTTTAAAGTACTCACTTTAGCAATGTTCACACTGTCCCCTCCTGCCCCAATTTCTGACTTAAGGGTCAGAAATTCCCGACTCTGCAAGTACTTCACAGCACATGCAAAGCATTTTAGAAATACCAGTACCTGTCCCTTTTCACTTTTCATAAAAACTTCCCTGATAACCACTCTACTGCAAATGCAAAAATGCAAAACAAAGCATTTTTCACTCCTCTAAACTCCCATAACCCTCTCAATATTCTTTAGGTATTATACTCGTCCAGAATAACTTACTGAATATCTAATACTAATGAATACTATGCACAGAACTAAACAATTCACACTAACCTTAATCTAGAGTCAATTGTCCAGGATGTATTTTATCCCTGTAATTAAACTATACATTGCTTAAGGGCAGGGTCTTGTAATATCCCCACGACACCATATCCAGTGGTTGGTTCGGGAGAGTTCATACTATTAAAGTTTTTATAAAATGCATTTTCCTATAACATCTGCCATCTGACCTATTTCTGCTTCCATAAATGCACATAATGTACTTCATCTTCCACTTTGAGCCAAACTACACTAGAATTAAACCAAACTGCTTCAGACTTTCTTGGGTCTGGATCCACCCCATACCAAACTCCCAATCTTAGAAGAATGAATGGCTGTCCATTCCTGACCACTCTCTACTAAATTCCCTTTAAAACCATAGTACCCCAAATCAAATTTCACGTACCAGAGGTAGTCTGTCCTACACTGAGACACCATTACAGAAAACGAAGTATTCTTATAAATACATGTTAAGTTGGCTTAAATATACTAAATTTCTTCTAAGGTCTTTTCACAATCTGCAGGAAGTTTTTAGGTAATTGTAAATTTTTTTAAAAAAGGATCGAGCTAATTTACATTTGTCGAGATGTCTGCTTTATATTTTTCACGTCCAAAAAAAGTGCTGTAACACAAGTGAAGAGAATGGAGACCTTCTGAGAAGCACTGAAGACAGTATCTAGCACACTATAATTTTGTTAACACCAGGAACAGTATACAAGCTTATAATCAATCGATCCGTGCAAATATTTATAGGACTTAAACAAGGACTTACATAACAAAAACAAAGAATAAGAATCCTTTAGAACCAAGGTGTGAGAGAATATAACTGGCATTCATAATAACCTCTACATCAGCTCAGACTTTTAAGGCATTGAGGAGACAGAATTTAACCTGTGGTATATCCAAAGGCATGCCCCATTTTGTGTCATGGAGGATGGATTGTAAATTCAGTCTGGTTAAGTGTATGTTGACATCATGGGAGTGATGAACAGACTCAGCCTTGAGTGTCCTGGGAGGGAAAATCCCCCAATCCTTCATTTACCTCCTCTGGCCAAAAGAGTTGACTTTTGCAACCTGGGGGCAGGTAGGACCTGCAGGACCCACAAAGTAGCAGCCATATCCCTACATTTGGATCAGAGTTTCAAATCTAGGTTTCACCATTTACCACCCTGAAGCTAATATTAGCAATCTGCTTAATTTCTACTACTTAAAATTTGAGCTTCAAATTGCTCCTATATGAAACTAATAACTACCTCCAAAGGAGTCTTAGGAAATCAGCTAAAGGTATGTGAAGTGCCTAGCACAGAACACCTGGCAGTGGTAAAGGTGCCCATACCTTCCCTCTCCAGCCTGCCCCTATCCCTTGCCTCCTGAATTCTCTTTAAGCCACTATCTCTTGGAGTCTACTTAAAAAAATTTTTTTTGTACTTTGAAATATTACCTTTTAAGTGTAATCATCCCTTTTCATGTATGTGTAGTAGGCAATAGGCATTATCTTTTTTAAAAAAATATTTTTTCCCTTACCATCTGCAGCAGTACAGCGAGAAGCCAGTTCCCACAGGACTAATCCCATGGCGTACATATCTATCCTCAAAAATGCATCCCTTTGGAAGTTTATAGCACCCTCTAATACCTCTGGAGCCATATACCTCCGGGTACCAACCTGAAAAAGATATGAAAGCAAACAATGCTCATTCATTAACTTTATGAACATTTTAAGATTTTGTAAAAAGAATCAAAACCAAGTATGTTCTGCTGTCATATCAGGTAAGGTAACTAAATTATGACCACCAGACTACAGAGTCAAGGAGCACTGTATTCAAGTAATAACAGCCAAGACACTGGGAATGGGAAGTTTCCATCAGTAGGGACTTCTTAAAAAGAGTACTATGCAGCTCTTAAAAAACATGAGGTAAATCTGGACTTATATGGGAAAATTTCCAAAAATGCTGTACAGCTAGGAACAAAGCAGTATATATACTGAGATCCCTTTTGGGTATACTCAATAAATATACCAGCAGACACAGTGCTGGCGTTGGCTTAGAATTTTTCCCCCTTCTGGAAGTAATCCTAAAAACGATGGTGGTTTTGTTAGAGATAAGGACAAGAAAACTGTATTTCTCAATTGTACCTTTACATCCTGTTTGAAATGTGTCTTTCGAAAAGAAAAATACTCCTTTTTAAGGGTTTCTCTTTCTCTGTATTAACAAAAAATAGTAATATAAAACTTAAAAAGAATTAGCCCAGTAAAGAATGGATAAACTTTTAAAAGTTCTATTTCTACAAAGTCTACATATTTATTTATTCATGAATTCTGTCTTGGCATTCTTTATTTCTGTCTCTAACAATTTGGTATTTCTTAGTATTGTAACTATGGTTACTAAGCTACTATAGCTAGCTTTGGTTGGTGCTTGACAATATTCATATGTGAAAGCTTAAAAATTCTTATAGGATAGCTGGGTGGATCATAGATTCAGTTTTTGGAGATCAAGGGAATGGCCAGATAATGGTATTCCAAAAAGCTCCATCCTTAGGTGAGTGATCTCTAGATTAGAAGGTAGACAACTATCTGAGAACACACATACAACAGAAATGTCTAGAAAAAAAGGAGTCGATCACTAAAACTCCAAAGCTCAAGTTTTTAATTCATTTAATAATGAGAACAGTCTAAAGAAAGAAAAAAAAGTAGCTCTGCTTCTTTTGCTCCTTTAACTGTACTATAAGCAAGCATTTCTCAAAAGTTTACTTTTCAAAGAAAAAAAAAGTTTACTTTTCCCCTAAAGACAAATGTATGCTATCCAAAGTACTTTTCTTATAAAGTGACAACTACCTTTCCTTAGTATAAAACGCTCTCTCTTTTATAATAAGATAAAAATCTTATTTTTCTCCAGGGTTCTTTATTTGCAATATATAAAGTGTACAATAACTTGAATTTTGAAATTTTCTGGTCCATGAAGTCTAAACTCAAGGATCCAGTGATGTAGGTAATTATTTTTACCTCGTCATATAAGCTAATTGAAAGGGCAGTAAAAGACAGGAATAAGTCTCAAAATTTTTTCTTAAGAAAAGGGGGGAAGGGTTATGAGGTACCAGAAGATTAAACTGTCCCCCAATTTTAGTTTTATAATAATGACACAGTCAGCTCAGATGTTTGTCCCTAGGCTTCCTGCACTATCTCCCACCTCCATCACAGACTCCACAAGACTGCCTTCATTCCCAAACACATACGGTGTCAACTTTTCTAGAACTTGGACTACTGACTACTGGTGTAAATTCTTATCCTCAGTCAACATTGCCAAAATTTGTTATGCTGTGATTCTTTAATAACTATTCTTGGAGGTCATAGGATATGCTGGGAAAAATGAAAGCTTAGAACTAGATGACAAATAATTTCCATGATTTGAAAGATGAAGTAATAATCATGCCAACTTTGTAAGGAAATGTCACCTTTCAGGTCAAACTGGTTTTCTTAATAAAAAGATGATCTTGTAGGCATGAAAGCACCACCTTTCCCCACCTCACAGTTTCTGAGAATAAAATGTATGGATCATGTTTTTCTCCTGTTTGGCTTTCTTAAAGATTCCCACTGTTCAGAGTTCTTCATACAGACCTTGACTAGATAGAATTAATTAGGCTCTTTGCTCAGGGCTTTGTAAGTACTCTGAACTGGAGAGAATTCAAAAAAAAAGCTGTAAAATTGGTTAAAGAATTAATGAAGCACTAAAGACCATGAAGCAAGAAACTAATTGTTGCGTGGAAAAAATCAAACAATAAATATTCTTTAATACATACTAACATGAATAGTAACTTCTGTCATTCCTCTTAGGATGATGAAAGAATTAACGAATTAAAACTACTGCGTTATTACTAAGAACTCCCTAAGAATGAGGTCCATTTAAATGGATTAACTTGATTATTTTTAAAAATAGAATCCCATGACATGTCTAGGTTGTTTTATGAACTGACTGATCTAAACCACTTGAGTTCCTAACAGTCCTTCACCACACATGAAAATGTCTTCCTCAGCAAATTTAACATACTACTTTTAAGAGAGTCATTTTATATTAAATGCTTATTTAATAACCATCACAGTAATTTTATATCAATTCAATCTAGATATGCCATTCTAAGAAAATATGGGACAAATTATTTTTCTTACATTTTGTAGTTACCATCCTTACCTGTCCATGGGTATCACCTGCAGACTTGCCAGCTTCAAATTTTAACGCCAACCCAAAGTCAGCAATGCAAGCTGTCAGATTGTTTTTCAACAGCACATTTTTACTTTTGATGTCCCTTGCAAATAGACAAAGTATTCAAATTAATTTTAAACAAGTTACTTTTTTAAAAGTTTTCAATGAAAGTGGGAAAAGAGGAGAAAACACTATTAAAGTATGACAAACAGAAAAAAGGAGGGAGAAAAGGCCTGAAAAACAGGAGTAGAGTGACAAACTCTCCTATTCATAACATGGACAATTAAGAAGGAAATTTCTCCATAAAGCAGTTTTATAAAGAGCTGCTATTCCAAAAATACTGTCTAGCCTACATGTTATCTATGTTATTCCTACCTACCAATCATAAAATTGCTGGTTTTTTGAGGTAAAATGAATATTTCAGAGTTTATACTTAGAAACGCCCCTTGCAACTGAGATTTAAGAAAGCAAACTAAAAGAATATTCAAATAAAATGAATTGGGGCCTTTTGCCTACTGGAAAAGGCCTACATACTATAACAAACAATCCCTTATTTTAGGGGTTCTGAGATTCATCAGCCTTGTTGTAGAAAAGCATCTCTAGGAATGTGTATCAGAAAATTTTCACCATAAACAAACTGCTCCAGCTAGATCCTGGTGTTCCAAAAAGAGTAACCATTTCAAAGCAATCCGATAACCTCCTTTATATACTAGCTTCAACTAATTCACCCTAGAGATTACTACACTCCTAACTACATATATCTATGCCATGAACAGTAGTTAAATCTATGGGCACAGACATGGAGACCAAGAATGGGACAGAGGAGACACAGATAAACACCCACAAATGCTGCAAAAAATAACCAGTTTTAGCCTCAAAGGATTTTTAGGAACCCAACTGCTAATAACTTTTGGGGGTGCCAAAGAATTAGTTCCATATAGGACTAGGTGAGGTGAACAAAAATTCAGGAAGAGATAGACTGTATGCAGGAAGGTGAGAAAATGGGAGCTTTTTCTGAGATGGAATTCATTCAAGGGAGTTTGCAAAATTAAAAGCAGTGCCTCCCAGCAACCTAAAACACTGCAACTGGTAGCACTCAATTAAGTATCTATTAAATGAATCAGCTTTTAAAGCAACCATCTTTTTTTAACTGAAGTATATAATGGGCACACAATGTTACATTAAAAGTGTAAGACATTGTGATTCAACAAGTCTATAGATTATGCCATGCTCACTCAAGTGTAGTTACTGTTACCATACAAAACCACTAATTATATTCCCTAATGGTGTATCTTTTATCACCATGACTTATTTATTCCATAAATGAAAGCTTTTATCCTACTACCCTTCACCCATTTAGTCCATATTCCCACTCACACTCTCACCCCCAACCCCTCCTCTGCCAACCATTAGTTTATTCTCTGTATTTATGGGTCTCTTTCTAAAGCAACTGTCTTTAAATTGAATACACAAACTGATTCCATGTTTAAAGGAACGAACATTTTCCCTTTTAAGGGAATGACAACTATTGGGTTCAAGCCCAGTTATTCAAATGATGCCTCCCTCCAACTCAGCTCAGATAATGATCACATGGTCATTACAAACACAAAAAAAAGATAGTCTCTCCTCAATTACATCTTAAAATTATCACCAAAGTAAATCCATGTTTTGAGGCAAAACAAATTTCTTTTTCCTTTGAGAGAGACAAAATACACTTTCACTCTTAACCATGTTTTCAGAAATGAGAAATTAAAACAGAGGTCATTACTTAAACTTTGCTAATGATATTAAATATATCTATTACCCAAAATACTTCCTGGCCAATCTCAAAGGTAATTTGAAAAACAAATAAAAATCAACTGCCTCTTCTAGCATGATTAGGTAATTGGGGGGAAAGCAAATTTTGCACAGTAGATTTAAAGTTTAAATACTAAATTATTAGGGAAAACAATATAAATTTATTTCTACCTGTGAGATATGGCAGGTTTGTGGCCATCTTTTAGGCCAGGTATGTCCTCATGCAAATATGCCAATCCTCTAGCCATGGTTTCTGCAATATGACACAATTCATTCCAAGAGACCACATTAGCCTTAAGAAAGTCTGACAGTGAACCCTAAAGAAATGAAAGAAAAGGGGGGAATAAACAACTTATGCTCTGGACAAAAGCTGTATGACATGGAGAACTTTCTTTTTACTTTTAAGAGATTATGGAAGGCAATATATCTTTACTTTTAATGAACAATATTATAAAAAAAAAAGCAATCTTTCTTTAATGATTCAAGTTTCACATTAGTAAACATTTGACTAGAATAGAATACCTCTAATCTTTAAAGGTTTGCTACAAGGCACAGTTTCCTCCTGTTTTGAAGGCAGGAGTTACAAAACAAAACAACCCACCATTTGAAAATCTAAAGTTCAGGAAAATATTTAAAAACTTAAAATATGCTGACTACAAATGTTAACACAAAATTAAGACATACAGCTGTCAGAATCTTCCTCTACAGATTACTGCTATTCTTCTGGTCAACAATTTAGAGACGTTTAAGAGCCACCTATATCTAACAATGATGAAACTAATTGCCAAGGAGAACACAACTGCTTATTTCATTAACATGTATTTTCATACTAACTCTGAAAGCAGAAAACCTTTCTACTTTCAGAGGAGAAACAGCAGCTTTGTTCTGGTGATAATTATTCTATAGATGAGTGACAGATCAAAGATCAGATAAATCTCCTCACTCTAGTTTTGTCACTAGGCTATACTGACTGAAGTGTTTTAAAAACAAAATTTAACCTAAAAAATGGTCCAAATAATCAAGATGAATTGCGAATGGCTAATGAAAATGACTAAGCACCGGCTACACTGAAATAATTATCTGTAAGAGAGGTAACTGCAGCACAAGAAATAAGGGACAAATGACTGGTTTTATGTAAGTAGAGGCTTAGGTGAAAGAGTTGCCAACTTTTCTCTTTTAATAAAATGAATTAATTTTTTTTTTTGAAGATTTTATTTATTTACTTGACAGAGATCACAAGTAGGCAGAGAGGCAGGCAGAGAGAGACGGGAGAAGTAGGCTTCCTGCTGAGCAGAGAGCCCGATGCGGGGCTCGATCCCAGAACCCTGGAATCAGGACCCGAGCTGAAGGCAGAGGCTTTAACCCACTGAGCCATAACCAACTAAAACAACATACTATTTCCAGAAAAACAAGTCTGAGGGATTTATAGCCAACATTAGGTAGGTAAGCCAACCCTGACTTTCCTGAGTTAAAACAGAAAGTAGTTTTACCTTTTCATGAAACGCTGTGATTAGCCAAAGATCCACATCAACACTGGTGCCTCGTTTTTCTGCACCAATGAACTGCAGTATGTTCTCATGCTTCATTCCAGGTAAACTATAAACTTCATATTCATTTTGCCATGATTGTTTGTCCTAGAGTTAAAAAGAAAGAATAGTAAGAATGCGAAGAACACAGGCAAATAAACCATTTCTAAGAGATTACTCAAGTAGATTCTAAGGCAAAATTTAAAAATAAAGCTAAGCATGAGAAGATTCTTTGGTTTGGTTTTGCCTTATTTTTTCATAAAAGAAATCTAAGAATAAGGTAGCAACTCTATGACAAATGCCTGCCCTGCCTGCCCCATTCCCTAAAACATACTTTTCTATGTTTCTTGTTTGTGAATACAGGAGTCCTCGTGGGAAATGTTGCATATCTCTATCTATCAATGGCAACATATTCTGCTGGCAATTTCGTAATACAGTGTCATTTCATCATCATGTGAAGTTATTTTTGTTTATTCAGAATAATCTTCCTGAGATACGAATTTAAGGTAGAATGACTTCATCTCAATAGAAAACAATTTTTTTGTTCAAAGACTAACACTGTATCAAACGTTCTTAACAAAATGCTGAGAATACCCTGCAAAGTCAATGAGCACACAACAGGGTAGAAATAGGCAATACAGTTTAAAACACTATATGCTCATTTGCATCTGCAAGTGACCCATGCCTACTACATGTCTATTTATAAAGGATTAGCTTCTCTTCACAATGGAAGAATAATGAAAGTAGGAGGCACCATAGCGTAATGGTTTGGAGCCCTCTGGATCCAAACTATCTTAAGAACCTTTGCCAAGTGACAATCATTCAGTTTCCTCATTAGCAAAATGGGGACACTACAGTGTCTGACCCATAGGATTGTTGTATTACATGTATACTGTGTATTGTTTTTTATGTGTGGGTAATATATATAGACACCTATTACTGAGTACTCCTATGTAAAGCACCTCTCCTGACAGTAAGAAGCATTTAATAAAATATTAGCTACTGTTACTCTTGTGCTAATATCCAAAGACCTTTCTCTAATTTTTAAGCTTCTTTCCACAATGAAAGAAGAACCCTGAATTTGTCAATCTTAGCAGAGCAGATTAGATTCTTCTATAAAGTATCTGCATCAGTACAAAAAAAAAAAAAAGTAATAACGTTCTTCACAGACTCTATGAGACTTTAGAGGAGGCAAGAAAGATAAAAGCTAGGTATATTAAGATAAATTGGTTCTCTAACTCTGGAATGAGGAAGCTCCACTGTGAAGATACAGTGGTGGACCCTGCATCACCAAACCCAACCAGGACTGCAATAGCACACAAGGCATTAGCTGGAGGCGAAAAGCAAGACACAGGTAGGAAGAAATCATCATAGATCTATACCACTGATGGACTCAAATAAAACATAAGAATAGCCCAGAGGTGCATCAGACCAGGGTTTTATGAGGTCAGCCCCCTTTAAAAGAAAAGTCAACAGTAAATCAATTATTTGGAATCTTGATTCACTTCCAAACAAAATCTGAAATGATTACATGAGCAAAATAAGACAAAAATGAATCAATCTGGTAATATACCTCGAAACAATTCTAAAACAAGTATGCTATTCTTTCATTCTTCTCTTTGTTTTCTGATAATGTCAATGGGATATTAAAAGTTAACCAACAAAATTCCATTACTGGAATCCTCATCTTCACCTTACATTTCTATAGTATTTTTAATGGCAAAAGATGTCCTATACATTATTCACTGGAATTCCATCACTCCAAACAAACGTAACAAGTGCTATACCATGAGTTCCAGTCCTTGGATGAGAAGGCAGACTAAATAGCTAACCCCTTTCCTCAATATCACAAAGAGCCACCTGGAAACATGTGGCCTGTGTTTTTGGACTGTTTCTGAATTACGATAATTGAGCCAGTTCATCTTTTACAAAATATATGCAGATGAGAAAGATGCAATAACGTACCTGTATTGGAAATATTTTCACAGCCACGTACTCATTGAGCAGCTGGGCTTTCCACACACAACCAAATCTTCCCCTTGCTTTCACTTCTAATAACTGCAGTGGCTTCAAACCTAGTAATGGAGAAGGTGGGGGTGGTCCTGGGTCCTACAGATAAATATTAACAATCGTTTTAGAAAGCAGCACCTGATATAGATCAATGCTAAATATGAGGGGAAAAGTGAGTATACTGAGGAATCAATTGACAGAAACAGGAAACACATACAAATGACACTAACTTCTGTCTTGCAAAAACAGTTCTCAAGCATTACTAATTATTTATAGTGATCATAAAGCAAACCACTTGAATTGAGAGTTTCCATAATAACATTCAGCACTATTGCTACATAAGTACAGCAGGAGAAATGACCGCAAATCATTTTGAGTCCATCTCACTAATTTTCTGGACTAAAGTCTTTTGTGACCTTTAGGGTTATTACTAACAGTATTTCAATGGTTTCATCCAGTTGGTACTTTATTAGACGAGGATTTTAAAAGTGCCAGCAACAGCAAATTATGGCTATTTCTCAAAGGAAAACACTCCTCAAAATCCACTATTTTCTTTCTCCATTGACTGTTTATCTTTAAATCTTGTCTTCATTAATCTCAGAAATGCATAGTCATTCCCAAATACATTGCAGATAAGTGTGTCAAACAGAAAATGCAAAATATGTTAACAGCCACAGTGTTCTATTTATTCTAATTTTTCAACCTATTAACAATTAATCCCTTTGCTTATAATTCCCCAAATTGACTGGAGATACAAATTATTATCCTGACTGGCAAAGAAAGTACAAATTATAATCCAGAAAATGAGTGTTCATCATAGTAGATGGTAAGAAAAATGAAAGAGAAGTATATTTCTATAGGTAATTTTGAAAATGGAGCAAATACAGTATATAAATAGGGGCACAACATTTACAAAACACAAAGGCATCCTTCCTATACAAAGCAGAATGGCAACCTCTCTGGAAGCATTGTATCAGTTCAGTATCTGCAACTAAAACAAGATGTAGGAAGCCTTTTGAAAAGCTTCCAGAGAAAAGTAATAAAAATGTATGAAGGGCTGCATAATGAGTATTACAAGGAAGAACTAAAATTTCTGTGGCAACAGCAGCAGACACTGTGACACTGGGTGGCATCTAAGTTGCTTGGAAATAGTATGTCATCCTGTATCAATGCATCTCTCTCCTTTTCATCCGCTTTTAAGAAAAAAACCTCTGCAAAACCCCCAACACGGTCAGTGCCCCCTTTAGGCATTATTCAGCCCATGGTGTCACTCAAGATTTTAAAAAGCTTACATCAACATTAGAAAGACTCTGAAAAATAGAAACACTGCACGGTATTAAAGAGGACGAAGGTACAATTTCTTTGTAGGCAATCCTTTATAAAATGGCTTGAGAATTCCTACTTTTAAAATAGATAAATTAGAAAACTTCTTGTGACTCATTTCAACCTTAGATATTTATTTTTTATATGTCTACAAAAAGTTGCTTTGCCTTCACACATTCAGAAGATGAAAGGTTATAGGAGAGCTAAAGAGTATTGTAGTTTTAACAGAGTGATGAGTCCAGAAAAGTCAGATACAAATCTTAGGGCAAGTATGGCCCCTGAAGTTATTATTCTCAGTGGGAAGGGACACAAGAATCTAGGGAGAGGTTTCATCAAACTTAAACCCAGCCTACCTCATTGCTCAACTGGTCATTTACAAGTGTAATAAGAGATGCTACTGACAGGAGTAGGCTGCGGATGTGGATGTGGAGATGGGAGGGAAAAAGGTTGAAAACTAGTCTTTTAGAGGCAGAGAAAACCACTCATGCTCAAAATCCAAGAATTATTAGATAACTACATAAAATAATTATGCTAACAGAAAAAGTTCAGCCTGAAAAAATGTCACTAACTACAAAGTTAAAATCAATGATTCCCCCCCTTTTTAGAACTGAGTCAGAAATGTCAAGTTTTCAAAGCAGGGATACCAAAAACTGAAGTATGGTGATAAATGCTGAAAGCTGAAGAGGCAAAATAACCACATAAAGAAGAAAATAGCTCTTAACTTTAAGATATTTAGGACCTTTTATGTAAATTGATAATGTCTCTTGATAACATACGACATTACCCATTCTCTGTTCTAAAGTGTACCAACCACATGGATATGATTCAGTCTATAAAACAGGATTCAGAGGACTTAATCCACCTCAAATTAAGACTATGTTTACAGTTGAAAATACAATTTTAATATTTTAAGAAATTTTAGGACACATACAGTAACTTTCAATGTCTCTCTTTAGAGAGAAAAGATCACTGAATATTTTCTGAATGCACAAATAAACCTTAAGGTTCCCATAAGTTTCCAAGTCTTTGGCAAGTTTCTAAGCTACCATTATGAGTAAAAAATCTTAGATCACTGTCCTAATACTATTACCATTCTATTCAGCCTTATAATAGCATGAAAACAGACTACTGTTAAAAGAATACTGACGACTTTTTAAAGGGTGAGGAAAAGGTCTACAAAGGCAGATTCCTACAGAATGTCAAACTTTTGAAAATGGTATGTGTTTTTAAATAATATTCTATCATACTTAAAAGGTAAAACTCAAAAATGAGTAACTAAAATATAGATCATAACTCTATAAAATACATAATACTAATTAATATAAATTTTTGTTTTAATGAAAAACTAGAATATTCTATAAAATACTTTTCATACTCTTCACTAAATGTATAGAAAACTTTAACTGTATCTCTAATATCTGGCTTTTACTTATCATCAGAGAATATCACAAATCATTTGCAGTTTATGAGCATCATTATACTAACTTACCCACAAAAAACTCAATGCAGTTCACCCTTGAACAGCATGGGTTTGAACTGCAGGAGTCCACTTCTATGTGGATTTTTTTCTAATAAATACAATCCAGTCAGTACTGTAAATGTATCTTCTCATTATGATTTTAATAACATTTTCCTTTTTCTAGCTTACTTGGTTTGATACTTACTTTGTTGCAAAAATACACTATATCATACGTATAACATACAAAATATATGTTAACCATTTGTGTTATTAGTCACAAAATTTAGTTTTCTGGTTAAGTAGTTAAGTTTTAGGGGAGTAAAAAGTTATACGCAGGTGTGACTGTGCACAGCACTGGCACCCCTAAACCCTGCATTGTTCAAGGGTCAATTGTACTTGATTCTAGGAATAAAGATTTATACTTTTAAAATGTATCAAGATCTGGCAAGACAAATTCGGGCTTGTACTTCATAACGACAGCAACACTCTAATATTGTCATAAAACATGACTTGGTCCTGCTACACACAAAACCAGCTTTGGGGGTTCAACTGTATGGACCAGGGAATTCCTGTAAACTTTTTCTGATCTCCTGTTCACTTGCAATCCCCACGCTATGTTGCACAGTTACGAAGACATGCAGTGGAACATGCCTCCACTTACATCTCTTCTTTACTCATTTGTATATGAAAATTATGGCATCAGAAGACATCATGTTGAGGAACAACAAATGGCAATCACTGAAAGCCGTGAGCCCATCCCAACACTGCTACCCAATAAAATTACTACACTGAAGACTGAAATAAATTAGCAGAAGTGAAGAGCTGCTAAGTAGTCTGTGATCATTTGATTCTTCTGAGTTCTCAAGTGGGAAGGGTGAATTCTAATCTAAAATAAAGCCTTCAATCTCTAGAGAGCAAAAGATCAACTTATACTTCTCTAGTTAGCCCATTTGCTAAGGAGGCTACAGAAGAAAGAAACTATTTGAAACTATATATTTCACATTAAAGGATAATGGGTTTTACCAGAAAGTCAGCTCCTGGTAAAAATGAGCATATGCTCACATTTAAGCTAGTGACACACTAGCCATTAAGTGTTAACATCTCATCAACTAGAACAGTTGTTTCTACATTCCAACTCAGGTAAGTATAAAAGAGGTTAAGAACTCTTTGAAAACCAAAAATTATTACTGTGGCAAATCAATCATATTTTTAATACTAAAAGTGGTTAAAAAAAATTCCGTAACATAAATTTATAAAGGATGCACAATAAAGCAACAACAACAATGAAAATCTAAGAACAAAATGTTTAATATGCATCCACAAAAAGTTCCACAACCATAAAACAAACATCAATGCATCTTACCTCTATCATTATATGAAAGGCGTGCTTGTGAAGAAAAAACACAGGCAAAAGAAATTACGATTTATATCCAGAGTGAAATGAAAAATGACACATCAGTTACAAAAGCGAAGGAAGGAGAATAATGATTTAGCTTTTTAAAAGTTGGCAATGATCCAATGTATTATATTTTTAAAATAAGAATTGGGAACACTCTCCTTATAAAGAGAGGAAAGTAATATCAAACAAACAAAAAACTTGGATATTACCTTTCAGATGAGGGGTATTATTGTATAGACGAATCTAGTATGGCCCCAAACTACTTGATCCAATGAACTTCAAGCTAGCAAATAAACTACAGCAAGTCAAATAATTGTTATTTGTTTTTCTAAGAAGTCCTAGAGTCTAAACTGGAAGAATAAAAGGAGCAATTTGAGAAAATATGCGTTAGAACTGGCTTTGGACAGCAGAGGGCAGTATTGCCTTTAACAAAATCTAGGAACAACACAGAAGGAATTTTTATGTAACTAGAATAAGTTTCTCAGCCCACACACTGGCAGTTGTTTTAAGACTCTAAAATCTCCTATTTCCTGAACTGCTTCACTCCCTTTTCATGGAATATAGCAGAATCGTAATAGAAGAATGTTTCTAGTGTGCAACATGTTTCTAATGTGTGCAACATAAACAATATACAAGGGTATAAGAAAATAAGACAAGAGTAATAAAAAAATGAGAATTAGGTAGAACACAGTGACAGTCCAGGCCCACTGTTGACTTATTGGCTACATAGAGAGTGAAGAAGTCAATCAGGGGTGGCCCTGGGAGTAAGTATCCATACATATTTTTCAGTCTGAGGACACTCAGATACTGAAGGAGAACAAGATTTTCATTTTCACAGTCATCCTAAAATAGTTAGGGGCCTAAATTTAAAATTAAGAGAAAGACTGCCACCAATGTAAAAGAAGGCTTCAAATCCCTCCAGTCACTGAGTATATCTGCCATTTCCAATATTTCTACAATATTTATACAGAGAATAGCACTGACAAAAAAGATGTGACAACTCATATGTTACCAGTAGTTTAACTAGTTTTGCTTCCTTCTTGATTTTCTCCTGTGATAAAGATTCAGGACTATTTATAATTCATCAAAAAGGCTTAGCTAATCCTACTATCAAATCATCTTATCAATACTCAAAGTAAAATTCATCCCTTAAAAGATAATACATGCTAACTGAGTAACTAGACTTAAGCTTCCCAAGGCCTACGTATCTCTCAGGTTTTGTTTTCATTACAGGTACTACAGAGATAAACCTGCCACTTTAATTGCACTATGCAAGTAGGTGCTTTCCATGCATCTTTATATACTTATCAATAAATGAACATTAGAGTAAGTCAGAGAATGATCAAGCTAAACAAGAACAGGCCTCAATGTGTAAACTATGTTCCAAAATAAAAGGGTCAAAACAGAATCCAAAAAAATTAAAACACCGAAATACATGGACAAAAAGTAACCAAATAAAACCATCTGAATTCACAACATGGAAAATGAAAACCTGAGTATCATGTGCTATAATTGGAGATAATCGTGAAAACCAAATCAGCACATTAGCGTCAACTAATTAGGCTGCTGGATAAGAAAGAGACTGGCTGCTTATTCCTTAAGAGGTAAAAGAAATTTAATTGTATTGCCAAACATCAAAAAAGAATAAATAGGACTTCTCCATTCACTCAAAAAATCCCTGAGTGCCTACTTGTGCCAGGCACTGACTACCCCAGCTTCTCATGGTACTTACTATAGTGTGGAGGAAGTAAGACTCATCAAAGACATCACACTGATGAATCCATAATTATAAAATAAGAGCAGTAAAAAGGAATTCATCAGTACTTTGAGCACCTGTAAGGTGAAAATGGACTTCCACAGGCATGTTAAATAAGAGAAGATTTTCCTAAGGAGAGAATTCTCGAAAAATGGAGTAAATACTCCAGGGAGACACACTAGGTGGGAAAACGGTACTGAGATACATCCTAAATTTCTGACTTGTGTCACCAAATGGTTACTGGTTCTATTTACTGAGAACTCAGTTTGGAGAGATCATTACTACAGAATGGTTAAATGCTTGGAGATACCTAAGTGCTAATATTTAGCAGGCAGTTAGATGTACAGAACAGGAACAGAAAGAAATCTTTCTAGAAACCCGACTTTGGTTCATTTATTTACTATAAACAAGCACATATGACATATACTAAAATTTTTCTCTTACTATTTAAACCTAAGATTTACATATACATATATATTCTTTGATAACTCACTAAATATCTTAGGACTATCAAGAAGATTTAAGCCCCCCCACCCCAAAGTATTTGAAAACCGACAAATTCTGAATTTGTTTCATCTTAGTAATCTAATTATCTCATGCTCTAAGAAATTTTACAATTGCTAATTTTAAAAAAGATTATTGCCAGGCAGACTGAAACAGAATCTATAAAGAAATAATATAGGGCATCTATCAAAACAAATGCTTCTGAGCTAGGGAAAGCAACATTATACATTAACAGATTCAATAGTATTGATACTGCCAAATGCACAGCCATCATTCTAACCAATTAGATCTTCAAAATTCCATTGTGATTTATCAACTCCTACTTCCTCCATTTCTCTCATCTAACTCCTGAAAGCAAGGTAAAGACAGATCCTATGAAATAGGATTCTGAATAAGTTCCCTAAGAAGAAGGTAGCTCCTCAGGGTAGCTAGCAATGGGGTTTAAAAGTTTGAACTAGATGTAAGGGATATCCATTCTCCTTCTGGCCACTGCTCAGAAGCACCAGGTTTATTACTGAGGATAGAAGAAATTTTATTTTTATTTATTTTAACATTTGTATTCTGCAAGTAAAGCTGAAAAAAAGGAAAAGGATCATGTTATACATTATAGAAATTATGGAATTGTGATGTGATAAAATGGTTATGTTTATCAACAAGGCTATATGTACTTATAATAAAAACTATTTTAAATATAATTTATATACTCTGATCCCTCCCTTTATCCTACTATAGTTTTTTATGTCCCCCCTAATTATTTACTAAAATAAGCCATTCTATTAAAATGAGCTCAATGAATAATAATCCTTGGGTCTAAATGTCCAGACTCTACCACTCAGCAGACTGACACTAGGCCAAGACACTTCACCTATCTGTGCCTTGATTTTTCTTATCTACGAAATGGACTTAATAAAACAGAACCTGTATCGTGGGGTGTGGAAAGATTAATCAGCGTAAAGTGCTCTGTGTAGTCCTTGACAGAGTACTCAAAATAAAATCCTTCATTGCACTAATTTCAAATGACTTACATATAAATATGTATTTACAATGGCCTCAATAAATATGATACCTTTTGACAACAATTTTGAAGCTGCTACTCTGTTGGCAATAACAGCTAACATGTTTTTGTTTTGTTTTGTTTTAATTTTATTTATTTATCTGACAGGGAGGGAGAGAGATCACAAGTAGGCAGAGAGGCAGGCAGAGAGTGGGGAGGGGCGGGAAGCAGATTCCCTGCTGAGCAGAAAGCGTGATGCGGGGCTCATCACAGGACCCTGAGATCATGACCTAAGCCAAAGGCAGAGGCTTAACCCATTGAGCCACCCAGGCGCCCCAACAGCTAACATGTTTTGAACACTTAACATTAGGCACCCTGGGTTTGGCTCCCAGTCACTACAGAACTGAAGTCGGACCAAAACTGTCTTCACCTTTCATTTCCAAGCTGCAAAGTCAAACGACCAACCAACCCAATTTTTGTTCACCTACATATCAACTGTGGACTTCAAAAGGGCCAGCAAGAACTGTCCCTCTGTTGCTCGCCACTACCCAGCAGCATGATGCGTGGCACATGACAGGCACTCAGGCACTGGGTCAGTGGGTCAACTGAAACCAAACAAGCAAACCCGAACACCCGCCGCCTATGTGATACAAGCAGCTCTCACTAACAAATGGGCTCTTTCACTTTTCTTATCTCAAATTAACAGAAAAGATTTGACAGTGATGAAGTAGCGAGGAATGAAGGAAGAGATCTACAATGAGGTTCAGGAAATAAAGAACTGAGAGAAAAGCCAAGTCACTTCTTCTATCTTCCATCTCCTAATCAGACAAGAAAAAGGAGAAATTATGTACTCTGCTCTATATGCATCAGTCCCATTTGCAAAGTGGAAGATAGGGCCCTCCACAGTCTAAAGGAAAACTGAAGTCAAGATTTTAAAAATTGAATGGAAGTCGTCTTTAGAAATGAAGTACCTTCGCTATTAACTGTAATATACAGCTTTAACTTGTTTTAAGATTTGGATAAAGGTTCCCCCCACCGCTTCCCTTTCCTTTTTGCTTTTGGACATGGAATTTTAGCAGATGTCCAAGTGGGCCTGTCCATGCATTTGTTAAGTAAAACAGCTCTTATACACCTAAGAGAGTAATTTTTTGCCAAGCTGCAAGTCTACAAATAATTTATGACACTTCTCCCCACAATTAGTTTGGAAGTATACCTAAAACTTAAGTTGTAATTTAAGTTGTAACAAAAATAATCACACACAAAGGTAGAACACAGAAGAAAGGAAACTTCCTTTCTTCTGTAGGAGCCCTGCACTATTTCTTAGGCATATATAAACAAACAAAACAAACAAACAAAAAGATGCTCAACTGCAAGATAAGAGCATGATATCATACTTGAAACATGCTAAAATAAAGTAAGGCACTTAAAAATATTTGTGAAATGCAGGTTCCAGGTCTTAGTAGAAACCTAACACCAACTCTAAGCTAATAAAACATCATGTTTTGATTATTTCATGAGCATACATTACAACTCTACTAAATTTCACTTAAGAACACACATTTAATCAGAAGGAGATTGAAAAGTATTGAGCTGAAAAGCTGTCCTCAGTATACTGTTAAATTAAAAGAAACCAATTGTGAAATAACATTCTGTAGTTTATATAAAGGGAAAAAAAGCATATACTCAAACAAATTACATTAGGAAAAGGTGTCAAAGGATACATACCAACCTGCTCAAATTTATTATCTCAGGAAAGTGATAAAGAAAAAAAAGGAAGAATAAATGGTTCTATCACCTTTCTTTTGCACACTTCCTTCTGTATAATTTGTCTTATTATAACAGGCAAGAATGTGAAATTATTTCTTAAAAATAATTTAAAAGGAAAGAGAAAGTGAATCAACCTATTTCAAGATGTGCTTCTATAGATGTGATACTCATTTTGCAAGTATAACTTAATATTAGCATATTAATACTCATTTAATTTTAGTAAATTTCTCCTGCATCCTCCACAAATAAACAGTACCCTTTCCTAAACTGAGTTGGCTGAATGATGATGTTATGCTACCCTTTCAGTATCTTATTAATTTTAAATGGGTACATATATAGACTCATGTTCAACAGGAAATCCTACACAGCATTTTCACAGATGGCTCAGTTTCTCAGTGGATAGTAATTTGACATAGCATGAAACAACAACCTATTATTACTTTAATATTAAGGTCAGCAGGATTATTTCGTATGCCCAAATCAGTATCCCAAACATCTGAAAGTCTTTACTCTTTATCAGACCAAAATCTAGACAAAATGTCATTGACATAAAGAACTGAAGAGACTGATGTCATTTAAGTAGGCATTACTGTTGCAATAGTAATAGTGCTACTTAAATAGCCTTTAAAAATGAACAAGAAGTTAACTTCATACTTTGTTAAAGGTAGGTAATTTCTAGCCCCTAAAATCCACTTTCTTATCAAGTGCTTTTATCAGCATAAATATAGATCTTATTAACAGGAAACTTCAGCTCACATATGGTTTTGAAAGCGATGCAAACACTTTTATTGAAACCCCATTACCTCTAACCACAGTAAGACTTCTTAATCACAGAGTCAATGCAGCCGTTCCCTCCTGTTCTTGATTCACCGGCACTAGAAAAACCAGTTTGTGTTCAGTTTACTCACTGCAGGTTACAAGAGCAAATTCCTACATGTGGAAAGACAGTTTCAGCACAGATAAAAGAAAAGGACCTACGGGATGCAAATTAAAAAGATGCTTCAAGCTTGTGATTCCAGAAAGAACTGAATACTGGCTTTGTCTTATGAAAGCCTGGAATACTTCAACTTATTTTACCCTAAAGAAATATGGCCTCTAGATTTATCTTAAAACTAAGCCCTAAAGCTCCTTATTAAATGAATCCCTGAACATGTTGCATTATCATCTCAACATAACTCTAAATGCAACAAAGTCAAATTTGGCAATTCATCACTTATAGAACAGTTATACGCACAAACACTATGTAAATACAGCAGTGACTACAATACGCAGCTGGTCTTCAAGGAGTTTACAGTCAAGTGGGAGACTGGAACGTGCACACGAACGACTAGAGCCTCTCTCAACTGCGGTTATTCATCTGACCCAACACAAGACAAACTGACTTCAGCACTATTTTCTCAATTCTTTCAAGGACAGTACATAACTAATATTATTCTACAGGCATATGAGGGATATGCCTCTAGAATATGGGAGGAAAGAATAAAAAGGAAAATGTATGGAAGTATGGAAGCCTCATGTCATACTTTCAAATTTTGTATTCTTTGCTCTGGAGCACTGAGAGCCCTCAAATATTTTTAAAAACAGAAGCAACATAATTAGACATGTAAAATGCTATTCTACAGCAATAGTACAGATAGAGAGAAAGAGAAGACCAGCTATGAGATTACAGAAATAATCTCAGCCTCAGATGTAATAATGCCCTGAACTACAACAGGATCAAGAAGGATGAAAAAGTGAATGAATAGGACTTGGTAAATGACAGGGCCAAAAAAGCAGTGGTTGTCCCCCAGGCTTTCATTGAGGGTGACAGGGAAGATAGTGTTAGAAATGTAATAGTTATAGGTTATAAAGAAAGAAGAATGGCTTCAATTAAAAAAAAAAATTATTTTCTATGCCTCGAACTATGCTAGATTTGAGAATTAATATTCTTTACTGGTTACTAAGAACCATAAGACCAGATTTTAAAGCATGTATATCCTTAAATCATTCCTTCACAATAAAATACTACACCAAAAGAAATTCTATCTTGGTGTCTTAGAAAGAATCCCACAATTTAGCTGTCAGAACCAGCTTAGTAAGGATATATATGTGGGTATCTCTTGTCTTCCAGGATTCCATAAGACTGATCTTTTATCCCCCAATGAGAATAAAAGACTGAAATCAGACCAAAGAATGATCACAGTATACCTAACTTCAGCTTGCTCTGTGACATTCACTATAAATTCTCTTCAAGTATAGTTCTTATTGTAGGAATGACCTGTCAATGAGATATTATCACAATGAGACTAATGTCATATAAGAGAGAAGTTAATTCACAAACCAGCCTTTGCCAAAGCTTTAAGGAAAAGTTGCCTAAGAAAGGAAGGAAAAATTTCTTATCGCTCTAAGTGTTTGAAGATTTGGAGGAAAAATGTTTCAGAAATCCACAAGAATATAAGATCTTTTTCTAACCAGTCTTGGAATTAAGCTTTGAACATGGGGACATGAATATGGAGTGAAATACAGAAAGCACCTTAAGACTTCAAATGTATGTCTCCCTTACTATCTTGTTTTAACCATCTTCTATCACGTTTTAACTACCCTGTCCCTTGTAAAAGTCTTGAGTAACTAATAGGGACTGGCACTCTCAACTCAGCTGCACGGGAGTCCTTACCTACAACCCAATCATGCTGAAAAATGTGCTAAAAATTTTTTTAATGAAAAACACATGAATATGTCCTTGTACATAAAATCCATGACTTCCTTTATTGTCCTTGGTGAGATAATAAAATATTGTTGCTCATTTTAGTGATCAAACTTTTCAACATCCAAAATAGGAAAATAAATTGGCCTATAGAATGATTTTGAAATGGCAGGGATGTTTACCAAATTATCTAAAACACCAGAGACATCAGCTTTCTAAGAAAAAAAAAAAAAAGAGGCAGAACAGCATAAGCAGTAAGAAGAGCAAAGCTTTAGTGTTGGAGTCCTTGACTGATTCCAGCTTTGACACTTGTGAGCTTTTCTAGGTCTCAATTTCTTTATCTATAAAATGGAAATTAAAACTACATAAACAACGCTGTGAGGTAAAACCAAATCAGTGCTTTTCACTCCTGGCTAGTCACCACAATCACCCTGAAAACTTATCAGAAACATATCTCGGGCCCCACTCCATACTTACAGGGCTGTGGCCCACAAGTATTTTATAACAAATTCTAAAGATGAGCCTTATATGCCAGTCACAACTGAGAAATCATGGGAAAAAAATGATCTATTTTATGTTTTTACATATTCTTATATAAAACTTATGTGTGTAACTTACCAGTACCCTAGTACACTGCAAGTGTTCAAATAAATGCTTGCTGTTATTATCAATAATTATTTTGAAATTGGAGATAAAACTGGGCATTTTGTAACAAGATGGGCACTAGGCAGTTGCAGAACTACTATGTATAAACCTCTCACCAAAAATGAGACTTAAAACATGACACTACACTGTTTGAGACACAGTGAGAGATGACATAAATGAAGTTTCAAATTGATGACAACCCCTCTTCTAAAACACAGTTTATGATAGAAAGAAAACCTAGTTGGGCATTTTTTATATTTTTCCTAACAAAGCTTGACCATTCTAGATCATTCCATCACAAAACTTTAAATCTAATTTTCATTTTTCAGTAATTCATACAATGTACGCAAATTCACCACAGAGCAATTCAAGTGCTAAATAAATGTGTACAATGACATTAACATGGCAGAAAATATATAAAATCCACAGAAATGGACATTCATTGAAGATTCCTATTTCTCAGTTATTTATGAATAATAATTGCATTGTTCCATTTTAAAAGTCTAAACCCTTAAATTAATTAGCATTTCTAAATAAAGTGGCCTCATATATAGGATCCCAAGCCCTTTAAAAAAAGCCCAACCATATCTTTGTGCCATTATAAAAATATCAATATTATCTATAAGAATACATTATTATTATTTTTAAAGTTCTATTAGAAAACAAATCTGTTTTTAAATTTAGTTTCCAGTTTGTTTCTTTCGTAACACAAACTAGGGTAAATTCAGACACTACTCTAAGTACTAAACACTCTCTCTTCTAAATACAGAAATAAAAAAAAAATAGTTACCACCGAAAGAAGATAAGGGGAAGTCTACAGCCATTTGGAATAAACTACATATATTTATTAGGCACTAAAATTTTTATTTTTAAAACACTTTCACAGATAATTTTTAATAAATTTACAATTTAATTAATAATGTTTAAAAGTTAAAATATTTCAGCTGTACAAAACTGTGTTTACCTACTTTACTGAATAAGATACTTTACCTTTGGGTTCCATGTACACATCTTACAAAGATTACGCGGATCACTAATCTAATGCTAACAGATTGCTGCAAGTACTGAGAAAGAAGTATGTTATGTAAATAAAGCTTACAGAGAAGAAGTTGTTTTGGTCATTAAATTATAGGACTCTACCATTCTTCTATCATGTTTTAACCATTAATCCTAGTGGTATTAGAGAAACAAAGTTAAGCCAAGAGATCCAGAAGGCCAAGGTAATCTGATCTTAAGAGTTAAAAGAAACAGGGTAAAAACTAGAGTTTAAAGATGTCTCAAAAAAGTATAACTACAGTTTTCACCTCTCCTCAGCCTGCAGAATATTAACTACTTATATTAAAAGAGCTTGTAAACCACTGTACCAGTGCCAACTGTCTACATGATAGAAGAATGAGGAAAATAACATGAATTTAATCTGATTACCCACCACAACCACATTTTCAGGTATATTCAGAGTCAGGAGAGGAGAATTAAGGGCATTAAAAAAGTTTTTGGTCTTAAAAAAAAAAAAAAAAAGCTTTTAGTCTTCAGTACACACTTGATCTGCTGCAAAGCAAAACAAAACCAAAAAACCCCAAACAAAAACAAAAACAAAACAAAACAACACTTGGAACTACCAAAATAAATGGTGACAAAAACTACTCATCTGCAGCTCTTACCAAAAACATTTTTTGGACATACTTTCCTAATGCCTCTGTGAAACCTCTCTTTTCCACACTTTCTTGATTACCTTACTAAATCCCTCCCTATGGTTAGAAGGATAATTTGGCAAGTAGGATAAACAAAGAATATTTGGCAAGCCTGAAAAAGGCACAAAATTTAAGGAATGGAAGAAAGCATAGAGGGGAAAGAATGTGAAAGAAAAGAAAGTGATCATAACCATCCCTTCTCCATCATCAATTACTTCTCAAGAAACAAAGCAGAGTGAATCTCACACCTGAAAGTCCTACAATGACAGTAAAACTGTCCAAAGAACATAATACCCTTTATTCTATTTTACCTCAACTCCTAAGTGAGAAAAGTTTAGGATATATCAAGTCAATAAGTTTGGAAACTTAGCCACAGATGCCATAACAATAAACATTCAAAAAGTAACACCAAAAGAAAATGATTCATAATAACCCAGTGGGTTTCACCACAGTAATATTTCTTTAAAATATACAACTCAAAATAGCACAAAGTACAAGAAAATAACTTACTTGAGTTGGAACAAGTACAGGAGGATAGGCCATCTTATGATGTCTATACACCCAAAATGCACAAATAACAATCCCCGCAATTAACATAAGTGGCACCAAGGAATACAGCAATATGTTGTAATAGGGTGGCTTAGGTGTAACTGGGTTTGAAGTCGCTGTGGAAAATAGAAGGAAAAAAACAATTCAGATTTGGTCTACAAAATTCCACAATAAGTATTTATTATAGTATCAAATCTTAGGAGAAAAATGAGAGTAGGAGAATGTAGGAGTAAATTATTACATCAACACAAATATTCTTTGTTTTCAGTGTACTAGTTGAACAGACCTATGTGTTTTCCCTGTGAACTTACGCTGTGTGACTTCCATCTCCGGAAAATAAGAAAACCTTTCGTTACACATATTGCCCTCACAGCAACAAAAATACACTTCAGGGCTGTCTTTTTTTTCTATACAATCAGTCCTACAAACAAACAAAAGGAGAAATAATTAAAATCAACATTAAACTGAATCTGTAGTGAGTGTTTTTCTAAAATTCTTCTCAGAGATAAAATAATGAAAACGTTATTCATAGTCAACTTCAAGATTTTTATTAATATCCAATGATCAATTCTTAAAAGCCAAAAAGGAGGCGCCTGGGTGCCTCAGTTGATTAAAGGACTGCCCTTCGGCTCATGTCATGATCCCAGAGTCCTGGGATCAAGCCCCGCATCGGGCTCCCTGCTCAGTGGGGAGCCTTCTTCTCCCTCACCCTCTGTTGTTCTGCTTATGCTCTCTTGCACTCTCTATGTCAAATAAATTTTAAAAAATTAAATTAAATTTTAAAAAGCCAAAAACGTTCCAGTAATCCTGTTGCTAAATCTCATAAAACAAAAACAAAAACAAAAACAAAACAAAAAAAAAAACCCAGCTGCTTCCATAGCAATCATACTAGCTCCATAAGACCACTGCTTTAATTTGATTTTTAATGATCAATCTAAGGCAACCATCTTTTTTTTTTTTTTAATTATTAGAAAAGCTTGAAAAGGAACATAAAGGCAATGAAGAAATTTGGTTTATGAGTGCTTTCTTTTACAAGAAATATACCTTTCCCATTGCATGAATACAAAAACTGAACACTATAAAGAAAACTATGTGTGTGTGTACACACGAATACATATATACATATAAATATACACACACAAAATGATGCAAGTTCCTCTAATGGCAGAACCTATCTCAACATCAGAGACCCAAGCTAGGTTTGGGAATTGAAGAGTGTCATTTTTTGCAGTAGATTTAAATGCCCTAAACAAAATGAAGAGGGTTAAGATAACCAACAAGTAGAGAACATCATGTAACAACATACAGAACCTAATAACACAAAACCTGATATGAGTTAAGTTGACTGGGGAGCTGAGGAGATAGGGATTTAGTTGCTAGAACAAACCCTAGTCAGCTGCTAATAGGACACAGCTATACCTATTAAAAAAAAAAAAAAAATCAAACCTTTAAATACTGCTAATAAACATCAGGTGAATTTAAAGATCTATCTTACACGGCAAACTTTTGTGATGGCTGTTAGAATAATAAGGTTGAATTTAAAATGGGAAGCTTAAGAAATTTCAGGGAGAAGAGTATTTTAACAAAATCAAAGATTAAAACTAAATCTACACCAATATCTATTTAGTAGAAAGTAAAAAACAACTGAAAGTGAAATCTTAAGTCATAAAAATGTATAAATTTAAATTTTTAATATTTAGAATCATGCCTCAAATTATAGGAGGTGAAAAGGATTAAGTACCTAGCTTAATTAATTGAAAAAAGTACTTTTCACCATCCAATTTCACTCTTCTTTTTATCATTGTCTTTTCCTCCATACTTGGACCTTTCTTGAATCTTTTAACTATTCTTCAGGTGAGACAAATAGTTTTTACCACAAAAAGAACAAGTATCCCTGGTTTCAACTAATTAATAAGAAATAATTTGGATAAAGACTTTCCCCCCAAATTCTTCCTACCGCTTTTTTTTTTTTTTTTTAGTAGATAAAGCTGAAATAATACCACATTAATTTCAGGTATACAACATAGTATTTTCATATCTGTATATACTGTGAAATGATCACAATAAATTAGTTAACATCAAATATACACAGTTACAAATTTTTTTTCTTGTGATGAGAACTTTTAAGATCTACTCTCTTATCAGGGCATGTGGGTTGCTCAGTCAGTTAAGCGTATGACTCTGGATTTCAGCTCAGGTCATGATCTCAGGGTTGTGAGATGGAGCCCAGCTCTCTTACTCTCTCTGCCCCTCCCCAACTCCTTCTCTAAAAGAAGAAAAAAAATCTCCTCTCATCAATTCTCAAGCATACAATACAGTTTTATTAACTACAGCTGCCACGTTATACATCACAATCCCAGGAATTGTTTTATAACTGGAAGTTTATACCTTTTGATCACCTTCAACCATTTCACCCAATCATCCACCCACCCCAACCCCTGGCCTCTGTATCTAGGAGTTCTTTTTTTTTTTAAGACTACACATATAAATGAGATCATATGGTATTTGTCTTTCTCTATATGACTAACTTCACTTAGCGTAACACCCTCGAGGTCTATCGATTTTTGTCTCAAATGTCAAGATTTCTCTTTTTAAAGGCTGAGCAATATTCCTGTGTGTGCGCGCGTCTGTGTGTACACACCACATTTCTTTATCCATTAACAGACACTCAGGTTCTTCCATATCTTGGCTATTGTAAATAATGCTGCAGTAAACACAGGGGTGCATGGATCTTTTTACAAGTTAGTATTTTCATTTCCTTGATGAACAGCCAGAAGTGGAATTTCCAGATCATAGAGTAGTTTTGTTTTTAATTTTTTGAGGAACTTCCATCCTGTTTTCCTACTGGCCCTACTTCCCTTTCATAGTAACAGATATCACTTGATGATCACCTCTATTAATAGAGAGGCTAAGAATCAGAAATGCAGCTAAAATGTGTAATTACAGAGAAAAAAAATCCCTGGAAATTTCAGAGATTTAGAAGTATACCCTAAATACTACATATATACCTAAGATTTTAATTTCTAATGAAAAATTGAGAATTCAATTTTCATGGGCTTATTCTACACATTTTGCCACATACGGGTAATCAATCACAGGTTAATGGTAATCAGTTAAAGCTCCTGAAAGTGGATAGGCAAGTATCCAGTGTTCCATGAGTATATCAGTATGTTCTGGCTCCAAAATGTCTGTTTATCTAGGACTTTGCAGCCTCGGCCAGTCATTAGCACCCACCCACAGTGGGAATCCTGTGGCCCAGGCAATTTAAGTGATCAGCCAAACATCTATGGGACTCCTTACAGAAGATCACAGTTAGTCAATAACATGCCTACTGTATTTTATTTCCAATACAGAATAAAACAATTTAAGCAAAATTTTCTAAATAAAATGTAGCTTTCTATAAGGACTCTGTTAGTACTGATGTCATTCCAAATATCAAGTTAAAATATCTCTCAGAGGTAAAGAACAAAGGCCCACTTTGCAAGGAAAAAAAAGGAAAAAACAAACACAGTAAGATCAATTTCTTCCAGATACATAAAGAGGGAAACTAAAAGAAAATTAAATATTATTATGAAGCCTTACTTTCTTTGAGGATACACGATAGATTTTCAAAAGATATAATGTCTTTTAAAGCAATTTTGAAAATCCCTTTTCCTCAAAATTGACATTAAAAATAGTTTATCACCCTAATAACATAGGGGAAAAAATGGTTCTATCTCACTACTTGGTGGATTATTCAAAGTGTATCAAAGATAAAATATAAACATGTCGTATTTATCTTACTTTAAAACATGTATCTTGTCATTAGAACATGTTATAATGGTCTTCATGATCCCATCTTTAAAAAAATTTTAAGTGAAAATACATGCATTGGGCTTTCCCCCTTTAAAAGGGGAGTGGGGAGGATTACTCGACATTCTCATAAAAAAAGAAAAAGTTTCCTTACCTGTCATAACAGTTGATATCATCCAGCCAACAACCTTGCTTCACTATTTCAATGGAACCAGAAATATTCTTCCAGGTAGCAAAACAATGTCGCCTTTTATCTTTGTCACCATAACAGGGTTCAACACCAGTTCGATTGGTTTTATCTCTTTCCCAATTAGCATTATAGAAAATACACTCCTGAGTTTCTGATCTACCAAGTATAGCACCTATAAAATAATGAAACAACTTAATATTAGCTGTATTAGCTCTTAAGAGATTCTCTCCCATATACCGAGCTCAGATGTGCCTAAAACATCAGTAACTTTCTGTCTTCCCAGTGTTGTAACAATGGGTTTGTTTCTACGTCAATCTCTGGACTTGAAGTGTAACAAACATAATAATGGAAAATGATCAAATATATCACAGTATTTCTCTGAAAAAGGTCAGTTTCATTTCATTTAAGAATGTCCTTGATGAAAAGCAGTAAAATTGTTAATTAAATCTTGACCATGGATAGATTTCTTTTCAATATCCTGTGTGACAAAATAGGAACTAAGCAAAAGCACTTCTACTGCATACTGAAGTACAATGATTGCCTCAAGAAAAAGCCTCTGCATGACTGAGTTGTGAATTAAACCAACCATGGTTATTCAGACTTGGGCATCTGACAGACATGCTCTCAAAAATGAACAAACCAAACCCATTACCTTCAAGAAAAACAATGGACAGTATGCAATGCCAGTGATAAAATTTGATCTTTCAAGAGAAAGAATTTTGGAAAATTTGCATACTTTCCCAACACTTAAAGAATTCTCTCATGAGGGATGCCTGGGTGCCTCAGTCAGTTAAATGTCAGACTCTTGATTTTGGGTCAGGTCATGAGCTCAGGGTCATGAGATCAAGCCCTGCTTTGGGCTCTGCCCCGGGCATGGAGTCTGCTTAAGATTCTTTCTCTCCCTGTCCCTCAGCCCCTCCCTCATCCTACTCCCACTCGCATGTGCATGCATGAGCACGCTCTCTCTTTAAAAAAAAAAATCTCTCATGAGATCAGTGAAGATGTTAATACATGTAACTTTAAATACTGAATAATAAAATGTGCCAATAATTAGGTCTACATAATTTCTAAAAAAAAAAAAAATGGGCAAAAGATTCAAAATAACATGCTTTGCTGAAAAGATATGGAAAACACTAACATGAAAGGATTCTCGGTATCATTAATCATTAGAGAAACGCAAACTGAAATTCTAATACTGATTAAAATGGCTAAAACAAAACCAAGCTCAAATGTTGGCAAATATGTAAAGCAACTGGGACTTTCACATATTGGTGGCTGTAATGCAAAATGGTCCACCCACTTTGGAAAGCCAGTTTGACAGCTTCTTACAGTTAAACATACACCTACCATACTACCTACACAGCAATAGCATGCCTAGGCATTTACCTAAGAAATAAAAACATATGTTCATGCAAAAATCTGTACATGATGCTTAGAATGGCTTTATTTACAATCAACCCAAAACTGGGAACAACTCAATATCCAGTACTGCTAAGTGGATAAACAAACATCTATACAATAAAAAGAAATGAACTAGTGACAGCTGTACAACATGGATGAATCAAATACACATTATGCTATATGGGATTCCATCTATATGATATTCTGGAAACAGTGAAATTATGGAGACAGAAATCCGATCAGATGTTGCCAGAAGCTGGGAGTGAGGGGAGAGGACTGATAACATAAAGGCATGAGAAAATTTTTCAGAGGGACCAAAATATTCTACATGATAACTGTGGTCAGAGGGTATATGACTTATGGGTTAATCAAAAGTGACAGAATTATATTATAAAAAAAATAACACTTTATTCTATGTAAATTATACTTCAATAACTGACCCCCCTCCCCCTAAAAAGCAAAAAATCTACCACTTGTTGAGTTTTGGTATAGTATCAAAGAAAAACATCCACAATTATCTAAAAATACATTTTTTCTAATGATATATATGTGCATGACCAGACTTCCTTCATATCAAAAGAACATATCACAGGAGACTTAAGGAGAAAGAGATATAAGAATCCAATTGTCGGGGCACCTGGGTGGCTCAGTGGGTTAAAGCCTCTGCCTTCGGCTCAGGTCATGATCCCAGGGTCCTGGGATCGAACCCCACATCGGTCTCTCTGCTCAGCAGGGAGCCTGCTTCCTCCTCTCTCTCTGCCTGCCTCTCTGCCTACTTGTAATCTCTGTCTGTCAAATAAATAAATAAAATCTTAAAAAAAAAAAAAAAGAATCCAATTGTCTTCCACAAAACAGTCATTAAAGAGATCTGCAAAAATTTCACTAATTTTTCTGTTTTGGAAAATATTTTTCATACAAATGTTCTTTTGTGAACATATAATGGATTACTGTTACTGTTAAATATTTTTAAATTCTGTCAATTTCTAATGTGATAAGGATGATAGATATAACCCCCTATTTAAAAAAAAAAAAAAACAAACAACAACAAACCTCTGGGGTCCTAAATTTTTAAAAGTCTTAAAAGAAGTTGAGACCAAAAAGTGTGAGAAATCGTTGCTGCTATACAATGTCCTAGTACACAGATGGAATTATAAGCTGCTAAAATCTGTGGCAGTGTTAGTGCGATGGACTTCCTCTCAACTATGGAAGAAATAAAAGCAGGAGTGGACATATTATAAACTAAGGCTAGTAACTCCAAGTTCTCTGTATTCTATTAAAAAGGGGGGGGGGCTGCTTGTACTATTTACCTGTATTTAAAAAAATAGCTATTTTCTAAGTTATTCCTTTTCAAAAAGCTGTTGGAAATACCAGCAAAATAAGTTCCCTCCTTTACTAAATAACCCAAAAGCAATCATTCACTGTCACATTATTATCTTAAAACAAGGTATGGCCAACCTTTTCTCTTTTTTTTAATTCAATTTAATTTTCTTAATTCATTGTTCATGCACCACACCCACTGCTCCATGCAATACGTGCCCTCCATAATACCCACCACCAGGCTCACCTAACCCCAAAACCCTCTTTCCTCCAAAACCCTCAGTTTGTTTCTCAGAGTCCACAGTCTCTCGTGGTTTGTCTCCCCCTCTGATTTCCCCCAACTCACTTCTCCCCTCCATCTCCCAATGTCTTCCATGTTATCCTTATGCTCCACAAGTAAGTGAAACCATATGATAAATTTTTCTATAAAGGGCCAGATGGTAAATATTTTCGGCCTTGCAGACCACCTGGTTTCTGTCACAACTACTCCATTCTGCCATTATAGCACAAAAGCATCCATAGGACAGTATATAAATGAGCATGGTTATGTTTCAGTAAAACTTTACTTATACACACTAAAAATGAAATTTCATGTAATTGTTACATGTCACAAAATACTATTTTTTTTTCAACCATTTAAACATGTAAAGATCATTCTTAGTTTACAGGCTATAAGTCTGGCTCACAGGCTATGTGTATGTGGTCAACTATCTCTTAAAACAATGTCCTAATTCCAATAGTCTAGCTATCCTTCCTTTTGTTTGATTTGTTTTGTTTTGTTGGAGACGGATCCTCTGTAAATTACCACTTGTGTAATTTGTGTTAAAAACCACTATCAATGGGGAGCCCAGGTGGCTCAGTGCATTAAATCTCTGCCTTCAGCTCAGGTCATGATCTTAGGGTCCTAGGATTGAGCCCCACATCAGGCTCTCTGCTCAGCAGGAAGTCTGCTTCCCCCTCTCTCTGCCTACTTGTGATCTCTCTCTCTCTGTCAAATAAAGAAATAAAAACTTTAAAAATACACCCCACTATTATTTTTAATTTCCAAAAAAGATGTCACTGAAGCACAGGAACAACATAATACCATTTAAACTACACAAAACTGATAAAAATAAAATAAAATACTGCCGAGAGCAGAAATGCCAAATAGATTTCGTCTTTGTTGTCACTTCTAACAAACTAACAGTAGCTGCCTGGAGTAGCATATGGAGAAGGATTTTGAAGTAAAAGGGTCTTGAAATTAGTATTTGCCACCTCTGTTCTAGAGAAAAGATAAATGACCATTTCCTCGTTTAAACAAAACTTTCTTCACTAAGTTTTAAAGGTAAACAAGACTTCAGCATGGCTTTCTAGATCTAGACTATCATTTGAAGGATATTTTCCAGAGACAGAAAGAAGACTGCTTATATAGAAAATTGTGACAATCTCATCATCCCCTCCTCAAGCTGATTCTGTAATCAGTCTCTATTCCATCATATCTCTAACTGAACACTAAATAATATGGTATTATAAAAATGAAAATTACACATATTTTTATGTCCTTAAGTTCGCATTGTGACTTTAAAGGTGAAATTCTAGGGGCACCTGGGTGGCTCAGTTGGTTGAGTGACTGTCTTCGGCTCACGTCATGATCCTGGAGTCCTGGGATCAAGTCCTGCATTGGGCTCCCTGCTTGACAGGGAGTCTGCTTCTCCCGCTGACCTTTCTCCACTTATGCTCTCTCTCTCTCATTCTCTCACTCTCAAATAAATAAATAAAATCTTTTAAAAAAATTAAAAAATAAATTTTTTTAAAAAGGTGAAATTCTAAAAAAAAAAGGGCAAAAGTTGCTTACATGTGTGAATTTTTAACAGCAACTTCCAATTTAAAATTTCCTGAAACTTAAAACTTCTACCCATAAATTTATTCTATCAAAGTAATTCCAAATAGTTCACACTATTTTCAGAAGAAATAAACAGACATAAAAGGTATGTGTTCATGGTTTAGTATGACAGTTCTTAACTAATTATGTACAACAGAATTCCCTATGTTTTCTCAAATTCCTGTTTGAGTGACATTTTAGCCCTGGGAATGAGTAACTGAAAAGTCTACGACAGGAGAGGTATATAACCAGAGAAAGTGAGTGAGTGTGTGCACGCGTGTGCATGTGTGTGTGCAAGTACACACACATGCGTTTTTTTCTTTTTGACAAAGACCCAGTGGTGATCAAATGTTCTTCCCTAGTTAAGTACCACTGGCTTAACAGACTATGAACTGAATTTGGAATTTAGTTCACAAACTGTGGCCTTCAGTAAATCACCAAAACTTTCATTACCCTGTTTCCACAACTGAATCAATTTCCATAATAATTTTGTAATTATTATTAATAATTTCATCATTTCATAATTCACATTTAGCCTAGTTATAGTAAATCACTTAAGTCTTTAGATAATAGTTCTAGTTCCAAAGTACTACTTACGCATTAATGACTAGTACCATTTCTCCTGCCACTTTAAAAAAAAAAAAAAGCAGCACACTGGATCTGAAATTTGGTAGAACATCTAACCATAAAATAGCCCTGTAAAAGTCCTATTTAAACCTAAAGTACCCCTTCTATGATGAAAAAGCTGATTTCACCTAAAGTGACTACATCTGAGGACAATGAGGATTTTATTTAAGTAGTAAATTTTAACCTGATAACACCAACACTAATTTCACATACTCTCTTCCAGAAACAGAAAAGAAGGGACTATTTCAACTGATCTTATGAGGCCACTATTACCTTGATAACAAAAACAAAGCACAAAAAGAGAAATACAGACCAATATTTCTTATCAACTTAGATGTTAAAGTCCTCAGCAAAATTTTAGCAAACACAATCCAACAGTATATATTTTTTTAATTTTATTTTTTCAGTGTTCCAAGATTCATTGTTTATGCACCACAGGCAGTGCTCCAAGCAATACCCTCCTTAATACCCACCACCAGGCTCATCCACCCCCCACCCCACTCCCTTCCCAAACCCTCAGTTTGTTTCTCAGAGTCCACAGTCTCTAAGGCTTCATCTCCCCCTCCAAGTTCCCCCAATTTACTTTTCCTTTCCTTCTCCTAATGTCCTCCATGTTATTCCTTATGCTCCACAAGTAAGTGAACCCTTATAATTGACTTTCTCTACTTGTTTCTCTCAGCATAATCTCCTCCAGTCCCTTCCATGTTGATACAAAAGTTGAGTAACACCAAGTAGGATTTATTTCAGGTATATAAGGTTGGTTCAATATTCAAAACTCAATGCAATCTGCCAAATCAAGAAATTAAAAGACAAAAATAGCACAATCTATGAGTACACCAAGAATAGATGGGAACTTCCTCAAACTCACAAAAAGCACCTACAAAAACACCAACAGCTAACATCATAATGGCAAAAGACTAAATTCTTCCCCTCTGAGAACAAAAACAAGGTAATGATGTCTGTTCACTACTCTGAACACTCTACTGAAATTCTAGCTATTCGAATAAGGCAAGAAGAAATTAAAGACATACGAAATGGAAAAGAATATATAACTATTTCTATTTGCAGATGGCATGACTGTCTTTGGAGAGAATCCCAAGGAATCTTCAAACAAAATATCAGAATGAGTTCAATAAGGTCACAGCATATAAGATCAATACGCAAAAATTGCATTTCTATATACTAACATTGAAGCAGTAGAAATGAAATTTAAAATATAATACCAGTGGGGCACCTGGGTAGCCTCAGTCAGTTAAGCTTCCGGCTCTTGATTTTGTCTCAGGTCATGGTCTTGGGGTCCTGAGATCGAACCCGGCATCAGGCTCCCCAATCAGTGCAGAGTCTGCTTAGGATTCTTTCCCTTTACGCCCTCCTCTTCCCCCTCCGGCCCTCCCCAATCTTGCGCACATCTGTGTGCATTTTGAGCGCACTCTCTCAAATAAATAAAATCTTTTTTTTAAATGTAGTACCAGTTACCATTGCTCCTTAGATTATAAAATACCTAAGCTATAATCTGACAAAATGTATAAAATCTACGTGATAAAAATTATAAAATGTTGATGAAAGAAAAAGACTTTAACACTTGGAGAGACATACCATGATAATGTATAGGTTTAATCCAATGCATATCAAAATCCCATTAAATTTCCTTGTAGACATAAATGAACTTATTCCAAACGTTTTTGAAAAAGAATGAAGTGGGAGAATTCATGCTGACTGATGTTAAGTCTTACCACAAAGCTGAAGTATGACCAAGTGGTAACAGAGGTGGGACAGACACAGATCAATGGAACACAGAGAAAACCCAGAAAGAGATCTACACAGATAAGCCTGATTAACTCTGGACAAATGAACAAAAGCAATTCTATAGAGCTGGGGAAGCCTTTTCAATAAACAGCACTAGAGCAATGGGAAATGATTAAAGCAACTATTTCTTAAATGCCCTCCCCTTTGCTATCTATCATCATTTTAATAGTTCCTAAAAGTCCAGCTCTTGTAAAAAAGCCTCCTAGGCTAAATCTCACGTGACAATTTTCATGTTTTCTCAAGGTAGATATAACAAAATCCTAGAAGTCCTTTAATAAGAACTACTCCTTCCCCCAAAATGTACACCACTTGCAAACCAACATACAATGTATTCCTTTACATTTACTTACTGTTTTTGATCAGTTGCCTATATACATTCATTTACATGTCAGAATGACCATGGATCTAAAACTATCTATCTTAATTGCCCTCCAAATACAATCAGTATTTAATGAATGATAAAATGTAAAAAAAAGCAATATAAGAACTGAATAAAAAAACCCACTAACTACTACAGCTTCCCAGCTTCAAACAGGTAACTGGAATTAAATATCTTTAACAACTAAGAATTGCATTAATTTCTTTTCTATTAAGAAGACAATGTTTTTCATAGTCCTGTGACCTGCATCACCCTATCACAATTTTCCTATGTACACAAACAACATTAAACAGAAAGAATTGTTTGACATCTCACAAATATGAGGGACACTTTTTTTTTTTTTAAGATTGATTGATTTGAGAGAGAGAGAGAGAGAGCATGAGAGGGGGGTAGGGTCAGAGGGAGAAGCAGGCTCCTCACTGAGCAGGGAACCTGGCAGAGGCTGGGTCCTGGCACTCCAGGATCATGACCTGAGCTGAAAGCAGACACTTTACAGACTGAGCTACCCCAGTGGCCTGAGGCTCACTTCTGAAAAAGTTCTCTAATGGTGTCTGAAACTATCAATAAATTATTGAGAATACAGTATAAATAGGCATGCTTCCCCTAAGCCTGTTCCTCTTATAGGCAAATTAGTCCTCTAGGAAGGGTTAATGAAGTTTCAAAAATAATAAATAAAACTTGATAAGCAATTCTTGTTTCCCTTTCACATATTATTGCTTCCTGCCACCTAGGGGTAAAACACACATCCAAAGAGAATCAGCAACAGCAGGTAGATTAGATTGATGATGCTTTTAATCCAAAACATTTTATAGTATAAATTAAAAACAACAGAATAGTATCAAAAGCATTATACAAAAGAATGATTTTAGATAAGTAAATAATTGGGAAATTCTAGCATAGTACAACCCCATGGCACCAAAAAACCCTAAAATAAGTAAATATATACAGCATTTTATTAGTTCAGCAGGTATTATTTAACAGTCTCTCCCTATGCTAGGTAATCATCCAACTACCCAGAAACTGGCAACTTGAATGAGTAGCATACAACCCTCAAGTTGAAGGATTTCTCAATTTCCCCCAATAAGGTATTTTTAAAATTTTGGCCAACTGGAACTATACAAACCTTTGTATATTTATATAAAATAGTCCAATGTATACTTATTTTAATGAATTTAATGAATTAACTTTTATGAATATTTTAAAATCAAAGCACAATTTTTAAACAATTTTGTTCAAATTTCACATGAATCAACAAGTATCATCTCATTTTTTTTTAAGATTTTATTTATGTATTTGACAGAGAGAGAGAGAGTAAGAGAGGGAACACAAGCCAGGGGGAGAGGAGAGAGAGAAGCAGGCTTCCCACTGACCAGGAAGCCCAATGCAGGGCTCGATCCCAGGACCCTGGGATTATGACCTGAGCCAAAGGCAGACACTTAGTGACTGAGCCACCCAGGTACCCTCATTATTCTTTTTGAGTCATCAAAAACTATCAAAACATGAATCATCTTCACTTCCATTTAAGTTGCTTGAGAAGCAATACGTTTTAAAGTCATATAGGATATTATCACTGGAAATGTTTTTCCAAGCCAATAATATCCATTCACGTAATACTAAGGCAGTGATTTTCTTTTCACTGTTCTATATGCATATTTTGTAATCTTCAAAAAGTAACTACTTATAATATTGCTTTTAAAAATGAGCTTTTTTAAGTTGTTCTTTTTTTACAGCCTCTGTAAATAGTTTTTCCAAGAATAATTAATTTGTTTAAACTCTTTATTCCCTTCTACCTTAGGAAACTGACATAAACATTCAATCGAGCACTGACTGGCATAATTTCAAGCTCGCCTGCCTTTTCCAAACATTATATTTTCATTCAAAATAAAACTGAGAGAGCCTCAAAATACGAAAAACTTTGTAAGGATTCAAATACAAAATTACTCTTCTTCTAAGGAATAATCTTTTAGAGAAAACTATGCTTTATACTGAGCATTTACAGATGAAAAAAAATTGACTATATACTTGTACTATAAATTAACACACCAAGGTAAGTGCTACAGTTAAATGCTGTAGGAATTAGAGATGATAACCTATGCGCTTTCTAGAATAAGCCGTTACCCCTTCTATATCACCAGTGCCTGGCACAATACAGGAACTCAATAAATGTATACAAAATCAATTCACACAAAAAAGAAAAAGATTTTACAGAGGAAGTGGGACTAAAGCAAATTATTAAGGAGAGACAAAACTATGGCAAACAGAAGCAGGGAAGATAATGACCAAGTAAGTAGGGATGTGAATAATCAAGAGTGTTTGACAACACTGCTCTTAATAGATGAGCACATTCCATACTGTTTAGTACTGGGTATAATCAAGGCAGGTCTGCAAGACATCAGAAGTTAAGAAAAAGAACAGAAGTGATATTTCTAAGATTAATCTGAATACAATGACTATTAAAGTGTGCTGGATTGGAAAGAAACTCAGTAAGCCACACTAATTACCCAATAAAAACCAAGGGTCTATAGTCTCTCACGTGCTGACCAGTAAGTCACAAGTATCAAAAGGACTGGCAAATTAGAAGACAGAGATTAAGTTTTTGCTTTCCATAGTCCCTTCTTTGGTCCCTCTTCATGTAAGAAAGTAAGAGATAAAAGTGATTTAGTTTATAAAAGTGATCTGCGTGTAGAGGGTTGGCTGTTTCTAAATGTTTATCTTCTAGCATCTGACAAAACAAAGCTGGCTTTCATACAATCTACCCTTTGTTTCTCTTTGTTGCTAACTCTCATCCTGATATTCACTCCTACTGTCATAAAAGATACATATTTTCAGGGGTAAGTAAGATATCTTCAAAGATGAAGCACAACAGCAAAGTGTTTTTGCCTACAGCCACAAAATGTGTGGGATATCTATAAATGCCCAGGATGCAAGATTAAAATAGTCCTACCCAGTTCTCTGGCACTCATTCGAAATATGAATTACATCAAAACAAGTACAAGTAGATACAAGTATTACCTAGGCTGTGTAAAATAAATTTCTGATATTAGATGTTCATCTTGTGAGGGCAAGGGAGATCACGGTGACTGCAGCTAGAGGCCAGTACTCCTATCAGAATTAATGGGCTATTTTTAGAAATTGTACAAAAGCCAAAACGGGCATAAATTTAGAGTAGTAAGAGATAAAAGGTAAATTCGCAAAATCAGAACAGAGCTCTTAAAATAGATTAAGGAAACACGCACAGAGCAGTTCCTACTAAAAACAATCTACACATCTCAATTACAGTGAGAAGACACTACGTATATTAAGGTGTTTTAGTTTCTTTATTTTCTTGTGAAGATGCAGCCTTCTTTTTAGTAAATCATCAAACTCTGTCTGATGCAAAAAGACTAAAAATGGCTCATTTCAGCTGCTATGAAAGTAATGTGCAATATCACCCTTGAGGAGCCAGTAGTATAAAGAGCAAGAAACTGAAGAAAAAAAAAAAAATGAAAAACCACCTCATCACAAAAGTTTTCATTAAAGTAATATCTGGCAGTTTAAAATCATCAAGTGTAGAAAATTAGCAATACTTACTAGAGTAGCTTTAACTAGCAATACAATTCTATTAAAGGAAAAGAATGCAGACTGAAAACAAACTATGACATTAAATAACAATAGATACAGAATCAACCTAACTAGCCTTAAATCAACAACTTTTTTACATATTTATAACCAAGATCCTAGTATTAGAAAAGAAAAAAAATCTAAAATTCTTGTTTATTACTTTTGTGTGTTATAAAATTTGTCCCACTTCAAAACTCATTTTAATAATGTTTCTATGAAACTATAAACACAGCATAGGTCTTCCAGCATCCTTTCTTTTCTATATTAACACACATTATGGAAGACAAGTCACCTTCCCTATTTGGTTGCCCTGGGCTGTTTTTAAGGACTAGGAAGAAAAATCCACAATGTGCCAAAAGCCTTCTGATAAACAGGTTAGAAATAGGAAGGAGAATAAATTTTCAAATAAAATTTCTGCATAATAAAAACATTTTAGGTCCTATCAATCTTTTTTTTTTTAAAGTAAGCACCTCCTTACTACCAACCACCTCTAAAGGGAAACATACTTTCCAGCATTCTTCCCAGATTTTTTTTTTTTTGCCTTACCTGTTAATACTCTCTTAGTACTTACTATCAGTTTGACAAAATATTACAAGATTCTGTCCATCTTGTTCAAGTAATATAAACTAGAAACACAACTACTATGGAATAAACTAAAAATCTAAATGTATGTGGTAACAGACAGACACAGTATGTGCATGCGTGTGTAAGGAGTAAAAAGTACTTTTAAGTCAACATTTAACCACTGGTTTTTTTAAGGGCTCCTAATACTAATTCCTGACAAATTACTAAGATAACCACCTAAAATGTATTATAACATTGTTAACTTGTAAGTGACTAATTTTTCCCATATAGATACTTCCAAAGTAAGTATACACCTACTTTGTAAGGACCTAGATTTTCTTAATATTTTTAAAATTTTAATTCCAATATAGTTAACAGTTTTTATTAATTTCAGGTGTACCATGTACAGATTCAACAATTCCAAACTTAACAACTGCTCACGACAAGTGCACTCCCTTAATCCCCATCACCTATCTGACCCATGGCCCTACCCACATCCCCTTTGGTAACCATCAGTTTGTTCTCCATAGTTAATAAAGACCAAGGGGTACCTGAATGGCTCAGTCGGTTAAGCATCTGACTCTTGATTCTGGCCCAAGTTGTGATTTCAGGGCCCTGAGATTGGGCCTCAGGTCAGGCTCCAAGCCAAGCATGGATTTTCCCTCTCCCTTTGCCCCTCCCACTGCTTGCACGTGTGTGCACTCTTTCTAAATAAATATATTTTTTAAAAAGACCAAGATTTGAAGAAAAACATCAATCTCAATTTCTCAAACCTCTTTCTTAAAAAGCCTCTATATAAATAAAGTTTTAGAGCCCCAAAGAGATCACCACATTTGTAATGGTAGAATTTCCTTTTATGAAAGAGGCAAGCAGCCCTCTTTAAATAAATTCCGAACAATTTCTCATTTTTTGATTCACTTAACTATATAAAAAGGTGCACTTCTTTACTAGCAAAACTTTTAGAGGACCTCATTTCTTAAACTCTTCTCTAAATATAGAAGATACTCTACAAAGGGACTGTTGAATAAGAGACACTAACCTGCACTTGATTACTAAACTGCTAACTAAAGCCACCCATTACAATGGTTTCTCCCAAAAGAAAAATCTTCAAATTGGTATATTTCATTGGTTATTTAGAATAAAGCATTGATTTTATCATCCACTACCAAAGAACTTCAATTTCCTGAATACATAGAGTATACACAGAATAATAGGAACCAAGAAAACAGCAAATCACAAAACTCCAAATTTCTGATTCAACTAACCAGCACTTGGGACCACATTTACCTCTCCAGGACAGTCCAAGAAAGCCTGGCAAACTTCCAAACCTCAATGTCCTAATTAAAAAGGGAGGAGAGGAATACTTAGAAGAAAAGACCTGCTTTCTTCTCATTTTAAACAATATAAATCGGTTTCTTATTCCATTATTGGGGAGAGATTTCCATCAAAAAAGGAACAGGAAATATAAGAACCAGTGTTTTCCCCTTCACCAACAAGAAAATTCTTATTAAAATCCTTTTACCTCTTCTGTCCCTTGAAGGACACTTTAAAATCTATTTTGCAGACATGCTACATGAAATCTTAAGTATTATGTCTTTCACACAGGTAGAGCATCTTCTACATCCAACGAATATATATAGTACTGACATATAGGTGCCAGGCACTTTGACTTTTGGGTGCTAAACAGAAATAGTGAAAAATAAAGTATTTTCAAAATTTGAGAAGTCTTTAATCTCAACCTGGGAAGAAGAGAAAAAATGAGAGGCTGAATTTTCAAAACAAGACACTAAAGTAGAAAATAAGAGAGAAACACACATATCTTTAGATACTTCTAAACTTCAACTGAAGCTTATTCTAATTTCTTCAGTAAGGTAAGTGGGAAGGCAGGACAGATTACTAATCAGAAGATCACAAAGACTAGGGAACTTCAAGTATGCTTCTTTATCAACATATTTTATTTAAAGGAATAAAATCATATTAATGCCTCTAAAAATGTAGACTTTGTCTTGGAACTGAATTTACAAGACAACATGATGAATAAAGAAATACAAGGGTGTCTGGGTGGCTCAGCAGGTTAAGCCTCCAACTCTTGATTTTGCTTCAGGTCATGCTCTCAGGGTTCTGAGATCCAGCCCTGTGTTGGGGTATGCTTCTCTCCCTCTCCCTCTGCCCCTCCCCACCTCTCTCTCTAAAATAAATAAATCAATCTTTTTTTTTTTAAGGAAATATAAAAATCAAGTGAGATATCCTGACTTGCATACAGAAGTGCTCCCTACTAATCACTGCTTGATATTACAAAGCAACCACATCAACTCCTTAGTGCTAGGTAGTAAGGACATTTTAAAAAGTAAACCCTCTATAAATGCATTCATACTAAGTATAAAGAAACCATCTATTCATATTAGCACCCCTAATTGAATAAAACAATAAAATAATGTCCAGTTAGTCAAAAGAATATTTATAGATAACTAAAATTTTAAAAGAAAACAACAAAATCGGGTCAGAGATTTAAGTTACAAGAAAAGAATTTGAGAAAATCTAAGCTAGTTTTTAAAAGAGGTGTTGGTGGAACAAGGTTATTACTTCAAGTTACCAATATCTCTTCCTAGGCTAGAGCAATGGCTTCCCTAACTGATTTCTCAGCTTCTACTTCTATATCATCAAAGGAGTTCTTCATCCAGAAGTCAGAAACTTTTTTAAAGCAAACAAAATCAAGTCACTTGCCCAACTTAATGCTATTCAATGGTCTCCCACCACCCTATTCCTTAAAATAAAACTCAAACAAATCTTTCTTCTCCGGCCTTCCACAGTCTGGCTCCTCTTCAGCCTCAATTCACACCGGACAAAGAACAAACTCCTTTGGACCTTGACACATTCTTTCTACCACTCCCTCCCAATTTCAGACCCCTAAATGTTTGAGATAATGGAGTGGAGTTAAAACATTAAGAAAATGTTTTGAAAAATGCTTGAAAAACTTGAAGAAAAGTTACCAGATCGGGGCAAAATATCAACTCTAATTTGGAAATAGTTCTCAAACCACTGAGAACAGTTTGATTACATTTAGTAAGTTTTTAAAAAAATATGTATTTACCATCAAATTTTCCATTTCCACCAAACTACTGATCTCAAAAATAAAAATACTCAGTTATTTTTCTATGATATTTCTAATAGCCATTCTCCATCCCTCTAAAAAAGAAAGCTTTATTTGCTACTTGATTCCTAAGAGACAAAGGAAAGCCCTTAAATCTAATATCCTTTCTCTAAAAATCCCTAGTCACAATAATACAAAACATGCACTCTTCCTCCTAAACCCAAAGAAAGCTAAGCAAAAATTTCAGATAAACATACCAAATCAAATAAGTATCTGACTCTAGTTTGGTCACTGGCCTCTTAGTTATTAGTAAAACTATAAAAGTTATATTTATAAGTCACATTTGTCCCCTTTAAAGATAAAATCATCTATCCAGTATTTTTCAATAATTATCAAAGTTGTTTTAAGACACTGACTTGTCTGATGCTATAAAAGAGGAGTAGCAAGGATAATAAAATTAGATTAATAAACACATTTTTAATATCACAAAATATATTTAATCTAAATCTTCACATTTACAATTTTATTTATTTTTTTATAATTTTTTTAAGATTTTATTTATTTATTTGACAGAGAGAGATCACAAGTAGGCAGAGAGGCAGGCAGAGAGAGAGAGGGTGAAGCAGGCTCCCTGCCGAGCAGAGAGTCCGATGCGGGACTCGATCCCAGGACCCTGAGATCATGACCTGAGCCGAAGGCAGCGGCTTAACCCACTGAGCCACCCAGGCGCCCACATTTACAATTTTAAAACATTTCTTCCAAATGTAGCTTAAATCTTTACCATCTAAACTGAAAGAAAAAATTTTTTCTTCAACATTTTAATAGTCTTGCTATATTAATACTGCCCCAAATATAACAATTTTGTTCTATGCTAATTACCACAAAAGAATTATTTTAATAGTATCTCAATAGTATTTTCCCTCCACAACTTAATGCATTAAAGTATATATACCACAGGCATCAATTTTTACTGTAAGTATTCACATTTCTCTGTTTAACCAGTCAGTAGATAAGAAATAGGGCTTTCAAAGAATAAAAAAAGGGAGCATGATAAATTTATCACTAACAGTTTTAATCAAGGATCAAAATTACAGCAAAACAAAACAAAAGTTACAATAAGCCTCCTCCAGAAAGCTCTCACATAAACATCTGTACAGCCTATTACTTACATTCAGTACACAAATTTTATCACCCTAATATAATGTTCACTTGAAATGTCATGTTTACACTGAAAAGAAGCCATGGTTACTTCAACAATAACCAATAACTGATTGTTCTTTGTTATGTTAATGAGTAGTTTCTAATATGCCATCACCTACATCTCATTAATGAAACCAGAAAATCTGTTCATTTAGGCTAACAGTAAAAGGAACTTTTTCTGTTCAGGAGTGTGACAGAAAACCTTGGAAAACACCAAATGATTTACTTTTAAATACAACAGTGGAAGAGAGTGAACACGTTGATAGACCTGTGCTTATGTTCTGTAAGTTAAATATCTTGAAAAAGAATTCTGTTAGCCCACCTTGAATGGCATTTTACCATTTCTTCAACATTCTCCCTCCTAGAGAGGTTTATAACCATCTAAAGAACAAAGATCTACAGAACCCTAACAATTATTGGGCTATTCGCAGCCTGTATTTGTAAAACATTTAAACATAAGGCAAAAATACTTACTAATGAGCCACTGAACGATACCTATAAAACAAGATTCAAAGATGTTCTAATATAGGGCACTTTTTTCCCAAGTTAAAAGCTACTTTCCCAAAGCCAGAAACAAAGGTCACAGCTAGCCAGTGTTTAGGTTCAGATCAACCCTTGGAACAGAAGTCTGAGATCAAGATGTGTAGCAGAAAAGCAAAGGAATTCAGAGACACAGAGACTTTAATAATAATGCTACTACTGTTACCCCTTTCCATACTCAGTGATGTATTTGTGCACTGAGGAGGCTAAGAAGGGACAGGAGCAACCAGACAGAAGAAAAGGATGGAGACAAAAAGCAGTTGAAAGGACATGGGCAACAACTGCACCCACCATAGTTGTTCTCAGTTAAGCAGCTGGCTGGCCGCTGACTCAGGGGTCAACAATTCTAATCCCTGGCCTTCCACTAAGTCTGAAGACCAATTCCTGTTGGAATTCACACACCCTCCTCCTGTTTAGCACTTATACCCACCTGCCCCAATTTTTAGTGAAGAACAATTTTGCTTTTTAAAAACAAATTAAGAATGGGAACAACTGCAATGAAACTTTGAACCCACAGGAACTTACATATCTTTAGGTATTAAAAGCCTCCTAAGTCTAATGAAGAGAATGACAGCGATAGGCTGATGAGAATTATGTCCTAGCTGCCACACAATCCAAGATTCATCTTTAATAATAGAATTTTTAAACATAAATAAGCATTTATAGCATATTCCTAACACTTGAGGAGACATTTTGGGGTAAATACCTAAGAGAAATGTCAGCACAGCTGTAAGGACAGAACACTTCAAATTTTCAGTTTTTTGCATACTCTGGTACTTAGAAATTTTAAATTTTTTACAAAGTGTCTCACTCATTTTTATCATTATTTCATTCAGTAAAAAGGTAAACAAAGGAGAAGAGAGACCAAAAAAATGACACATTACAAGAAAAACAGAAATAACAAACAGACCACTCAAATGAAAAACGGGGAGGGGGGGTGGATCAAAACCAGGATTTTTCATGGGAGTGAAGGTATTATACCCTTTCGAGAGGTGAGACCTAATGTTGTAGAGGATGCCTGTAGCAGCAACCAGAACTGGACAGAGTAACTCTCAACCATTTTTCTGAACAGAAGTAGAAGACATTGCCTCTGCATCCTATTTTCTGCTTTCCTATTTATTTTGCCACATAATCTTAACAGTCTTCACCAATGGACTATAACATTTTTGGATCCCTGAAACTAAATAAGGAAGGGTGAGAAGTATAGACTCCTTTTAGAGCCACCTATGTTCTATGATTTTCTTTTTTTAAAAAATGTTTTCTGTAATACTAATATTTGTTGTGCTTTAACCAGCAGGATGGGTTTGTCCCCTACTCTGACATCTGTGTTATCATCATTTTGAGTCTCTAGGGAAAACACACACACACACACACACACACACACACACCTCTGAAGTGCAACATTTTTATGTTCATTTTCAAGCTGGAAGCATACCTAATTTATGCCATGCAGCCAGTGCCTACAATTGAGGCAACCAGAAACTCAGCAGTGTTTCTAAAGGGGGAAACAAAATGCTGATTTTTGGATCTCAAACCACACCTACTAAATCAAATTAAAAGTGTGCTATCTGTTATGCTGCATTTTTAATAAGCATTTCTATATATTATGTGTAGGTATGAGATACAAAAATAACAATTGTTAAAGCCTGAAACACCATATCTAACAAAGAATAGACATTTGATAATAATCTGCTCCCTCTGGAAATAAGAAAATGCAGAATTATATTTTATCATTCCCAGAAGGTACCCTACCAGTAGGGGTAGCTTTTTGTTCCAGGTTGGTATCTTCTGTTTGTTCATAGCAAAGAGTATCAAAGGTAGACTTCAAATAATCCCTAAACAAGATTTCTATTTAAACAATGAAGAGTCACAGAAATTACTTTTAAAAATTATTCCTACTAATGTTAATTCTTACTAATGTTAATATTACTAACATTAAACACTTTAAGCCTCTATATTTTTAAAAGATTTTATTTATTTATTTATTTGACAGAGAGAGAGGAGAGAGATCACAAGTAGGCAGAGAGGCTGGCAGAGAGAGAGAGAGGGAAGTAGGCTCCCTGCTGATCAGAGACCCTGATGATGCAGGACTCGATCCCTGGACTCTGAGATCATGACCTAAACTGAAGGCAGAGGCTTAACCCACTGAGCCACTCAGGCGCCCCTAAGCCTTTATATTTAAAAATAAGAATGAACATTAGTTTTTCCTTCGAATTATTACTCACTTGATTTGAGTATCTGTAATCCTGCTTAGCCTCTATGCAACTTACAAAAGCAAAATATTAAATGGAGATGAGAGAGATGAAAAAAACTTATTTTGTACATAAGAAATCTGGAATCAAATACTTAATAAGACCTGTCATCTACCAAGACTCACCCAGTACAGAAATCATGACTGATTTACAGCTGAGAGTCACTGTCTATATATACATATAAAATACACATTATATATTACAATGTATTCATATTTAGTATGTATTATATGTTATGACCTATAGAGGTCTAAAATTAATTATCTTTTTACTTAAACTGATTTTTACAAAGATATCTTACATGATTCTCACAGCAATCCTACCAACTCCAACTGTAGACTTCTAATACAATCAGAAGATTCACACTTGAACCAAAACATATCTTAGAATCATCCAGTACATCATGTCCAGTGCTTCTCAAACTGGATGTGGTGTGGAACAGTTACAATTGAGTGCTACATAAAACTTCCTTAGCTTTACCCAAAGAGATCAGTTCAGTGGGTCTACAGTAGAGCTCAAGGATCTGCATTTTTATCCAAGTACTCAAAGTGATTCTAATGCTGGGAGGACCTCAAACCACAGTTTGAGAACCATGAAATAATTCAATCCCAACTGAGTCCCAAAAATGAAGTGATGAGGTCATTATGTGGTGGAATTGGGACTCAATCCCAGACTTTGGCTCATTTTCACTATACACACCATTCACAAAACAAGACTTAGAAAGTCTTTCTTCACTTAATAGGAATTCTGTGTAAAGAAATTGTCTATTAATCAAGAGGTTTCAAAGCTGAACTCTGAAAACTGCATTAAGGAGTCACAGTTTAGAATATTTGTTATAAACATGTATTCCAAGAAAACACTACAGTAATTCTTCTTCCTCCATCTGGTATTTTAAACTAAGAGAAATAACAGGAAGATCATACCAGTCAAGGTCACTACGTGCATACTCATTTAATCCATATATGTCAATGAAGTAGATACTATTTCTGCCCATGCTATGGATGAAGAAACTAACACTTGGGTGTCTGGAATTTGCCAAGGAATATAAAATTCAATGGTCAGGCCAAACTGACTAAAGTTAAAAGTATAAGCTTTTTTTTTTTCTTTAAAGATTTTATTTATGTATTTGACAGAGAGACAGTGAGAGAGGGAACACAAGCAGGGGGAGTAGGAGAGGGAGAAGCAGGCTTCCTGCCAAGCAGGGAGCCTGATGTGGGGCTCAATCCCAGGACCCTGGGACCATGACCTGAGCCTAAGTCAGACACTCAAGGACTGAGTCACCCAGATGCCCCAAAATATGAGCTCTTAACAACACTCTCATACTGTAACCAATGTCCCTATCACTAAGTGCTCTTAATTACTGCCTAAGCAATAAATTTTGATCTAGTATTCCACATAATCTTCCATTGTTCCCAAGTCACCAAGAACTCTGTCCAGTTCTTATCTCACAAAATCAATCCTTTACCTCAGACCCTTCCTCTCTATTATATTACAGTATATCAACCCCCCCCAACTGCTACCCACATTTTATATGCTGACCCCAATAGTTTCTCTTGGATGTCATTATGAGTAACTACTGCTCTCCAGTAGTACACACCTTAGGCTAAAAAGCCCCTAGCTAGGAAGGAGGTTTTCTTTAAAATAACTATTTTATTCCTCTTATAGAATACTGTCCACTGCCACATCCTGCCATTTCCTATATTTATTTTTTCTTTTGAATCTTTTTTTCTTATCTTCCAGATGATTTCCCCACCATCTACCAAAAAAAGTTGTTTCACACTAGTTTCTCAATCTCTCTCCTGAAATTACATACCATTTCATACAGAATTCCCTGAACTAAGTTTATCTTAAGAGATTCATGTTCACTCATCTTATGCCTTCACCAATTTCCTGGCATTACCATACTTTCACCAAACACTCTACACCTGAGCTGATATAGCAGCCACTAGCTATATGGTTACTGAGCACTAAAAAATGTAGCTAATCTGAACTGAGATATGCCGTAACTATAAAACATACACTAGATTTCAAAGACTTAGTACCAAAAAAACTCATCAATAATTTTCATATTGATTACATGTTGAAATACTTGTGGGGCGCCTGGGTGACTCAATGGGTTTAAGCCTCTGCCTTCAGTTCAGGTCATGATCCCAGGGTCCTGGGATCGAGGCCCGCATCTGGCTCTCTGCTCAGCAGGGACCCTGCTTCCTCCTCTCTCTTTGCCTCTCTGCTTACTTGTGACCTCTGTTAAATAAAAATAAATTAATTAATTTAAAAAAAAGAAATAATACTTGTAATATACAGAGTTAAAGTATGTTATTAAAGTTAATTTCATTTAGAGGGTTTTGCTTTGATTTGTACTTTTTTCCATTATTTTTTATTTTTTTTAGAGAGAACATGAGCATGAGTTGGGGGGAGGGGCAGAGAAAGATCTCAAGTAGGCTGCACACTCAACACAGAGTCCAATGTGCGGCTTAATATCATGTCCCCGAGATCATGACCTGCGCTGAAACTGAGACTCGAATGTTTAACCAATTGAGCCACCTAGGTGCCCCTTTTTGTACCTTTTTTAATGTGGCCTCTAGAAAATCTAAAATTATATTTTGTAGTTCACAGCTATGTTTTGCATTATATTTACTTTGGAGTACTGCTTTATACAGTCCACAATCCTGAGCCTGACTGGCCCAATGCCCATATGACACCTTTTTAAAATATACCCACTCTCTCTGTTCAACCATCTTCTCAAAGCTGTATCAATTAGTTCATCCCATTTAAAAAAATCTAAAACAATATTTCATCACAAATTGTACACATGTGCATTTCAAGGAACACCACCTAGAAATGACATTACCATGAATGTCTCCAAAGTGGGAACTGCAAGTTAGGTGTTAAGTGAATGAGCTATTCAAAGGCAAATAAATTACCCTACCTGTCCTCTTGAAACTTTTCTTATTGCCTTGAAACTTTTTGCCTTCTTATTGCCTTGAAACTTGAAACTTTTCTTATTGCCTTCTCTCCCAAGAAGCCAAGGCAATGCTACCTCTAACAAAAGAGAAAGGAAAACTCTAGAAACTATAGAAAGACAAATAATAACTTATATCACTAGAAGGAAAAGGAGCGAAAGACGTTTTTGTTGAGAAATAGTCTGCAAATATAAAGTACAACAAAATGTAAGCTATTAATGCTTTAAATCAACTATTCAACGTGTCAATTATCCAGAGAACCCAACTTTCCATTAAGACATAATAAGAAATGCTTTTTGCATCAATGTACATTTTATTTTTAATTAGGCTTTACATAATTATGTTTTATGTGGGGAAAAAATAATGTATGACCCCTTTTCGATACATGCAAAACATAGGTGAGACACATTTTAGAAGTTAGCTATCAATCATTAAAATTTTACTGTGGTACATTATATACATACAAAAACATGGGCTCTATGTTTTCAACGTGAATTCAGAGGAGTTGGAATGGAAACTATGTGATCATGTATGCCACTTATATGGGGCAAAAAAAACACAAAAAACAAAAACCTTGCATCAGAGAACAAGCAAGCTCCACCACTAAGAGTCCCCATTACAGGCACTCAACAAATTGTTTTTCACCTACTTGCACCAAAGACCAACAAACAAACAAAATCAAGTGTGAAGATATGTAAACAGGAGGAAGTTAATAAGGGAAAGAGCAGAAAAATTAAGATGTGAACTTGAAGAAGAACAAGAAGGCAATGTGAGCAGCAATTTAAGATGTCCCAAAAAGCAGGAGGCAAGTTTTTCTTTAAAATGAAATCTTAACAGATGGCTAAGTAGGGGACTTAGTCCTCAGAATATTTATAAGATGAGTTCTTCTGTATATATCTGCTCAATTCCACTGACACTAAAGGCTTAAAAGTAGCTATTTCATGCTTTTGCTTATTAGAACTTACCTGAAGCAGACAGCACAGCTTTTACTTTTAATCTCCGCCACAAAATATTGGTATGTTATCTGTAAAACTGATTCATAATTAAACATATCATATATATGTTATCATACAAGCACACAGGCTAGATATTTGTAAATTTTCCTATGAGGGATAACATACAAAATTCTTATTTAAATAAAACCCTGATTTAAAAAGCTGACCAAATTAAATTATTTACTGATGTTCCTTAAGGTCTTTAGAATTTAAGAATTAGAATTCAAAAGTGACTAGCAGAAAATAAGTAAAAGAAAAAGCGTATTTATTAATTTAATTAGTAATAATGTACTGAACTTGGCATTTACTCAATATTAACCAAAAGCAAGGAAAAAATGTCTTCCTAACAAATTTTTATTAACATAAAAATTCACAAGTATAAGAACCAGACTTGTGACATAGCAGGGGAAACACCTTCCAAGGGATGAGCTTTGAGTACCAACCATCAGACAATAACCATATCTAAGTACTCAGAACACTCAAAACATTAGAGAAATATACCACAAGTCTTCTTTTTTCCCCCTTGGGGAATCTACAATCCATTCTGCATATCAATCGAAAGTTTAGAAATTATTTGATAAAAGACCTCAATGCGAGGCAGGAATCTATCAAAATCCTAGAGGAGAACATAGGCAGTAACCTCTTCGACACCGGCCACAGCAACTTCTTTCAAGACATGTCTCCAAAGGCAAAGGAAACAAAAGCGAAAATGAACTTTTGGGTCTTCATCAAGATCAAAAGCTTCTGCACAGCAAAGGAAACAGTTAACAAAACAAAGAGGCAACCCACAGAATGGGAGAAGATATTTGCAAATGACACTACAGACAAAGGGCTGATATCCAAGATCTATAAAGAACTCCTCAAACTCAACACACACAAAACAGATAATCTTGTCAAAAAAATGGGCAGAAGACATGAACAGACACTTCTCCAAAGAAGACATACAAATGGCTAACAGACATATGAAAAAATGTTCATTATCATTAGACATCAGGGAGATTCAAATCAAAACCACAGAGATACCACCTTACACCAGTTAGAATGGCCAAAATTAACAAGACAGTAAACAACGTATGTTGGAGAGGATGTGGAGAAAGGGGAATTCTCTTGCACTGTTGGTGGGAATGCAAGATGGTGCGGCCACTTTGGAAAACAGTATGGAGATTCCTCAAAAAATTAAAAATAGAGCTACCCTATGACCCTGCAATTGCACTACTGGGTGTTTACCCCAAAGATACAGATGTAGTGAAAAGAAGGGCCATCTGTACCCCACTGTTCATAAAAGCAATGGCTGTAGTCGCCAAACTGTGGAAAGAACCAAGATGCCCTTCAACGGACAAATGGATAAAGAAGATATGGTCCGTATACACTATGGAGTATTATGCTTCCATCAGAAAGGATGAATACTCAACTTTTGTATCAACACGGACAGGACTGGAGGAGATTACGCTGAGTGAAATAAGTCAAGCAGAGAGAGTCAATTATCATATGGTTTCAATTACTTGTGGAGCACAAGGAATAACATAGAGGACACTGGGAAATGGAGAGGAGAACTGAGATGGGAAAATCAGAGGGGGAGACAAACCATGAGAGATTGTGGACTCTGAGAAACAAACTGAGGGTTTTGGAAAGGAGGGGAATGGGGGGTTGGGTGAGCCTCTTGGTGGGTATTATGGAGGGCACATACTGCACAGAGCACTGGGTGTGGTGCATAAACAATGAATTTTGGAACACTGAAAATAAATAAAATAAAATGAAAAAAATTAGAAGTTATTTAAAGTAATTTGTGTGCTTATTTGTAAACCAAATACATGAGAAATGTGAGAATTTCATGAGGAATGTGACGATTTAAGGGGATATATAGAATTTAAAGATTAATTAGAAAAGGTTTCATAGAAAAAGTTTATGGAAAAGATTGATAGCTGTATTTAGAAAAGTAAAGATACCTGATCATCTAAAGAAGGAAAAGGATAGTCAGGGAAAAAGGAGGACCCATATGCAGAAACCAGTCTGTACTGAGAAGTAATGAAAAAGGAAGCTCATTCTTTAAAAGGGAAGAAGGAAGAAGGGAGTCAGTGGAGAAAGAAATGAGAAAAATCAGGGTAAACGGTTCTTGCAACTAAAAGACTTGATATGATAATTACCTATGATATTCAGAGTCACAGTTTATAAATTAGGTCAGAGGGTGTAAAGGGTAAAACTCTATCCTAGGTAGCCAACAAGGTACTAGAAAGGCCAAAGAACTGAATAAACTATGGTACCTGCTCTCAAGTTGCAAACAAGAAAAATCAGAAATGGCTTATTAAATTCAGCATTCTGGCAAGGTATACTTAGAGACATTCAGAAGCACAGATAGGTAGATTTGTTTGAAATGAAAGGTACGTTTTTGATTAAAGAAGTAGAAGAAATGACCAAGGAGAATATTAAATGGAGGAAGAAATAGGCCAACACTGAATGTTGATGTGATGCTATACGAGAGTACCACAATAACTAACAGGTCTAAATATTAAAGGTGTCCATAATTATTCTTGAGACATTTTCACTCTACTTTTTTTTGCTTTGAAGAGTACACTCTTACTCTCATACCCTCCACCCACACCTATACCCTCCCCCCCACATACCCCTCACCTAACCTCTTCTTGAACAGCTTGTAATACCCTCACATCGTACACATACCTTCCTCTTACAGGCCCTTACACACCTTCATAACTCATACACCCTCACATCTTCTCCTCTCACAGAAACCCACAACCTCCACACCCCCACAGCTCTCACATCCCCCACACTCACCCTTTCCCACATTCCCAAGCACATTCATACCACATTCAACGCAAGTATGTCCAATATCTGTATCTTAGTTCATGTCCCTACACTCACCTCTCAACCCCCTCCAGCAACACACACACACACACAGACACACACAACTTTCCCAACTATCTAAATTTTAGTTGATCTTTCAAGGTCCACTGAAGTCCCATATTTACGAAGCTTTCCAGGCTACTTTGCCTCCTGATGATTTTTCTTGGTCTGAATTTCTTAGTTACTCAGCTAGTATTCAGCTGGTTTCTCAAGCAATTCAGCATTTAAATATAAACTATATTGTAACATTTACTGTTGATTTATATATAGAATTTCTCCAACTAGAGCATAAGCAGAGACCACAGCTTTCTGTTTTCTCTACAGGAAACACAATACAGGGCATGGGACGCGAGAGTGCGCACACGCATGTGCACACACACACCACCCCTTCTGGATTTTAATCTAAGATTGTCTAATAGCTCCCCAAATACATTCAATCCCTGGATTTCCTTCTGCAATCTCCCAATATCATATTTAAACATGTAACTAAGAGGGTCTTTGCAGTCATAAACTGGACAACGCCTTAGGGACAAAAGGCAAGAATGAACAGTGTCCCTTATGAATGAAGCAAAATCAATTTTAACATTTTTACAAATAACCTGGAAAAGTATGTGTAGAGCAGAACTTTCAGACTTAAGAGATTTCAACAAGCAATTCAAGGAAGCAAACTACCATGCCAAAAGTGAGAAATTTTAACAAAGTTTTTTAAAGGGTATAAAAATGTAATACTAGAATATTTTCTAATATTAAAGGAAGAATATATTAACTATTTTAATTTACCCATTTAATAACTGATTATCCCTGAGGGAAAAACATCTAGAAGTCATGAAGGTTTGCTTTTAATGATATTAAAAGACAGTGACAGAAAGTACTGATCTAAGTACAAAGGGCAGTATCTTATAATCTTTAGGAAAGGCATAAAAAATTAAAAAAAAAAACCAAAAAACTAGAAATTACTAAAACCCTGAACAAAGGACAGGTTATCTACATTTGATATTTCAAGAAGATATAGGGCCTTTCCTCAAAATTCAAGAGCTGGTGTTACTTCCCAGTTTAACAGTCCACAAGGGTTACTATAGGGGAAAAAAATCTTAAAGCACACCTAGGACTCCATTTCATCTGTATTCACCTTATTTTTCTAACCCTATCTTCCCTTATATTTTCTACCTCTTCTCTCCTGTTTAAAAGGGGTATTCAGCATATCTATAAATATTATAGCTACTTCCTCAATGCTCTTGCATATGCTGGCCACTCTGTATAGAACCTTTTTCCCCATCAAAGGCCAATGGGATTATACTTGGTGAAATCCTACCATTCTTCCCAGGGCAGGTCAAAGGCCACTACTTCCACTTTTTATGTCTAATCATTAAACATAAGCTGAGCACCTACCTACCTACTCCAGCAGCACTGAGCCAGGCACCAAGAATTCAGAAAGGAATTAGACAAACCCTTTACAGATCTAATGTGAAAAGAGAAAATATCAATAATGTATGAAGTACAACAATAACTAAATCAGTAAGATGGTACGGAAACACAGAATGGAGTACCTAACAACTTCCTAGGGGAGGTCCTACAGGAACTGCAGGAAGCACAAAATGAGCGGAGTTTGGAGGCAAAATCAAAGTATATGGGGAGAGGGGAGATATCAGAAGTTTTTTTGTGTCACAGGATCAAGGTAAGAGACAATGAGTAGCAGGAAATGAAGCTAGAGAGAAACAGTCCCAGGGGCTACTGTATGTCATGTTAAAAAGTTTGGCCTTCATCCTGTGTAGGTGATAAGTCAGTGCAGGGGATTTAAGAAGGTGAGTGTCGGGTCAGAACTGCACATTCATGACAGATCTCTTAGTTTCTGTAGTCTCCATGGTTCCCAGCAAATTGTGTGGAAGACAGGTTTTCTTTTTCCTTGGTGCTTTTTTGTTTGCTTTGTTTGGTGGGGGGTTAGGGGGACTGCCCATTTAAGAGTCCAGGGAAGGATGGTAACGGTAGAACACTCTGGTAATGGAAAAGGGCAAGCAAGAATAGATTCAAGAAGTATTCAGGAGATAAAAATTTACAGGATTTAGTAATTTCATGTACTTGGAAAAACACTAAGAAGTGCTGAAGATGGCACCCAAGTTTCTGGTTCCAAAAGGTTTAAATGTTAATCTTCCCCCTTCTATAATCTCTCTCCTGAACCAACTCCTTAAGCACATAACATCTCAACTCGTTACATGTCTTTATACCCCTTCTCAGCTTACATTTTTTAAGAAGTTATGGACCACAGCTGAACCCACTTCCTCATCTACATTTCACTCATCTTCCACAATGGTTCTTATCTCTCCACCATTCCACTGAAATGTCTCTTGCTAAAGTTACAAATAATCTCCAAACTGACAAATAAGGCTCTGTCTTATTTGGTCTCTCTGGCACTGCTAAATATTCCCTCTATCTAGATTTCTTACAATGACACTACATTTGTTTCCTTCTACCTCCTGACCACATCTTGGTCTCCTCTACAAGCTCTTCCTTATCCTCTTCTCCCTACCTTGAAAATGTTAGTATTCCCCAGTTTGATCTTTAGAACTCTTTATTCTTCCTTCTGCCTACCTGATTTCATGCTTATACATCTATTAGCTGAAAACTAAAATCTCTCTCCAGCTAAGATCTACATCATCAACTACTTATTTGATATCCCTGTCAGGATAAGCTACAAGTACTTTTTGACCCTTCAAAATGGCCCTTCACAGCCTTCAGCATGAAGTTAACACTCTGGCACAAAACAAGCCCTTCATGATCTGATCCCTGTCCACCTCTGCAGACTCATCACTGAGCCCATCACTGCTCCATGCCCCACGTCTTGTGATCTAGGTCTCATGAACTAACTCCAGTTCCTCAGAGATGTAATAATGATCTATGTCCATGTAGAAGTTATTTCCTCTGCATGTGTCTGGCTATTCTTGGCCCCTTTGGTACCTTTCTATTGCAAGTACAGGGACAGGCAGCACAAATTCACAGGAATTTGTTAGAAATGTAGAACCTCAGGCCTGACTCCAAATACACTGAATCAAAAACCTGCATTTTTAATATTATCTCCAAATGATTTATATGCATATTACAGCCTGAAAAGTATTGCTTTATTTTATCAAAACCATTATTACAATATACAACAGGTTAACACAGAAAAGGATAAATCTAACACGTTACTTCCAGAGTCTTAATCTAAATTATTCCTTTACACACACTGCTTTTGACTGGGTAGTAATGGACTTTGTTATTAACTCTCCACTCCTTACAATCTCTTCTCTCCCTCTGGATTTAGTGCTCAATACTATTTTGCTGGTCATGCCATTGGCTCCACTGAAAGATGCTCACTCTCTGTCCTGAGGCTGTATGTTCTCAGACCTTGGAGGCTTCCATAATAGGCTGTCTCAACACCAGGATGCATACCCACCAGACCTGTCAAAGACAACAAAAAATATTTCTCTCACTCTGTCCCCCTAGTGAACTCCTAATCGTCCTTCAAAAACACTTTAAGCATCTTTGAGGGAAAATATTACCTGACTCTCTCCACACTGAATTTAGGCCACCTTTTTCAGCAGTCCCAAGGGACTCTAATATAGATAGAATGTGCTGCATAATTGCTACTTTACCAATCTCCATTCCCCAACAAAACTGTGAGTTTTCTAGGGTAAAGGCTATGTCTTATTCATCCCCATATTCCCAGTTCTGACATATATTTAACGTTTACTGGATAACTAAAAAATAAGTCTGGAGCTCAAGATGGAGATCAAAGTAAGAGATTTAATTCAGGACATCTACATTTACTTAAAAATGAGAAATGGAATTACTTCAGCAGGGAAGGATATGTAGATTAAGAATTCTATAAGGATTTAACTCTTGAGGAACACAAAACTAAAAGGATGAGCAGATTGAGTATTGAGGTAGTGAGGGGGCTTTAGTCAGAAAAACGGGGAGAATAAAGGAACAAAAGAATTTCAAGCACAGGTAGACAATAACATCAAGGTTACGGGAAAGTCAAGTAGTAACCGAATATAGGTAAGAATCATTTAGATTAGGCAATTAGAAAATCATTAATCTTTAAGGGAATTATTTCACTTACCTCAGGATGACAATGGGTTGAAGAGAAAACAAAAAGTACAGATAGGAGGCCGAAGTAGGATAGAAACCTTTACAGAACTTGGACAGTGAGAGGAAAAAGAGAGACCCTTTCACATTAATTTGCTCAAAAAATACTAACCATTGGAATGCAATGATAAACACAGAAGGCAATAATTCCTATCCTCATGGTGTTTTTACTGTAGCAGCACTAAATTCAGGAAGAAACAAAGCCAAGAAGGACTCAAAAAGATTAGACCAATCTGAATGGCATCCCATACCTAGTAAGGTCCTAAAAGATAACCAAAGCCCCCCCGCCCAACTCCAAAAAAGGAGAGACAGAAATGACCCTTAGTGCCTACCATCATAATTTTAGTAATTGTGTCAAATGTTTTTGTATTACATTTTAAGTTTCAAAATGTGTATTATGTTTTAGAGTATTAAGGTTTATCATTCCAAAATGACTATTCCTTAAACAAAGACTTCATATTTCTTTTACAGCCTCCATAGTACCTGGCATACTAAGAAGCACACAGCAGGTACCCTTTAAATGTTGGCTGAGTTCAATTATAGCAAAACAGATAAAGGATATGACAATATTCGTTTTTCTATAAATTCAGTCACTTCAATTCAAACCAAATCCTTATGGATTTATTAGTTTTGACTACTCATTTGTCACCTTTTATTCATTCTTCCTAATAAAAGAAACCAGAATAAATAAGGGATTTCCTTTTCTTCCTATTCTCTTCATCATCTTTCACTTTTCTGCAGGCTAACCTATAATTTAGAAGTTATAATAACAGAAAAATTAAGTTCTTAGATTTTGCAAAACAAAGTATGTGTTTTATCTTTTTATCAATCTGTCTTAATATGAATGTGGGCAAGGGAACCACAAATCCAAATGCCAGAACCATTCAGACTTACCTAATATGTTCCTTCGCACTCACCCAGCATAGGTAACAGGCACCAAGTGAGCAATTAACCACTACTACCATTAAATTATTTTCCAAATATTAGTCAAAAAGAATCTGGATTTGTTTTCTTCTACCCAAGGAAATTTCAATTAATTCATCCTCTCTGAATCAAAGTATAATCATTTTTAAAAGATGCATTTACTTTGATCCTTTCATTCACTAATTACTCAAGTAGTGATCAGAGCAAATGAATTCTGACCTCGTTGTGACTCTGGCTCATTGTATAGACAAAAGGAACAACTTCTGATCCTTAGTCTTTAAACAGCTATGGACTTCTACTTAAGAGGTGGAGAAAGCTCTACTTTATCAGCTTACAGGAACCACAGTAAGCCATCAAAAACTCAATTTGATAACTCAGCGTTGTTTCCTACGCCATAGGTTTTAATGGGTAACAGCAACACCAGCTACTGTCAAGGTGAGAACATGGGGCAGGAACCTTGGCAGAACAGGTTCAAAGAAAATCACACTGCACCGGAATTGGTAACTTCTATTTTAATACACACTTCAAAATTGACTCAACAGAAAGAATAGATTTAAGCCCTGTAGACCAACGTAACATACTTTGGCTCTGCGATTTATTTAGTTATGTGACCTTAGGCAAATCACTGAGTCTCAGGTTCTTCATCTATAAAATGGGAATAATATCTATCTTGTAAGGTGAGGCACACACATCATCACTAAAACTTAAAAGCACTTAGCCCAGGGCATACAATAAGTGGTGGCTATTAATAATGGCAGCTTTAACAAATGTTAATCGTTAATAATATTACCGTTCTGCATAATGACTGAGCTGTGACATAACTTGTTCCAATTTGACCAAAGAATTTAATAATGTAAAATTCTGGCACATGTGTAATGGGACTCACCTATTAGTGACCCATTAGGAAAAAATTTTTATCCATTCTCAATCAAAAGTAAAAGTGATTGAGAAAAGAACATCTGCAGCAATCAAAGGCAGGATTTACCCACAGCAACAATTAACATATGTGGATTTGTGGTTGCCATCAAGCAAGCTATCAAGCAAAGAGCAAAACAACTTCTGCCCTAGAATTAGAGCTCACTTTGGTGTTTTTTACTGCTGTATCGCTACTTCCAGCTCCCTACTTCCTCACCAACCATGGATTTCTCAAAGTGTAGTACAAGGATTATTTACAAAACAACTACTTCTATAAATGATTGTAAAGATTTCCCCCACTAAGGATGGGAAATGGCACAGGATGATGAGAAAAAAGTTATCAAGCATTCTTTACTTTTACAAAAGAACACTGAACTTAAAATGAGGCTTTATGTACTAGCTCCACTGATTAGTGAATTCAAGCAAATTCCGTTATCACAGGGTCTGACTTAAACTAAAAAACAAAACATGAAAGATATCTCAAACAGGTTCAGATAGGATTAAATAGTAACATACATGAAATCACTTAGAAAATTAGAAAACACATATAAATGGAAGTTATCTTCCAAGAAATGTTGATACTCAAATACTGAAAAAAATCAAGTAAGATACACTTTTGGAAATTTCATTTATTCCCCCTACCACACTCACTTTCCTTTTGTCTTCATCTCATTTTTGAAAGATTTTGAGGTACTGCCCTTTGGGAATATACTACTGAATGACACACTACTCCATTCTATTTTATAGTTTTCTGAAAAGATCCCCCCAGACCTCTACATAAAATACCACCAAATTACATAATTGAAAATGTTAGTACTCTTCCCTGATAAACCAAATGATATTCTAGATTTAACCAGAGTCCAATAAATATATAACTATTATAAATAAACACTATTGTATCCTGAACAGGATGGCCATCTGCAAAAGTAGTTTCTCACTAAATATACCAGAATTCCCTCAATTTTATAATTACTACACTGTACTTGTTCATGTTCAATAAATAGTTCAAGCTAGACACTGCTAGACAGAAAACAGTAAGCAACAGCAGCTGCAACTTTTTGAGACTTAATTTTATAGCAGTTTTAAGTTCACAACAAAATGAAAGTACAGAGTTTTCTCATATACCCCTTGACCCCACACATGCATAGTTTCCTGCATTATCAACATCACTAGAATGCTTTATTTGTTACCAAGGATGAACCTTGACACATATCTGAATCACCCAAAACCCGTAGTTTACCTTAGGGTTTTACTCTTGGTGTTGCATATTCTATGGGTTTGGACAAATGTATAATGACACACATCCATCATTAGAGTATCGTAGAAGAGTATTTTCACCATCCCCCAAATCCTCTGTGCTTTGCCTATTCATCCTTTCCACCCCAGGTAACCACTGATCTTTTTACTAGTCTCCATAATTTTGCCTTTTCCAAATGTCATACAGTTGGAATCATATAGTATGTAGCCTTTCTAGATGGGCCTCTTTCACTCTGTAACATGTATTCAAGCTTCCTCTGTGTCTTTTCATGACTTAACGGCTCTTTTCTTTTTAGTACTAAATAATATTCCACTGTCCAGATGTACCACCGTTTATGTATCCATTCACCTACTAAAGGACATCTTGGTTCTTCCAAATTTGGGCAATTATGGATAAAGCTGTAAACATCCATGTACAGGTTTTTGTTTGGACTTTAGTTTTCAATTCCTTTGGGTAAATACCAAACAGCATGACTGCTGAATCCCATGGTAAAAGCATGTAAAAAACGACCAAAGTACCTTCCAAAGCAGCTGTGCCATTCTGCATTCCCAATAAATGAGAGCTCATATTGCTCTACATCCTTCCCAGAATTTGGTGGTGTCACTATTCCAGACTTTGAACTTTTTAATAGGTATTAGTATTGTCTGTTTTAATTTGTATTTGCCTGATGACTTATGATGTAAAAGCATCATTTCATATGCTTCTTTACCATCTGTACATCTTCTTTGTCAGGTGTCTGTTAAGGTCTTTGTTCCATTTCTAAATCTGGTTGTTTGTTTTCTTCTTATTGAGTTCTAAGAGTTCCTTATTTTGGACAATAGTCCTTCATCAGATATTATCAAATATTTTTTTTTAAAGATTTTATTTATTTATTTATTTGACAGACAGAAATCACAAGTAGGCGGAGAGGCAGGCAGAGAGAGAGAGGAGGAAGCAGGCTCCCCGCTGAGCAGAGAGCCCGATGCGGGGCTGGATCCCAGGACCCTGGGATCGTGACCTGAGCCGAAGGCAGAGGCTCTTTAACCCACTGAGTCACCCAGGCACCCCCAGATATTATCAAATATTGCAAATATTTTCTACCAGTCTTATCTTTCAACTATTGTTTCTGAGTTATTTACAATGCTTACTACATGCCAGATACCATTCAAAGCACTTAATGTATATTAACTCATCTACACATTATAACAACTGTATAAAAGAGTACTATCATTATCTCCATTTTCCAGATGAGAAAAATAACTTGATCACAGAGCTAGAAAATAATGGAGCCAAAATACAAAACCAGGCGCTCTGGCTCCAGTGCTCTTAACCTACACTGAACACCAAGCACTACACTGAAAGAATCTAAAAGAACTCACAGTCAGCTGATGTAGATGGGCACATTAACAAGCAATTCTAATATAGAATATGGTAAGGAGTACCACAGGGGTAACCAAGAAGGATAAAAATATTAAGTCCAAGTCTTCAGATATTACCTGTTGAAACTTATTCTATATAAATTAGTAATTCCCACTGTAAAATCAAGACCTCCAAACCAGCTTGAGAAAGATTAGCATATTTTACAGGGTTTGTCACCTTTCCATTCAATTAACCAGGTATCTACCTGTCTGCTAGGTTTCCTTTTCTAGTTAAGAACAATAGCCTTCCAATCAATCTTTTTCTTCCCAAGACAACTCCAAATCAAATTAGAGATCAAAATTTGCATAAACTAGTTTTCACCATATTTGCTAACAAAGTATATAAGAGAGAAATGGCTTAGACATTTAATATAATTTTTAAGTACTTAAAATGGGTAACTAAATCTGGACTGAGTATGCTTAAGAGTAGCTTCTCCTTAATAACTAGAAAAGAACTATTCTCAATTAGCATATCAAAGCCACTGGTCTCCGATGCCAAGACTTCTGCTTGTAACATGATTAACAGCAGCCCCTGTTTTACCTATACCCACTTCTAAATCGCCACCTGGGAATAGCCAACCCATTCAGGTGGCCAGGTGGCCCTGCTACTTGGGTTTCCCTCATTCTCCTTTCAACTAAAGACAAGATTATATTACTCTTCCTCACTAAACCTCATCCTCAAGCCCTTGTTGTTGCTGGTGTGAGTTAAAAGCCCACACTGGTGGTGAGGTATGAAGGAGCAGGGCTAGCAGTACACACGGGAAAGAAGAAAAAATTAAGGCAAAATGATAGACTCCTCCTTTCTTATACATCATATCGTTCTTCACACAGAGCTCCTAATCATTTTCTTCCAGTGGCCCTGTCCTAATACTTAAGCAAATGCTTTGTCTCAAGAAACCTGGTGAGTTGCCATCTATTAAGATTTTTTTTGTCCTCTGAAACACAATGGAAGTCATACATAGCTTCATTCCCTACAGTAAAAACAATACAGTATAATGGAAGAAGTGCATATTCTAAAAAGTTAAGTGTCTGTATCTCACTTGTGAAGCTCATTAGTTTAAGACCCCATCTTCTCATCTACAAAACAGATAACTACCTCAATAAAGCAACCCGAAACACACTATAGCAAGCAGTAAAGACTTCCTTTCAATTTTCCGTTTGGTTCTCTTGTATAATAGGGGTTGGTGCAGGGGAGATCTCAGGATCAATACCTCAAACCCTTAAAGTACAGGCTTTCAAACTTTCTGACCACAAACCACAGTAAGAAACACATTTTTCATTGTGATCCAGTACATATATACATATAATCACACACACGATACTATCTCACAAAATACTACCCTTACCCTTACTCTAATATTTTCTATTTTCTTTCTTCCCTCTGGTCCCCATGAGACCCTTTTCCCTCCACACCCTCCTCCCTAATCACATACACAAATGTCTTTTTAGCCTTGTCATCATATACCACCCGACTGGAGACCCAGGAAGCCAGACACTTTCCAGGTAGAAAAAGAGGGAGTCTGGAAGAAGAAAATTCTGATAGGTGCTGAGGAGAGAGTCTGTCTTTCTTCTGGTCCAAGAAAGAATACTTTATCCATTTTCTCTCAGAAACAGTGTGATTGCTGGGGGGCAAAGTTGTACTGCTGGAATAAAGGACACTGGAGGTAAAAAAGGCTTGTAGATTAGTCTGGGAGGGAACTTACCCAAAATATATGACAATGATCCTATAAGAAAATTCTTCCTAGGTTCCCAACAAAGTTTTTAAAACATAAAATACTTCTATGTTGGGAGAAAGGGTGCTATTTATACCGTGTCTTACGTTAGAGGCTGCTAAAGTACTGCCTGTGGGTCAGATCCAGCCGGCAGCCTGTTCTGTACAATCCCTGAACAACAGTTTTTACATTTTTAAGTTGTTGAAAAAAAGTCAAAAGAATATTTTATGACACATGAAAATTACATGAAATTCAAATTCCACTATCTATAAAGTTTTATTAGAACACAGTCACAATGATTCATTTATGTACTGTCTATAATGCTTTTGAGTTAAAACTGGCAGAGCTGATAGTTGCAAAAGAGATTGCCTAAAATACTTAGACTATCTGGCCCTTTACAAAAAGTCTGTGAACTCCTTAGTATTTGATTCAATATTCATTCACAAATATTGGTTAAGCACCTTTTATGTGTCAGACGCTGGGGAAACTACAGTGAATAAGTCAGATATGTATGGTCCCCCACTCCTAAGTATTCACTGAAGGCAAGTGAAAACAAAAGCTCCTAGGAATAAAAAGCATTTGGCTTGTTGTAGGAACCACTAAGGCAAAGATGAACCTGGAGAAGGGCTATATCAAGCAATGCCTTTAAGGTCACTCTAAGCATCAGACATTCCTCTAATATTTTACCATATATTCAGTTGTTTATAGAATTAACCCCTTTATTCGCAATGTAAAAATAAATGTCTACTGATGAAGAATCACAAAGGCTGAATGAGAACTGTTATTATAGTTCACTTGAACCTAGCACTTTATTGCTCTTCTTGAAAAAAAATCACTGCATTAATTACAAATATTTGGGGTTTTTTGGTAAGATTTTATTTATTTATTTGACAGAGAGAGACAAAGTGAGAGAGGGAACACAAGCAGGGGGAGTGAGAGAGGGAGAAGCAGGCTTCCCATGGAGCAGGGAGCCTGATGCAGGGCTGGATTCAGGGATCATGACCTGAGCTGAAGGCAGATGCTTAACGAATGAGCCACCCAGAAACCCCAATTACAAATATTTGGAATAATAACTCACCATTTACAAAGTTTCAAGTGTATATGTGAATGTGCTTGTGTTTATGTATGTAGCCTCACCTTACTTTTGTCAGGTAGGTATTATAAACTCCACTTTACAGATGAAGAAATCAAGGTTATGGAATTTTTCCAAGTTCAAATGGTTTATCACCAATGGTAAAAAAAAAGGCCCAACACCCAAGTTTTCTCCCTACAGAATGTCTGCTCTTTCTACTACACCAGTCCAAGAACTGCATAATTAATTACTTTCTCTGAATTTGAGATGAAGGAGCTTCTTAATACTATTCGCTTATAACAGCTACATTTGTACCAACAAGATTAGCTTTTATTGCTATCAACTGGCCCTTACTCACCAACAATAGATTCCAATGGTAGAAAATTCTATAATCTGTAACAGACTAATAAGCTCTTCTGATTTCTTCTACTCTTTGGCTTGGTGAGCTGTAATCTTTCCCTATCACAGAAACAAGACTAGATATTAATTTAAAAATACTGTTTAATCAAAGCTGCTAAATATACGTTGCTAACTAGGATTACAATTCTTGGCGTGGGGCTATTCTCTGGCTACAATCTCGCAAAAGGTAAGATCTGTGGATAAAAGATCAAAACCACCCTTCACTGATTCAAAAAGAAAGAAGTATAACCAACACTCTTCTTCTCTTATCCTAATCTTTTAATTTTATTCCATCTTTCTGAAGTAAGGATCAGCTTGAGTAGCTTATTCCTCATAAAAATCACTCTGATAGAGGCAGTTTCCAGAAAAAAACAGTACCTGACACTGTTAGGCCCTCTCAGCAGTTAAAGCCTAATTTAATCATTTCTATTATTTCTAGCTCCCTCAGCTAGTAGACAATCTCTATTTACATTTCAACAAACAATTAGCAATGAATTTCCTGATTCAATACCCAAACAAGGTTTATGTACCTCTAAAGAAATAAATAAGAGAATAAAAAAAGGTCAGCTGGTAAGATTTGTTATGTAACATTTATGCAGAATAAAAGGATGATCAGTAGCTATTTAATCATTTTCCCAGTCACAAAGAAAGGTGTTTTATTCTACTTCTGAATGCTTACTAATCAGGTTACTTTACTATTACCCTGTCCATCTTGTATAAGTTATCTCACAACTGCCCTTATTATTTATCATTCTCTTTTAACTTTGACTTTTCATTTCTCCCCATATCATTTTAAAGTGTACCTGCACAAGAAATTCCAAGTCTTAGCTTAAATAAAAACAATTAGCAAATTCTATTCACAAATAACGCAGTATGAAACTCCAGGACCAACGAACACAAAATCTAGCCAACCTGTTATTTTTCTAGAACTACTTTACTTAAGGTAATAATAAATAAAATGGCCTATAATATTTACAGAGTGAAACTACACTTCTTTATAGAAGGTGGCTTACCAAAGACCGTTAGCTTTACCTGTTTCCATAATGAGAGAAACCAAATGAAAAGAGGCAGCCACCATTATATTTTTAAATTCAGTAAAGTTTAATATCTCTTCTGGCTTTATCTCTATATAATAATACAGTTTTTCCTAGTCAGAGATGATGCTGCTGAACTTCTGCCAATATAGAGTTGATTTCCCTGTGCCAAGCACCACCTCCCCCTCCTACCAACAGTACAGACTTGAAATCTTTCACAGATAAAAATATTCAAGCTGACTACTTAGAGTTAGAGGCCATAGCCCAGAGGAAAAATAAGAACCCACAGGATTAACTATTTATCCTTTCAGACTTGAAGACCTTGATAACCTGTAAAGTATCAAATTCCTAAGAATTAAGATACAAAATATGTTGTTTCTACTTCTGAATTTTCAATGACACCAACAATACAATATATTACATGTTTAAAATAAAAAGATGATCTTGTGAAAAAATAGGCATATTGAAAAGGTGTAAAGTCAAAGTTTCACGGAGAAACAGGAATGCTTAGTAAATAAGAATATAAATTAGCAAATGCACAAAATCTAAATATAGAAACTTTCCAGAAAAATTCAACAAACTCTGGTGTTTTATTACCTCTTTTTTTTAGCATTTTTGATTTTTTTTTTTGAGACGTTGTATTCCAAGTTTTCAGATGCACAATAAGCCTATCCATTTATTTTTAAGAAATAGTAAGTAGGACAAATATGGGGTGACTAAGAAAATCTAAGAGGAAGACTGGTTAAGTACAGGCAAGTTTGAGAATACAATGTTCAGAGGTAGATAGGGTCTTAGAGAATGTGTACAGTTTAGGTTAGATTGATATAACGGCCTCCCACTCTCACCTCTTCGCTCCTACATACCTCCAATATGTTCTCCAGAGAGCTGCCCAAGTGATCTCAACATATAACCCAGATCTAGTTCCTCCTCAAAACTCTTTGCCCTTTGGATTTTATTCTAACTCCGTCCTACATTAGATCAAAGCCCTACATGATCAGGTCCCTGTCTCTCTCTCCAGTCCCGAGCCTGGGTTCACTTCTTCAGGCAGGCAAGCAGGCTTCTACTTTATGGCAGAAACTGTGCTATGCCCTGTGGGTATTATGATAAAAATGACACACCCCTCTAAAAGTTTATACTCCCGTAGTGGAAAGTGCAGAGAATAAATAGGTAGATAAGCTAAGTAACTAGAATTTGTGGTATGGATGTGAGGCAAATAGCTATCCTATGAGTACCCTGTTTGCTTCTGTCAGAATTCATATGGCGATCTGTAATTATTTTATTCATTTGGCCACTGACTTTAAGACTGTAAGCTCCATAAGCGCATAATCGTATCTGTCTTGTTCATTGCTGCATCCCAAAGCACTTAGCAATGTCTAGCATGTAGTTCAACATTTGTTAATAAATGAATACTTAATTCACTCTCTTTAATTTAAGGATGAGTAAAGTGAGGTCTTAGTGATTGCCAAGGTCAAAGAAGAGTGAGTAACAAAATAGGTATCTGAATGAGACTCTTAAGTTTTAGTTCAAGATATTATTATATCACATTCAAAATACTGATCTCAAAACTTGAATGATTATGTTTTTGAAGCTTGTAGCTGTTACCCAAAAACAGACTTGAGAATCTTTCAAGACTTTACTTCTACATGAAAAATTTTAAAACACTTAAGTTTTAAGTGAAATTATGAAAATATTTTAAATTCCAATAAATAGAAATGAAAATTTACTTCGAGGTTTTCATTAATGCATTCTACAACAATGAGACCTTAAAGAATTCTGTTTTAAAAAAAAAATCTTATCTGAATGTTCTAGATATTTCCTGACTCCTTTTTGGCACTCTGTATTGATATTTTCTTTGGCTAAATCAGTTAGTCAGAATATTATTTCATATTAATGGATAAGTAATTTACCAGCAAACTTAAAAATACTTCCCAAAAACTGAATCTATATTTTTAAATGTTTTTCACACAATATTCTTAATAATGGAACTTCAAGATACGAATGAAGACAAATGAATATGTATATGTAATATCTACTATGAACCAGATACTGTGGTATAGGGCATATTATTTCATTAAATATATCTTTGTTCACAAATTTAAAAAATTAATCTAAGAGCTTTAGAAACTGGCCAAAATCTCATAATTCACCTATGCCCACTCCTCTTAAAATAGTGCTTTGGAAAAAATTTGATTTATCATGTATAATCATATAGATGTGAAGATCATGTATAATGATAATGATGTGAAGACCAAGATTTTTCCCAATAAAGTTTTCATTTCTATAAAATATATATTATAAAGTTACTAATCCTAGGTAGGAAAACTCCTCCCTCAAAGTTTTATATATAAATAGGCTTACTTTTATTACAATATATAAAGATGGTTCATTTTTTAAATGTTTTAAAAAACAACCACTCCCTAATGGGAACTTCTAATAATTATCTTACTGCTTTACATTTATTTTCTTACACAAATTAGAGAATAAAATGATTCCCAATGTGACTATAGCTACTAAGAAAATAGTCAACCAAAGAAGAAAGAATGGTATTGAAAAGGTTTAGGATTCAGACACAAATAATAAATACCAAATCAAAAAAGTTTCTAAATCTACAGAAAATGACTTATGCAGATTTCAAAGAATGTAATCTGAATGGCCAGTATGAGAAATAACTGTGATTACTATAATCTGACCATTATTTAAACACAAACAACATACTGAACCATGAGTGCTCAGAGTTCTTTACAATGAAGACATACCATCATAGTGTCTCTGCCCCCATAAAAGAACACTACATGTGCTCATATTTTCTATATATTCTATTTTTCCAAATCTATGTCTGTATTTTCATTCATGCTTATAATCTAAATCTATACCTGTCTGTAGAAATTCTTTAGCTATGAAAATGCTCCCTATTTTCTTCTGGTTTGATATTTCTTTACCAATTTTATTTAGTAGCACTACCATCCTACTTTAATCTTCAAATTGCTCTTCTATCCTATATTCCACATATATGTATGTGTATATATACAGACATAATATATCATATTTTTGGGACATCCATCAAGATCTGCATCTCTCTTAGTTTTAATTACTTTTCCTCTGATTTAACCCACTCAAATGAGATTGTTTTACTTCTTCAAGCAATTATAAACATCTTCTCATCACATAAATCTCTTCCTCAGATTTAGTCAAAATTCCTTCATCTTGTCTTCTAGCCATGGTCAAGTTTACTGGCAAATGCTGTGTTCCTGGATTCTATTTTGTGCCTTTTCCTTCATATTAAGATAAACATCCCTCTCAACCACTGCCAAGACATTTTCCCCCCTATTATTAGGATCTATGTCCTCCAGCAAGCCTTCCCTAAATTAAGAAAAATCTTAACTCTTCAAAATTACAATCTAATTTTGTTTTAGCACCTTTGTGTATCCTTAATTTATGCAGAGAATCCATAAGAAAGAAGAGCTCAGCCAGAGCAGGTCCATGTTCTCTCTTAGGACCAGTTTTCCCTATATTCTGTACCTAAGTACACATTCTCTATTGTAGATTAAATAATGAGCACGTTTTTCGGTACACATACTTTTCACTGCACATGTTTACTATGCAGTTTCCTTCTCAGAGAATTCGATAGAGAGAATAAGGGATTGCTGAACTAGGTCACTATTTCTTAGGAGTTTAGAACCCATTAGTTGATCACTGAATTAATTAATGGATTACAATTAAAAAAATTAGTGAAACAATATAAAAATAAATAAAAGCCTTACACACAGTAAGAGTTCACAAAACTTCTATTTCTGATATATACACATATTTATGTAAATGGGAACTGCATTATGATGCAATGTGTATTTCCTTCTGTGGGTTATGGTCAAAAAGCTGAAAGACACAGAACCTGAAGATCTCTAAAATGCCTTCTAAACTGTGTGATTCAAATTATATTAAAAGATTTTATCTAAGGATCAGAAACACAGCATTTTAAAAAAATGAACAGAACTTAAGGTACCCAAAAACAACCAGCAAAATCATTTTTTCTTAATAAAATATCACTATTAAACTCTAACCTTAAGATTATAGAATCATAAAGCTTTTAGAAAAGGAAAAAGTTCAGAAATAATCTAATTCAAATTTATTGCTTTAATACATAAATGGAAAACCCAGGACCAGAAATGAAAAAAAATTCATTCATTCACTAAACATTTCTTCAGCACCTATTGTGTGCCAGGTTCTAGGACTGGGTCTGTAGATAAAGAGAAGATGTCTTCGAAGAGCTCACAGTCTAACATGTATAGAGGTAAATAAACATTTGCAGTAATTACTGGAATAAAGGTCATTTAGAATAGAAAGCAACTAAATATGGGTTGGGTGGCATAAAAATTGTTTATAAAGAAGTGATACTTCTTAGTCTTAAAACAAGGAGTTTTAGTCTTAAAAAACAAGGAGTCTTAGTCTTAAAAACAAGGAGTTAGCCAGGTAAAGGAGGAAGAACTAACCTATACAAGCGTACCATACTGATATACAATAAAGGATGACACATTCAAAAAACTGCGAGTCAAGTTTGTATAACTGGAATATAGGACTCATGCTAAGGAGGAGACACAGCAGAATACCTAGTATTTATGTGATATTTAATCTTCAAACCACTCTCTGAGGTAGTCACTATTAATACCCCCATTTTGTAGATGATAAAACTGAAGCACAAAAGGTAAAGTGATTTGCCCAAGGTTAAACTGAGAAGCCAGGATGTAAACCAAGGAAGTCTAACTCCAGAGCCCATCCTCCAAGTCACTATACCAAGAGGTTAAAGAACACAAGCCAAACCAAATGACAAAGCACCGTTCTAAGTACATGCAATTCTAAGACTTTAGATTTTAGGCTAAAGGTGACTTACAGGGAAATGTTTAAAGCAGGAGTGACATATTTAGATTTATTTTTTAATGAGGTCAATTGGAAGTTATATGTGGATAGAAAGGGAGAGGACGCAATGATAGGAACACAGTCTTAACTAGAAAAGTATTACAATAATTCAGGTAAGAAAAATGATAGATGAGTTGGACATTGGCAGTGCTGACACCAGAACGAGAGTCTACTGACCACTGTGATCACATTCTTGTCCAGTATCCAAAAGAACCTCCAAATTTTTTCCTTTAAGCCCACCATTCTAACAGTTTGTAAAAATCCAACCTCAAAGACAATACATTTCTTTTAGAACCTTCATTAAACAAAACGTGATACTAGATGCATTTAGATACATGAAAGTGACCAACAGAAATCCAGTTGGAGAATGACAGAAAGTCAATTGTTATCTACAGTAGTTTCTTTACCTTCTTGACGACTTCTCCTTCCTATATACACTATTACTGGAACTTTCATGTTCAATAGTCAATTTGAAATCAATGTTCTGTCTAGACATGAGCATTATAACCTAACAAAATTAAATGTACCACAGAGGAAGTCTGATGTGGTCCCAGCTGTGGCAATAAATATATTCCCTGGTCTGGTCAAATTTTGGCTTAAACAGAGATGATGAATGAACAATAACAAAAAACAGACTTTCTGAAAGCAGCAAAGAGTTAAAGAAAACCAAATATTTAAAAAAGGAGTAAGAGTAGGGCACCAGGGTGGCTCAGTGGGTTAAGTGCTGGACTCTTGATTTTCCCTCTGGTCATGATCTCAGGGTCATGAGATCAAGCCCTGTGTTGCACCTCTCCCTCTGCCCCTCCCCCCTTCAAAAAAGGGTTATAAGAGCAATCTATAGTTGAAACCACTGGATTCCAAAAGAGTAACACTACTCCCAAGTGTGTGTGTGATATCTCAGAAACCAACAAATGAAAGAACAGTAGAAAAGACTATCTGGTCAATTCTCAAACATTCTAAATTGAATCTGTTTTCATTTAAACCATGTGTGAGCCCTCTTGAGCCACACCTGATGCTAAGCAACAAGTGGGTTCCACAAGCAAAGCAGCCTACAGAATAGGGAAGTACAGAAGGAAAAAAGAATATAAACAAAGTAGGCATAAAGAGGAAAGTGAATGGAAAGGAAATGGAAGAAAGTATGAGTTACAGAATAACGGAATAAAAAGTGAAAGAGTACTACTGACCCTAATATCAAATATTGCTAAGCTTACCTAAATTACTATCTAAGAGAAACTATGCAGGACACATAGCAACATAAGACAGCATGAAAAGACAAATACAAATCACAGACTTTTGAGACACCAAAGATGAGAAATAAGAGTATACTACTTACAAAAGTAAAAAAGCAAGAAAATAATTTTAGAATATAAAGGAACATTTAGAGATTATTAAAATCTCATTTGGTTTAGTTATGCTTTACTTCCCATGAAACAGTGAACCCAAAAGGTGAAGATGTCAGTAGTACCAAAGATATATATGTATGGGGAGGTGTGTTACAAAGATAGTATGAAGCTTATTTGCATACTTTTTGTGGGAGTGATTTCAGAATTTTTCTTTTCAATGGTATAATGCTACTTACACTTTTTCACTTTAATTCTTATCCTGGCTGGGTTCACTTCCTTAAAACCAGAGTTCAAAACAAGGTAAGCATTTATTAATTATGGTCAATTTTTAACCTTAAGAAGGACAAGGGTCTATGATAGATCATAGAATATTAATTAGTATAACCTAAATGAGTCTAACGATAACCAAAACCCAGCCAATCATTCTCCAGAAAACTATGTAATTAAGAAACCACTTTAAAACTTGCTTCAAATTAAAGAACAGAAGAAAAAAAAATAGCCTTAAAAGAAAAAAAAACAACCCTGAATTTATACTTTGAAACCTTTCAGGCACATGTAATAGTGTACTTATTTCTTCCATATGAAACTTACAAAACTTTTCTGTACCATGTTAGTCTCTCTCTCCCTCTTTCTCACACACACAACCCAGCTCCCACCACACAGTCCAGACAGTGATTTTAATAAGGATAAAAGGAAATATCCTTAAAGATAATTATCACAGCAAAGAAACTACTGGAATATACAGTCTTCATGGGCTTTCCATCATAGCAAAGCAATGGGTCTGGAGAGTTTATTCAAAATTCAGCAAATTATTTTTATTAAAATATCATAAGATGAAATAACGTGTACACCAATAGTCAGTTTTTCTAATATAATCATTCTAATTCTAAAAGACAATGGAAAGATGAAAGGTTTCAATACAAAATCACCTGAAGATCAACAGCATATCCTTATAAAATTTGGATGATTGACTGTGGGAATGGAAAGCAGGACCATTTTACTAATATAATAATACTTTTAAAAATGAAGAGTTTAAAGTAAGGCTTCTCAACCTTAACATTATCAACATTTTGAGCCACGTAACTCGTCATTGTGTAAGGCTGCCCTGTGCATTATGGGATGATTAGCAGCATTCCTGCCCTTTACCCACTAGATGCTAATAGCATATAGTGCCCCACAGTAGTGACAACCAAATATGTCTTCAAATGTCTCCTGGGAGACGTGTAGGGGCAGAGAGCAAAAGACACTCAAACTTGAGAAATACTGGCTTACAAGTAGAAAAAAATTCAACAAGAATTGGTAGGGGAGGGAGTTTGTTTTGTTTCTCTTCTGGTTTTGATGTTCTAATATACTGTATTTGAATTTGATCACAGACTACATTTAAGCAGTTCTGCCTGCAGAAAAGAAAGCATTTAATATCTATCACTTGTTAGCCAAAGTTCAGTGGAGTCTCAGAAGATTCACTATACTGCCAATTCTCCCTCCAACTGCACATATACTCGCTCACACAAACATACACAGGCGTGCGTGCACACACACACACACACACACACACACTCTACACTCTATTGCCTAAGTGAAGTAAAGGAAATGCACAAAATTACTTTATTTCCATTTCTTATTTCATTGAATATACGGACCAGACTGCTCCAGTATGCACAGAAATTCAAACAAATTCTCAACTTAGTGCAACTCAAATACCACAGTAGCTGCATCATTCTAGGTAGCATAAACCTAAGCACTAGAGCAAGTATTAAACTCACAGTTTAACAAATGGTGAAGATACAAATTAACCACAATGCTTTAAAAACAAACAAAAAATCTAAGTACATTTGTGTTTTGAAACAGAATCTGAGGAAGGATAAGAAGAATGAAAAAATCCAAATACAGAAGGAATCTGAAGGCATTTGAGGATGAAGGCATAACTCAAAAATGTTTCCTCTGGAATTACGTTAAGAAATTATATACTTGGTCATATCGTACAGGATTACTATGCAAAATCAGTCTTCTAGTATATATACCATGGGACAGAAACTGAAAATCAAAGTCTGCAAAATACTAAAGAAAACAGTAAACATTCATCCTAAAAACCTGAAATACAACAGCTCTTTACTACTATTTTTCATCTGCTTAAAAAAAAAATCAAATATCGAGAAACAAAAAACTGACAACTTGAGAAATTTTTAAATTATCTGAAAACAGTCATCCTCATGCTTCCAGCATGCCCGCTTACATATTACATAGAAAAATCAATTAAGAAAAGAAACATAATAATCTTTTAAAGTGTATTTAATTCATAACAAAGCCTTTTAAAAAATCAGATATTTTAGATACTAAAAATCTTCATACACAAATATGGATTAAAGTCTTTAAGATGATTTCACTTATCTTCAATAGAATTATATTTTAGTTCAACTAGGAATTATTTGAAAAAAAACTATGCAACATTTATTACCAGTTTTATGTAATTCTGTGTGATATATATATGTATATGTATATATATATATATGTATATATATGTTCTACAGCAAGAAAACTACTTTATGTCAAAATTTTAGCTATTAACCTCCTGGCCCACGGAAAATAATCCTACAAAAAACTAATGCTCTATTATTTTTACTTCTAAACCAAGCAGAGGAAGCTGTAAGATCTGTAGCGACAGACTGCTTTCTCAGAAGTAATACCTTGAGACTGCTCAAGAATAACCCCCTTCACCAATTAGTGTGATTCAGGTGGGTTTGGGAGGGAATAATGTCCACAATTCCTCGGTCAGTGGCCATGATGCCCCTCCTCCTCAAGGGCAGGAGATCAGAGAAAGGGATTTGAACAAGAGGAGTTCACCAACCAGAACATACAGAAACACAGAAGAGAGAGTACTACAGGAAAAATAAAAACTACACAGTTAAGTCATGTTACAAAAGCAAGAGGTTTAATGTTATCAAGGTATTCATTCATTTCAGAGAGACCATTGTTTATCTTCCTCCCCAAACCACGCACAAAAAGAACTGTCAGCCTGCCTTAAGCATGTTCCTTCTTCCATTTAAACAGACATGATTCTTTGGTTAATCTCTGGCAATGATCGCCATTTCACAACACATTTAGCCCACCCGGAACTGATCAATACCACTACAGACATAAGACTAGACTTTATCCATTTATTAACCACAAGGAAATGAACCATTCAGCAAAATTCTATACATTACCAAAGATTCTATTAAAAGAGGGGGTTGGGAAGCTGGACACACACACACACACACACACACCACAGAGGTACACAAAGAAAAGACTAACACCCTCTAATTTCCCTCTAGCAAAGAAGATAAAGACATGGCCATGAAACCTGTCAATTCGGCCCCCCCCCCATAATTCTCTCTCACAACCTAGTAACTGAATATATTGAATTTTATGACCAAGAGATCCATTGCGACTTTAAAATTGTTTCATCTATCAAACTAACTCCCCTGTTATGTACATTTGCACACCTTTGAGCTAGGTTGCATTCATTTACAGAATTTCAAATACAAAAGACTAGATAGTTTTCCAACCACTGGTTGCAAGCATAGAACGTTCTCACAAAATCAGAATTTCAAATATAAAAGGACCTAATTATTCTTCCAACCTTGGGCCAAAACCTATTTTATGACTATAGTGTATTTGACAGTATGAACAATCTCAAATGGCTGCTCTAAACCAAAAACAATGCTTCAATACAACGCGTTTAAAATAAGTATTCCGTAGGTAAGCAAAATCTATGCCAGAAAAGAGCACATAAATGGTGGTTGAAAGCCAGCACATTACCAACACAGCAGCATACCTCTTCTGCACTAGGTTATTGTTAATACTCCAACAACAACAACTACAACTATTTTTAACACTGCTGGACACTGAAGTTTAAGAAAACATAAGGGGAGACCCAGATGAAATTGCTGATATGATGCATTGTTTCTCACGGTCAAAATTAAGTAACAACTGCCCAGATCTCTGTCGTGATAGTCACTGGTGAAGCACTAATTAAAAGACCATTAAAATAAAACACCCTTATTTTGGAGAATGCCACACTAAATGGCATTTTGGAAAACGCCTTTCGAATCTCAAACCTTTGCATAGATTGTCACTTGTGGTATTTGTGGCTTAACTGCAACCCAACCAGCGCTGTCATCCAATGTTATGGCCACAAACCATGACTTTCTCACTTCCACAACAGAGCAGTCACTCTTATCAGTTCGCCAACCTAACTCAAAACGAGAAGCATTCATGGGGATGTCCAGATCACAATCAGACCTGGGGGGTCGGAGCCGAGGGGCTCCAGGTCGGGGAAAACCTCCCCGGGCTCCACGGGAGCTCGCCGACCCAACAACAACCGCGGCCAACAACAACCGCGGCCGCCAGCAGCGGTGGCGGCGGCGGCGGTGGCGGCAGCAGCAGCAGCAGCCCTGCCGCGCCACGCTCCATGCACCTACCTGAAGAACAAGAGATAAGAAAGACGGCAAACGCCAACTTTGCAGCAGCTCCCATTTTCCCGAGGCGCCGGGGAATCCGTAGGAAGTTCTCGCTAGATATCCAGTTCCCTGGGTCTTCCTCGGAGACAAACCTCCTGGTGTAAAATCAACCGTCATAAAACATATTCGGAAGCCCCGACCAAAAAAACGTTCACGGGGTTAAGAAAAAGAAAAAAAAAGGGGGGGGGGGGCAAAAAAAAAAAAAAAAAAAAAAAATGCACCACGGGGGAAAAAACCGCCACACACACGCACAACACACAAAACCAAACAACGAAAAGCCAACAACAACAAAAGCGCGTTTAAATCACTGTCAAAATCACTGTCAGCTCCGCTCGCCTCTCGGGTCTCTCCGAACAAAACGCCAGGCTGAGGCGACGAGGAGGCGGCGGCGGTGGCGTCCGCTGCCGCCCGGACAGTCCGGGAACCGAGCTGGGTCCGACGTCCGGACCGACCTTCAACCCGGACACCCAAAGTCCGCGGACCACTGGCGGCCGAGCTCTCGGCCGTGGCGGCCGAGGCAGCTGCGGCGCGGAGAAGGAGCAGCGGGAGGCGGCGGCGGCAGCGGTGCGAGCGGCAGCCAAGTTCTGGTCCAGGCTCTGGCTCCGGCTCCGGGCTCCGGGCTCGGCCGCGTTTTCGGTCCCCTGGCCTCCGCCGGCCCCGCCCCCCAGACTTCCGGTTCCGGTCCGAAGCTGGAAGCCCGGCACCGCGGAGAAACGCTCCGCCGCGGTGGCGGCGGCGGCGGCGGCGGTAGGGCAGCGGCGACGGCGGCGGCGGCGGCGGCGGCAGAGGCGGCCCGGCGCAGCGCGCGTGCCGGGCGGGGAGCGCGAGATGATTGTCGGGGAAGCGAGGAGGGAGCGGGGGAGGGGTGAGTGCGAGGGCGGGGCCGGCTGGAGGGCGAGGAGGCGGGGCGGATGGAGGCTCGCTACCGCGAGGCCTCGGCGTCCGGCCTGCTTGGCCTGCTGGGCTGTGGGGCTCGAGTGGGTGGGTGACTTGATGCATTCGGGGACGTGGAGCGCCGGGTTTTCTAATTGCGCCCCACTGGCCTTTCTGGAACGTACACCAGCCTGATCAGTGGGAACCCAAGAGAAACCGGAGCCTGAGGCGGGGTGGGTGGCCGGTGACTCCGAGGGGCGTCTGCGGCGCCCTGTCTTTCCTCTGGGGGACGCCTCGTCCGCGCGGAGACTCCGGGCGCCGGAAAGCCGGGGTTGTGAGCGGGTCTGCCGCGCCCGCGAAGCTGCCTTAACGAGCTCGGTGAGCGCGCGAGCTGGTGGTTGTGCCCCCCAGTCTTAGGTCCGCGTCCCACCCCTGTACCTACTGCTTAAGCGTTTTGTCTTTCGGCTAAAAGAGAAAAGAAGGGGGAAAACTAGCGGAGCATGGGCTGTCAGTCCGGTCAGGATGTCCATGGTAATTATCACCGTGTGCGATTTGAGTCCATTCCTACCATCCCTTTTATACACAAAGCATTGTGTTGAGGACTGCTCTGCACGTAATGGGTTCACAAACATTACGTGCCAAAGAAAACCTGCGCATTTCGATCGACATATTTGATGGTCAGACAAGTGTTTACTTTTTCAAATTTTAGTTTTTTGGAGGCTTAAATTTTACCTCTTAATCCAGGTCGATTGTTTACAAGGTGCCGTGCTAGGCTTGGAAGGGGACCCCAAATGTAAAAATAGGATCCCTACCTCAAGGAACTCACAGTATTTGCTGTACTTGAAGTTGGCTATAGAATACAAACTAATGACAGTATTAAAGGTACTAGCTTTCTCATTTACCACACTTTAGCGAGCTCTGTGAAGGTAGGGATCCTAAGTCTTCTCCATTTTATGCCAGCACTCAGAGTGTCTAGCATGTGATAGGTGGTTACTAAATAATTGTATAGATGGCTAGGGGGTTACTGCCTTTTCTTAGACACAAAATTCTTACATGTACTCTATAATTTTTTATTTTTATTAATAAAAAATAATAAAGCAACTGTACCGTATGGCTAACTCATGTTTTACTGGTGGTTTACTGATTCCCACATTTTTCCCACAAAGCCAAGCCTTCCCTCTAGTATTTATAGTGTTTTATTTTTCTCTTCCTCTAAATTACTCTATATTTCTGCCTATTAAGTTCATCCTGTAATTATCTGCCCATTTCTACAACTTGTCAAGGTTATTAGTAATTACTGTGACTCTTTAAACTCTCTCCAAGATTTCCAGTTCTCAAGTTGTGATGCTCAGAATTCGACTGATAATTGTGCAACAGTTAAGAAAAGCCCCAAATTGGTCTTCAAGGTGTCTAAACGATCTCACATTATGAAATTCTCTGGACTTTGTGAGTTGGTTGGAGGAATAGATAAAAACTTTCTTCCATTTTCTAGTTGCACTAAGAGCTGCCACTAATGTTTCAGGAATGGAAGAGTATATTTAGATCATTCAGGAATTTGATGTCGGTTATACCCTGGATCAGGCCTCACTATTGTCTTATCTCTGCATCACTTCCATATTTCTTGAATTGTGAAACCAGAGCAAGTGGAATAACTGGAATAACCAGTAGTAGCACTAAAACTCGAAAATATATTCCTTATTTTACCACCTAAATATGCCAGTAAAAGAACATGAGAAGAAGAAAATCATGTTTCTGTAGTATGAAAAGGGAGCAACAAGTTGAAGTCCTCACTTATAAAGAGTTTAACCCCATGCGAGAAGTTATTAATATCCACTAACAATAGTTACCTATTTTGTCCCTAAAATTTAATTTAATTTTAAATTAAAAATAATTTAACCCAATAAGACAGAGTATGTGACTAAATTCCCACTGGAATTCCAAAGCTTAAAAAGAAGACAGAGGTAGCAGCAATTAACCCTACTGGCCCTCTTTCTTTACTATTTCTAGAATCACTTTCTCTTAATCTACAAATCTGACATCTCTCTAACACTGCAAGCTGTACAAGCTGAGTTTAGGAAGAAATGTGAAAGGAACTTTGGTCTTCCAGAGCATTAGACAATTATATGTCAAACATCTTTACCTAACACCACTCAATCCCCATACCTGAGACCCAGGCTTATAGCCACTCCAATGCTAGAATTTCAGGTCCAGAGTTCTGACAAGAAACTCAATTGAACTGCAAGTCTGTCCCAGCTGAAAGAATCTTGAGAGGCCAATCTAATCTAGAAATTCAAGTGTGTGTTGGCTAGATGAGGAGACAGAGGTACACAGTGTTATAGACTGCTTCCAAAATAAAGGATGATTTATTTTGCTAGGAACTCGTCTGGCTCAAAAAGGTATGGATTAAGTTTAAATCTTCAGCTCTGAAATAGGGCTGGAATTGAATTAGGCCAGATTTGAACTTGCCTTTGAGATTGGATGGTATGCCATATATTGTGAAGAAATTCACTGAAAGGTATTCACCTGCTTTTAGGCATACCAACAGCCACATGTAAGCATAGACATGCCAAATTTCTCTTCCTTCATCTTCAGAAAAATGACTAAATTCCTTTGGAGCATGAAGGATGTTGGATTTCCCTTAGTTGAAGGATTTAAAAGTATTTCTGCTGCTTTCTATACACTATAAAAGTATGCATTTCTATAAGTATATTAAAGTATACTATAAAGTTACTATAAAAGTCTACTCCTGTGCTCAAATTGCAAATAACATATTCCTGAAGTGGCATAAGTAATGAATTTCTCATATACCAATGCTGTAAGGCATAATACATGGGGAAAATTTGGTAACATGCTAAGTCAAAGGAAGGCAAATAATAATATATCTCCCACGAACATTCTCCTCTCCCTAAATGTTCAACATAGGAATTAAATTCCCTATAACCTAGATTTTGCTACTATTATTCCTCCCTTTTTACTTAGGTCTAGTCATAGCATTGCACTATGCCAATGGTGGAGTAGGGGGAGACAGATAATGAGAAGAATAAGGATGTGGGAATGGATGAGGGACAAAAACATTAAGGCAGACTATTTTAGGGCAGGAAAATGAGTTAGAAGAGTTAGGAGAAACTAGCTGTGGTAGAAATAATATGTCCAGCACTTTGATAAAAAAGGTTGTATTAACCCAACTAGTAATAAGAATAACAACCAACTGTTTCCTGTTGGATTATCCCAAGGATATTTGACTTTTCTCCCACTCTCACCTCCTTCAAAATCCAGTCAAGTATTTGGGGAAGGTAATTCCCACCCCGCAATTTATATTCATGACCACAAAGACTTAGTTTTCTGTTTAATTTCTACAATTTTAGAACTTTAATAGTTTTCTATTTTACTTCTAAGTTCTTCAACTGTTTTATAAATTTTATAACTTTATTTCTTAGTTTTGTTTTATTTCTAGTAGTTTTCAACTCTTCTTTCTGTAACAGAGGATAGATTAAGCTTTGAGATACAGTACATAAATCAATCCCAGTGATCTCGGTCATTCATTCAAGTTGGAGTAAAACAACACTACTCAAAAAACACTACTCAAAAGCAGTTCTCAAACCAACCTTGGTCTCAAACTTTGTTGATGATCTTTAATGAGATTAGCATAGACATTGACAACAACCGATTAAAAAGTTCTGTAGAAGGGCACCTGGGTGGCTCAGCCAGTTAAGTGGGTGACTCTTGATTTGGCTCAGTTCATGATTTCAGGGTCATGATATTGGGGTCAGGAGATAGAGCCTAGGCTCATGTTCCATACTGGGCATGGAGCCTGCTTAAGATTCTCTCTCTTCCTCTCCCTATCTCCTGTCTCCCTAGTTTCTAGTTAAAATTCTAGAAACTTAATAGAATAATGTTAAGTCTAAAGTTAATAAAAACAGGATACCTGGGTGGCTCAGTGGGTTAAGCCTCTGCCTTCGGCTCGGGTCATGATCTCAGGGTCCTGGGATTGAGCCCTGCGTAGGGCTCCCTGCTCAACGGGGAGCCTGCTTCCCCCCCACCACCTTCTGCCTGCCTCTCTGCCTACTTGTGGTCTGTCTGTCAAATCAGTAAAAATAAATCTTAAAAAAAATTGGCTTATATTTTGTTTGTATGTCATGTTTTTGGTAATTCAGTTTTAATTGCATTTTATAAAAGTCTCATAGATTGGGAACTCACCATAAATAACTTGAGAGGCACTGGAGTAGAAAACAGACTATATACCTAAGACTGTCCCTCAAAAACAGTGCTTTCTATCCTTTTTGACAAATGCTTAAAATCTTGAATAAAGCTTTGACGCTCCAGTCCTAAAATTTTCTATAATGCAAGACTGCATAAGAATCAGTCATTTCCATCACATTACCCATCTTTATCTGTGGTACACATTTATTCAACAAATAGTTATTAGCTGCAGGATTGTCCTAGGTTTTGGTTGTAAAGGAATCAAGGAAATGGATATTGTCTCTCCCCTCACTGAACTTACAGTATCATAAGGAAGACAGAAAAATAGCAAGTAAACAAGTAATTATGAAATGGGAAGGATTATTTATAAAAGCAGACAGGGTGCTGAGATAAAGAAGAGTGGTGGAATTGGTGAGGAAAAGGACACTATTTAGAGAGAATGAGTCAGGAAGGACTTACTAAGGAAGTGGCATTAACCTGAACCCACAAGATGAAAAGGAGATAGCCATGAATGGAGCTAGTTAAGGAGGAACAGTATGTACAAAGCCTATGATGTGTTCCAGATTGAAAGGAGGTTCTCATGGTTATGAATACAGTGATATGAATAAGGAGAGAAAGGAATACAAGCCCCAGACAATAATATCTTATAGGCCAAAGTAAGGTTGTTGGATTTTATTCAAAATGAAGCATCAAGGCATTGGTTTTTAAGCTAAGAAGTTATGTGTTCTTACTTAGGTCCTTTAAAGATTATTCTTATGCTTATATGGAGAACAGGTTGCAAGAAATTACCAAAGAAAGCAGAGAGACTAGTGAGAAAGGTGTTGCAGTAAGTTTAGCAAGAAATTATGATACTGTGAAGTATTATGGAAAGAAGTGGATAGACTCAAGATAGACTTTGGGAGAAGAATCAAAAGGATTTGTTGATGAATTGGATGACTCCTACTTTTTTCTTGAGCAAATGTGTAGAGGTAGTGTTAGTTGTTGAGATGGGAAAGATTTAGAGGGAGTATATTATAGAGAAGGGAGTAGAGAGATGAATAGTGAAAAAACTCAATTTTGAAAACTTTAAATTTCAGATGCCTGCAAGACATCTAAATGGAGATGTAAAGTAAGCAATTGGATATGACCGAAGTTTGGAGGAACAGGCAATGCTACAGATATAAGTTTTGGAATTATCAGCACATAAATGGTATTTAAGGCCATGGAAATGAATGAAAGCATCCAAATAGAGAGTGGACAGAGAGAAGAAATTTAGCAAGTGGAAGCGTAAGAGCCAGGAAAGGCGATGAAAAAGTAGCAGCCAGAGAGATGAGATAAAAACTGAGAAAGATGTCATATATGAGAGTGTACTACAAAACGGAGATAGGAACAATATTGAGTCATATGGAGACATCAATAAATTGAAGAACAAAAAATAAGGAACCATTGGATGTGGCACCATGGAGAGAGAATCCGTCTCCTTGATAGCCATTTCAGCAGAAATCAGACTGAGGCGGGCAAGAAGAAGAAAGTGCAAGCAGAAGCAGGTGAGTTTGTAGAACTAGTCACCGGTGGATGATGGTATTTCCAGTGAGAGCTCTAATTTCCACAAATTATAAAGCGAGTTTTCAGCTTAAAGTGGAAGAGGCATGATGAAAAGTTGTGAAATAGTTCTAAATGAGGTTGGAGAGCAAGGCATTGTGGTAGGATTCTCCGGGCTGATTACCTGTTTGAGGTTGGAGTTCATGTCTGGCATTACTCCAGTCTGTACAGCTGTGCGAGTGGTTATTTCCTGAAATGCACAGAGGGTTTCAGGCACAGAGTTGTCAGGCAGATGACTGAGTTCTACCATGGTTGGGTTTGTTAAGTGATTTTGAAGAAGAGAAAAACAAGAACAGTGTGGAAACTGAATTGAAACACCCAATAATGGAATTTGAGTTGGGGAGGAAGAACGTATAGTCTAGAAGAGGCTTTTGTGAGTAGACAAGTAATAGGAGCATAGATTAGAAGACTGGCTGGCACCATTAAGAGGATTTGTTACTTTCTAGTCAATATTTAAGCAACTAGAAAGATAGGGGCTAAGATCTAAGAATAAGAATTTAAGGTTTTGAGGGGGGAGAGTTGTGTCTGGCCAGGGAGTTACCATTGCAGTGATAGAAAAAAAAAAAAAAATTTTTTTTTTTTTTTTTCTGGCAATGAGGAGATCCAAAAATGGGATGTCAAAGGATCCAGTGATCAGGAGGTTGAAACTACCTACAATGGTAACAATTATCAGACAAGTGAGTAAAAACATTAAGACGTCAAGAATACAGAAATGTTTCTTGGAGTCTGTTGGATGATAGCATTCCTCAATGTTATCTTCAACAAGACAAATGGTTGTCAAAGTTTTGTCAGGTATACTTACTTGATTTTCATCACAACTCTGTTAAATGGGTAACTTTGATGATATTATTAGCATTTTGTAGATTTAAAGAAGTGAGTCTCAGAGAAAGAGCAAATGTACTAGAGATAGTTATAAGGAGGGGTGCTAGGGTGGCTCAGTAGGTTAAGCTCTGCCTTTGGCTCAGGTCATGATCCCAAGGTGCTAGGATCAAGCCCCCATTGGGCTCCCTGCTCAGTGGAGAGCCTGCTTCTCCTTCTCCCTCTGCCCTCCTCCCGCTCCTACCCCAGCTCATGCTCCCTCTCTCTCTGGCTTGCTCTTTATCTCAAATAAATAAATAAAATCTTTTAAAAAAAATAGTTATAAGGAGATACATGGTAAAGAGAGTCAATTTATTGTCCTCTATTTTAAATTAAGCTCAAAATTGTGAAATAAATTGAAGATGATTTATTAACTTTTAAAAGCATTCTTTTTAAGGCTTCCTTTCAATGGCAACTTTCCTAAGTACAAGCATATTTTAAATTTCTCTGTATTAAAAAAAAGTCAATCTTTACATTTTTTTTTCAGAAACATGCATTATGCAAAGTAAGATAAAGTATCAGGCAAAGGAATTCTCTGAATATTTGCTCCCTTTATGATATGGTGAGGACATTAAAAAAAATCTGTTGAGATAAAATTATCATAAAATTTAACAATAATTATTACAACTTCATTTCTGAAATATTATAAATAAGAAAGAATATATGTGAGTTTATTATTATTATGTGTAAATGTGAATTTTTGCACTTAGGCAATAGAAAATAATACATGTGTATAACATATAATACTTTTTATAATTAATAAACAGTGGGGAGATAAATTATTTTTCTCTCTTTTTTTAAAAGATTTTGTTTACTTATTTGACAGAGACAAAGAGTACAAGCAGGGGGAGTGGCAGGCAGAGGGAGAGGGAGAAACAGACACCCGGCTGAGAAAGGAGCCCGACGTGGGGTTCGACTCCAGGATTCTGGGATCATGACCTGAGCAGAAGGCAGATGCTTAACTAACTGAGCCACCCAGGTGCCCCATATTTTTCTCTTTATTTCTAAAAAAATTTTGTTTTTTCTGGCTAAACTACACTGAATTTTCCCATCTGTTTAAGCATGCAAATTAAAACACTTAACTGCACTTTATTGTGCTTCATTTTAACTTAGATCAGAAGAATTTTAATCAAAGCAGTACTGAGGCTTTAGGGGAAACTGAATCGTAGGAATGTTTGTAGTAATTTTAACTAGTCACAATATATTGTATGCATTTCTTTATATTCAAAATCAGTTATTACTAGCTACTTGTGCAAGTAAGTGATAATTTTATCCCATTTTTTTTTTTTAGGTGAACAAATGCAAAGGTTAAATGTTTTGCCCAAGGACATAAATTGAATCAGTAGCAGAAGTAGGATTATAACTCCAAACTACTGACTCAACGCTTAGTCCAATGAGCCATGCTGCTTCTCAAGTAGTAAGCATATTAATTGCCCCTCCAAGCGGGAAACAGAGTTCTAAATGGAGCATGTCCTATCCAGAAGACCTACACAACATAGGAAGGAGACCTATTTCTTTCACTTAAAAAAAAAAAAAAAAGTACATACCAAACTGTCAAACTTACCTTTCTGTAAAGAGGTAGTATATGTTAGAAATTCAAAAAGTAATACAAAATATATGCTATAGAAAGAGCTAAATTTTATACTTATAAAACCAAAAGGGTGTTTTAATTTTGTTGTTCAGTACTGACATTAGACCTGGGATACACGGAATATGAATATTAGTCTAATACCTACATAATTCAGGATTCCATTTCCCTTTGTTATTTAGGCTAACCAAAGATAAACAACAATTGCATAAATTTTATTCCATAGTTGAATAAATGCTTTCCTGACTCTTTTTCTTATTCCAAGTTCAACCAGGTCATACTTTTTCTGACTCAGTTTTAACTCTCCAGTTTTAAAACCACAAATGAAAGACTATATTGAAAGTAGAGATTATGGAAATTGTAAATTAAAAGTGAATGATTCAACTTTCACTTCTAGCTATGATAGAATAGCATGTAATATTTTAACTCCTGTTGAAAAATAATATATAAAATAATATATACAACTATTTGAAGTCACTAGAGAAGAACTAAGGAAGCCAGTACTGGAGGATCCAAGATCTCAGAGAAGAGAAAACTGTTATGAGTCAAGGCCACATTCACTTCAGCTTTTCACTTGTATTGGCAAATTCCTGGCATGGGTAATAGAGGCCAATAAGAAAGTGTCAGCCTGGGCTTACGGCAGTCTCACTGGATTAGGGAGACAGATGCTATAGTTTGAGGCTACCAAGGTGATTGGGACTTGAGTTGAGAAAAACCACAGAGGAGTGAGCTCAAACTTATGAATAATGTCCCTTCAAGTCATGTGCTGACTCCCAAACTGTGCAGGGTAAAATGCAGAGAAACTAAGTATAAAGGAATACTTTGGATGTTAAATAGCAGAGCAGAGATTTTGGCAGGTTTGGAGAACTTGAGAGACAGAGATGAAAATTTAAAAACCACCAAGGTGCTAGAGCCTAAGTAAACACTTCAGAATTTTAGAGGAGAATCGAAGAATGCTACTTCTTAATAATTAAGGGCTATGTTTTAAGAGTTAGAACAAACTGGAAATCAATAAGGTTAACAAAGTCTGAAACCCAGCATTGACTTGAGTAATGTGATCAGTCCATACCTTGTATAACTGGAGCATATTAAATCCTTTCTGGAAAAAGGATAACTTCATAGAGTCTTTGTAAATTTTCACACATGACATTTAGCATCCGATTTAAAAATTACCAACTGTGTAAAAAACAGGACCAAATGGAAATACTAAAAGGAAAAGTTACAAGAACTAAAACAAATTATAAGATGGGTTAATAGTATATTAGGCACATCAGAAAGAAGAACAGTGAACTAAGGGGGAAGTAGAAAATATCCAAATTTAAGTATAAAGTTTAAAAGGGATGAAAAATACAGAAGAGAAAATAAGAATTATATGGAACAGCATTTAAAAGTTTGATGTACCATTCATTGGAGTCCCAGAAGAATAGGAAAGCATGAATTGAAGAAAAGCAACATTTTGAATCTATTGGCAACTAATTTTACAAAACTGATGAAAGACAGCAAGTCATGAATTCAAAAAACTCCATAAACCACATGCAGTATAAATACAAGGAAGCTACACCTAGAGTATCATAGTCAGACATCTAAGACACAATGATTAAAAGAAAATATTGAAAGTAGTAGAAAAGGGGTGCCTGGGTGGCTCAGTGGGTTGAGCCTCTGCCTTCAGCTCGGGTCATGTTCTCAGGGTCCTGGTCTGCATCAGGCTCACTGCTCAGCAGGGAGCCTGCTTCCCCCTCTCTCTGCCTGCCTCTCTGCCTATTTGTGATCTCTCTCTCTCTGTGTCAAATAAATAAATAAAATATTAAAAAAAGAAAGTAGAAGAAAAATATATATGTAAGTATTAAATATAAATATGTATTATATATACATAACTTTCAAAGGAGCAGACTTCATCAGATTGTTGACTTTTTAATAGAAACCATGGAATACAGAAGACAATGGAATAACATCTTTAAACTTTGCAGGAAAAATATTAACATAGGAAACAGTAAATGAGTAAATCTAAATACAAATAATAGTGAATAATGCACCATGGGCTTTAAAATAGCTACAGGATTAACACATATAACACACAAAAATAATATTTAAGAAATTGTAAATGTACAAACTTAAAATAGACTGCAATGAACAAAAAAAGAACCTTGGAATCTCTTGTTTTAGGGTAACCAAAAAAATAATAAATGTATCACTAACAATCCAATAGACAGGTCAAATGGAATAATAAACACTTGATTAATCTAAAAGAAGATGATACAATATGAAATATATAGTAAGAAGGTACATTTAAATACAAATACATCAATAATTACACTTAAGTAATTGGATTAATTCTGTCTAATTTGACTATCTTTGTGTTTTAAGTAGAGTAAGACAATAACCAATCATATGCTGCTCATAAAAGACATACCTTAGGGGTGCCTGGGTGGCTCAGTGGGTTAAAGCCTTTGCCTTCGGCTCAGGTCATGATCCCAGGGTCCTGGGATCGAGCCCTGCATCGGGCTCTCTGCTCAGTGGGGAGCCTGCTTCCCCCTCTCTCTCTGCCTGCCTCTCTGCCTACTTGTGATCTCTCTCTGTCAAATAAATAAAAAATCTAAAAAAAAAAAAGATATACCTTAAATATAAGGACTATTAAAGGTTGAAAATAATAATATGAAAAATATAACAGGAAATGATAACCAAAGGAAGACAGTGTAGCTAAACTGGTATCAGGCAAAGCAAACTCTAAGGCAAAAGGTATTACTGTAGAAAAATAGTTTTTCATAATAAGGAATCAATAGGAATATAAGCTTACATTTAAATGTATCTAATAACATAGTCTTAAAATATGTAAGTTATTATAAAATATATTCTAATTTTCCCTGTGATTTTTTTTTTGAATATTTGGTGCTCACAAGTGTTTTGCTTAATTTCCACATATTTGTAAATTTCTTAAATTTTTTCATGTTACTGATTTTTTTGGTATTGATTTATTGAAGTACTTGACATACAGTGTTACCTTCTGTTATTGATTTTTTTAAAATATGTGTTTATTTATTTTAGAGAGAGAGAGAGCAGAGGGAGGGGCAGATGGATAGGGAGAAAGAATTCTAGAGCATACTCCCTGCTGAGTACAGAGCCTAGTATGGGGCTAGATCCAAGGACTCTGAGATCATGACCTGAACTGAAATCAAGAGTCAAGTGCTTAATTAACTGAGCCACCCATGTGCCCCTGTTATTGATTTTTAATATCAATCCATTGATTATATTCTGTAATTTCAGTTATTTTACATTCATTGCAGCTAGTTTTATGGCCTAACATATGGTCAATCCTGGAGAATTATTCCATGTGCTCATGAGAAGAATGTGAATTCTTCTGTTTTTGGATAGTGTTCTATAGATGTTTGTTAGGGCTTGTAGTGTAGTTGACTTGTAGTGTAGTTACACTTTTCTATTTTCTTCTTGGTTTTCTCCTTTTTGTTATATCCATTATTAAAAGTGGGGTATGGAGATCTCAAATTAGTATTTTTCAATTGTCCATTTTTTCAATTCTGTAAGCTTTTACTTTGCATACTTTGGAGATCTGATGCTAGGTGCATGAGTATTTATAATAGATATGCCATCCTGATGAACTGACTCACTTTTTATTATAAAATGTCTTCTTTGACTCTAGTCATCAGTTTGATCTTAGAGTCTATTTTGTTTAATACTAGTGCCATTCTAAGTCTCTTTCATTACTAGGTCTCTGATAACAGTAACCAAAGAGATTTTTTTCCCCATTCTTTTACTTTCAGCCTCTTTGTTTCTTGAATCGAATGTGTGTCTTTTATAGCCAGCATATAGATGGGTCATTTTTTCAAAATACATCTTGCCAATCTCCCTCTTTTGATTCAAGTGCTTAATCTATTCACATTCAACATAATTACTGGTAAGGTAGGATTTACATTTATCATTTTGTTATTTATGTTCTATGTCTTATGTCTTTTTCTTTCTCAGTCACTGCCTTCTTTTGTGTTAGGTGTTTTCTAGGGTACTATTTTATTTTATTTATTTATTTTTAAGGTTTTTTTTTTTTTTTTTTATTTTTTTATTTGACAGATCACAAGTAGGCAGAGAGGCAGGCAGAGAGAGACAGGAGGAGGAGGCAGGCTCCCTGGGAGCAGAGAGCCCGATGCAGGACTCGATCCCAGGACCCTGAGATCAAGACCTGAGCCAAAGGCAGAAGCTTTAACCACTGAGCCACCCAGGCGCCCCATCTAGGGTACTATTTTAATTCCCTTGTTGTTTCTTCTATTATATGATTGAAATTAATATTCTTAGTGGTTTCCATGGGAATTACAATTAGCATGCTAACTTAAAACAATCTACTTCAGATTAATACCAGCTTAATTATAATAATGTACAAAATTATTAGTCCCTTTAGTGTACATTAATGTACAAAATTACTTAGTCAGTTAGTTCCTTTCTGCTCCCCATTTTTGGAGTTATTATTGTCATACAAGTTATTTTTTTTATATATTAAAGCTCATCAACAAAGCTTCATAATTTATGCACATATCTTTTAATTCATATAAAAGAGAAAAATGTTATAAACTAAAATGCATTTTTACTCTTTGTCTTTTGACAGTATGACTGTCATTTATCTATGTGAAAGAATAGATCTCAGAATGCCTGGATGGCTCAGTCAGTTAAGTGACCAACTCTTGATTTTGGCTCAGATCACAATCTCAGGGTTGTGAGATTGAGCCCTGGGCCAGGCTCTGTACTCAGTGCAGAGTGTGCTTGTCCCTCTCCCTCTGCTCCTCCTCTGCCCCACTCACATGTTCTCTCTCAAATAAATAAATAATTTTTTTAAAAGAATAGATCTCTTTATGTTCACAATACTTCGGATTTGTTGTGCTTCCTGGATCTATATATTAATGTTTTACATTAAACTTGGAAAATGTCTGGCTGTTGTTTTTTCAAATATTCTTTCTGTCTCCTCTTGTTTTCCTTCTGAGATTCCCATCATGCATATATTGGTACTTTTCATGGTGTTCTATGGATCTGTGAGGATGTGTTCATTGTTTTTTCATTTAAAAAAAATTCTCTTTCTCAAACTGGACATTCTCTATTGACCCATCTTCATGTTTGCCAATTCTACTTTTGCTAGCTCAAAAATAGTCTTGAGCACTTCTATGGAATTTTTTATTTTGGTGACTGTACTTTTCAATTCCAAATTTATATTTGGGAGATTAATATATATCTCCCAAACTTTTTGTTGATCTTCTCTATTTGATGAATCATCTTTGTCTTTAATTCCTTAGCTCTGATTTTGTTTAATCATTTGAACATATTTATAGTAGCTGATTTTAATTTTTTGTCTGAGAGTCCTCAGGGGTAGGACCTATTAACTGCTATTTACCCCTATGTATGGGCCATAACTTCCTGTGTCTTAGAAAATCTTGTAATTATTTTTTGTTGTCAAAAACTAGAATTTTATTCAATACAATGTGGTACCTTCATACCCCAGGATTTATTATAGTTGCTATTTGTCTTTGCTATTTTTTTGTTTAGAGGCTTTCCTGGATCAATTCTATAAAATTTGTATTTTTTTTTTTTATAGCCCTTGAAGTCTCTGCTTGGTGAGATTAGTGGTCAGATAACAATTGCAGGATGATTTTTTTAAAAAGCCTTGAAACAATAAATGTACAAGATTTTGCCAAGAGATTCTGTGTGTTTTTGTGTTAGGTTATGCCTTCAATGTTCTGGCATCTTATAAGTCTCTTAACCTTCACTTCCTGTTTGCACAGGGCCTCAGGCCTTAGACATGAGAAAATATCGACTCTTGTCTTTTGTGAGGTAGTCACACAATAATGCACAAGCATGTGGCCTTCTAGATCCCCAGAACTATTTTGGAGCTTTTCAAAACCCACTATGTGTATCTCATCTCCAGATATCCCTTTTAACTTTTGGCAAGTCTCTTATATTTGTCAAGCAGTCTTCTCTTCTCTCCTCTTTACTTTTCTCCTACACTCCTTCCTTCCTTCCTTCCTTCCTTCCTTCCTTCCTTCCTTCCTTCCTTCCTTCCTTCCTTCTTTTGTTAAGTGCTATTTCTGTTTTATGTAGCCACAATGTTAACAATTACCACTGAATATTTTTGACAATACCTTGGGGATAGAGACCTTGTCACTAAACAAATTCTGGTTCAGATCAAATAAAGGCAAGTCTTATGAATGGGGCTCTTCCAGGGAGTTGCCAGATAGGTCAAATAGTGACAATTGGCTTGGGATTTGGGGGATCTCCAAACTGATTCTGCCCCCTTTAGTGTCTACTATGGTGGTTCTCGTAGCTACTATGGTGTAAGGCTGCTGATTTTCAGGGCTACCCTGGATCTGAGGAGAGAGTAACCAGACAGGGCAAGTTAAAATGCCACAAAGCTCACTGTTTTTACCAAAATTCAGTAGTTTTTCTTGAATAAATGCTCTTTACATTGCTGCAAGTCTTGGTTTTATTTCTAGAGGTCTGAAAAAGTAAATTTTGACAATTTTTAGGATTGTTCTCATTGCTTTTATAGAAGAGAATCAGAAGCCCTTATTCTGCCATTCCAGAAGTGCTTTTGTTTTGAGATTTTGCTGAAGTGGAGTAGTATAAAGGAATAAGATATAATCAATAATGTTTCATGTAAGCACATTGATGAATCTCCCAGAAATGACATTGAGCCAAAGAAGCCACGTATGAAGAGTACATATTGTTTGGTTTTACTTATGCGACCTTCCAAAAACAGTTAAAACAAGTCTATAGTGATGAAAATGAGAATATTAGTTATCTTTGGGATGGTTAACTGAAATAGGACATGAAACAACATTGTAGGATGTTGCTAGTTTTCTAGATCTTGACCTGGGTGGGGGTTCCCTGGTATATTCATTTACTAAAATTCTTTGAGCAATACATGATGTGAATTTTATTGTATGAATGTATGCCCTCATTAAAAAAACTTTAAAAACAAAAGTAAATGGTTAACCTCAGGCCCTTCTTTAATTCTTGGATATAGATACCCTTTCAGAATGTTATGCAAGGAGTAAAAGTTCTCATATTTGTGGTTAAGAGAGTTATACTATAGGAATGATTTATTTCTAATATTGTTATTAGTCCTGATAACAAAAGCATATATGTCTGTACATCTCTGATTTTTTTAAATTAACATATAATGTATTATTTGCCCCAGGGGTACAGGTCTGTGAATTGTCAGGCTTACACACTTCACAGCACTCACCATAGCACATACCCTCCCCAATGTCCATAACCCAACCACCTTTTTCATACCCCCCTTACCCCCACAACTCTCAGTTTGTTTTCTGAGATTAAAAATCAATTATGGTTTGTCTCCCTCCTCATCTCATCTTGTTCCCTTTTTCCTTCCCTACCCCCTAAACCCCCCACTTTGCCTCTGAAATTCCTCATATCAGGGAGATCATATGATAATTGTCTTTCTCTGATTGACTTATTTTGCTCAGCATAATACCCTCCAGTTCCATCCATGTCATTGCAAACAGCAAGATTTCATTCTTTTGATGGCTGCATAGTATTCCATTGTATATACAGACTACATCTTTTTTATCCATTCATCTGTTCATGGAAATCTAGGTTCTTTCCACAGTTCGGCTATTGTGAACATTGATGCTATAAACATTCAGGTGCATGTACCCCTTCGGGTTACTCCATTTGTATCTTCATGGTAAATACCCAGTAGTGCAATTGCTGGGTCATAGGGTAGCTCTATTATCAATTTTTTGAGGAAACTCCATTCTGTTTTCCAGAGTGGTAGCGCCAGCTTGCATTCCCACCAACAGTGTAGGAGGGTTCCCTTTTCTCCACATCTTCACCAGCATCCCTTATTTCCTGACTGGTTAATTTTAGCCATTCTGACTGGTGTGAGATGGCATCTCATTGTTGGTTTGATTTGTATTTACCCGATGCTGAGTGATGTGGGGCACTTTTCATGTGTCTCTTGGCCATCTGGATGTCTTCTTTGCAGAAATGTCTGTTTATGTCTTCTGCCCACTTCTTCATTGGATTCTTTGTTCGTTGGATGTTCACTTTGATAAGTTCTTTATAGACTTTGCCTACTGATAAGTCATTTGCAAACATCTTCTACCATTCTGTCGGTTTTCTTCTGGCTTTGATGACTGTTTCCTTTGCTGTGCAAAAGCTTTTGATCTTGGTGAAATCCCAATAGTTCATTTTTGCCCTTCCTTCCCTTGCCTTTGGTGATGTGTCTAGGAAGAAGTTTCTGTGGCTGAGGTCGAAGAGGTTGCTGTTTGTGTTGTCCTCAAGGATTCTGATGGATTTCTGTCTCACATTGAGGTCCTTCATCCATTTTAAGTCTATTATTGGGTGTGGTGTAAGGAAATGGTCCAGTTTCATTCTTCTGCATGTGGCTGTCCAATTTTCCCAACACCATTTGTTGAAGAGCCTGTCTTTTTTCCATTGGACATTCTTTCCTGCTTTGTCGAAGATTACTTGACCATAGAGCTGAGGGTCCATTTCTGGGCTCTGCATTCTGTTCCATTGATCTATGTGTCTGTTTTTGTGCCGGGACCATACTGTCTTGATGATTGCAGCTTTGTAATAGAGCTTGAAATCTGGAATTGTGATGCCACCAACTTTGGCTTTCTTTTTCAACATTCCTCTGGCTATTCAGAATCTTTTCTGGTTCCACATAAATGTTAGGATTATTTGTTCCACTTCTTTGAAAAAAAATGGATGGTATTTTGATACGGATTGCGTTAACTGTGTAGATTGCTTTAGGTAGCATAGACATTTTCACAATATTTGTTCTTCCCATCCATGAGTGTGAAACATTTTTCCATTTCTTCATGTCTTCCTCAATTTCTTTCCCAGGTACTTTATAGTTTTCTGAGTACAGATTCTTTGCCTCTTTGGCTAGGTTTATTCTGAGGTATCCTATGGTTTTGGGTGCAGTTGTAGATGGGATCAACTCCTTAATTTCTCTTCCTTCTGTTTTGCTGTTGGTGTATAGAAATGCAACTGATTTCTGTGCATTGATTTTATATCCTGTCAGTTCACTGAATTCCTGTATGAGTTCTAGCAGTTTTGGAGTGGAGTCTCCTGGGTTTTCCATATCATCTGCAAAGAGTGAGAGTTTGGCTTCTTCTTTGCCAATTTGGATGCCTTTAATTTCTTTTTGTTGTCTGATTGCTGAGGCTAGGACGTCTCGTTCTATGTTGAAGAGCAGTGGTGATAGTGGACATCCCTGCTGTGTTCCTGACCTCAAGGGAAAAGCTCTCAGATTTTCCCCATTGAGAATGATATTCACTGTGGGCTTTACAGAGATGGCTTTGAAGATATTGAGGAATATACCCTCTATCCCAACACTGTGAAGACTCTTGATCAAAAAAGGATGCTCTACTTTGTCAAATGCTTTTTCAGCATCTATTGAGAGTATCATGTGGTTCTTGTTCTTTCTTTTATTAATGTATTGTATCGCATTGATTGATTTGTGGATGTTGAACCAACCTTGCAGCCCAGGAATAAATCCCACTTGGTCGTGGTGAGTAATCCTTTCAATGTACTGTTGGATCCTGTTGGCTAGCATTTTGGTGAGAATTTTCGCATCTGTGTTCATCAAGGATATTGGTCTGTAATTCTCCTTTTTGGTGGGGTCTTTGTCTGGTTTTGGGATCAAGGTAATGCTGGCTTCATAAAATGAGTTTTGGAAGTTTTCCTTCCATTTCTATTTTTTGGAACAGTTTCAAGAGAATAGGTATTAATTCTTCTTTATGTGTTTGGTAGAATTCCGCTGGGAAGCCATCTGACCCTGGGCTCTTGTTTGTTGGGAGATTTTTGATGACTGCTTCAATCTCCTTACTGGTTATGGGTCTGTTCAAGTTTTCTATTTCTCCCTGGTTCAGTTTTGGTAGTTTATGCATCTCTAGTAATGCATCCATTTTTCCAGATTGTCAAATTTGCTGGCGTATAGTTGCTTATAATATGTTCTTATAATTGTTTGTATTTCTTTGGTGTTGGTTGGGATCTCTCCTCTTTCATTCATGATTTTATTAATTTGGGTCCTTTCTCTTTTGTTTTTGATAAATCCTTGCATGGGTTTATCAATCTTATTAATGCTTTCAAAGAGCCATATCCTGGTTTTGTTGATCTGTTCTACTGTTCTTTTGCTTTCTATTTCATTGATTTCTGCTCTTTATTATTTCTTTTCTCCTGCTGGCTTTAGGCTTTCTTTGCTATTCTTTATCCAGCTCCCTTAGGTGTAGGGTTAGGTTGTGTGCTTGAGACCTACCTTGTTTCTTGAGAAAGGCTTGTATTGCTCTATCCTTTCCTCTCAGGACTCCCTTTGCTGTGTCCCAAAGATTCTGAACAGTTGTATGTTCATTTCCATTTGTTTCCATGAATTCTTTCAATTCTTCATTAATCTCCTGGTTGACCCATTCATTCTTCGGTAGGATGCTCTTTAGCCTCCCTGTATTTGAGTTCTTTCCAACTTTCCTGGAAGGTGATTGGAAAGTGATTGAGTTCTAACTTCACAGCATTGTGGTCTGAAAATATGCAGGGAATGATACCAATCTTTTGGTACTGGTTTAGACCTGATTTGTGACCCAGAATGCAATCTATTCTGGAGAATGTTCCATGTGCACTACAGAAGAATGTGTATTCTATTGCTGTGGGATGGAATGTTCTGAATATATCTGTGATATCTATCTAGTCCAGTGTGTAATTTAAGGCCTTTATGTCTTTGTTGATCTTTTGCTTGGATGATCTGTCCATTTCAGTGAGGAAGTGTTAAAGTCCCTTACTCTTACTTTATTATTGTCAATGTGTTTCTTTGATTTTGTTATTAACCGGTTTATATAGTTAGCTGCTCCCATGTTAGGGTCATAGATATTTAAAATTGTTAGATCTTCTTGTTGGACAGACCCTTTGAATATGGTATAATGTCCTTCCTCATCTCTTATTATAGTCTTTGGCTTAAAATCCAATTTATCTGATATAAGGATTTCCACCCCAGTGTTCTTTTGATGTCCATTAGCATGGTAAATTTTTTTCCACCCCCTCACTTTAAATTTCGAGGTGTCTTTGGGTCTAAAATGAGTTTCTTATAGACAACATATTGGTGGGTTTTGTTTTTTTATCCATTCTGATATCCTATGTCTTTTGATTGGGGCATTTAGCCCATTTACATTCAGGGCAACTATTAAAAGATATGAATTTAATGCCATTGTATTGCCTGTAAGGTGACTGTTACTGTATATTGTCTCTGTTCCTTTCTTGTCTGCTGCTTTTAGGTTCTCTTTTTGCTTAGAGGACCCTTTTCAATATTTCCTGTAGGGTTGGTTTGATGTTTGCAAATTCTTTTAATTTTTGTTTTTCCTGGAAGCTTTTTATCTCTCCATCTATTTTCAATGACAGCCTAGCTGGATATAGTATTCTTGGCTGCATATTTTTCTCATTTAGTGCTCTGACTGTATCATGCCAGTGCTTTCTGGCCTGCCAGGTCTTTGTGGATAAGTCTGCTGCCAATCTAATATTTCTACCATTGTATGTTACAGACTTCTTATCCTGAGCTGCTTTCAGGATTTTCTCTTTGTCACTAAGACTTATAAGTTTTACTATTAGATAACAGGGTGTAGACATATTTTTATTGATTTTGATGGGGGTTCTCTGTGCCTCCTGGATTTGAATACTTGTTCCCTTTGCCATATGAGGGAAATTATTATAATTCGCTCCAATTTACCTTCTGCCCCCCTCTCTCTTTCTCCTTCTTATGGAATCCCAATTATTCTAACATTGTTTTGTCTTATGGTATCACTTATCTCTCAAATTCTTCCCTTGTGGTCCAGTAGTTGTTTGTCTCTCTTTTGCTCAACATCTTTATTATCTGGCATTTGGTCTTCTATGTCACTAATTTCCTCTTCCGTGTTAGTTATCTTAGCAGTAAGAACCTCCATTTTTTATTGCACCTCATTAATAGGTTTTTTCATTTCAGTTTGGTTAAATTTTAGTTCTTTTATTTCTCCAGAAAGGGATGCTCTAATATCTTCCATGGCTTTTTTGAGCCCAGCTAACACCTTGAGATTCATCATTCTGAACTCTAGTTCTGACATATTACCAATGTCCACAATGGTTAGGTCCCTAAGCATCGGTACTGCCTCTTGGTCTTTTTTTTTTTTTTTTTTTTTTTTTTTTTTGTGGTGAGTTTTTCTGCCTTGTCATTTTATCCAGATAAGAATACATGAAGGAGAGAATAAAATACTAAAAGAGTGGCATAGATCCAGAAAAATGTATGCTAACCAAATCAGAAGGGACCCCAAATTGAGGGGGAGAGGAAAGGGGAAAAAAGAAATTTAAAAAAAATTAAAAAATATATATATATACATACATTAGACTGGTGAATAGAACAGAGCCACCCCCTTGATTTTGGGTGTATTTTGGGCCCTTAAAAGAAACTACATCCCAAAATTTTAAAGAAAGAAAAAAAAATATATATATATATACAAAAATAAGGGTAAACATGATGAAGGGATGGAATATGATTGTAAAGATGAAAATTTAAAAAAATTCTAAAAAAGGAATTGATAAGATAATTTGGTTGGAAAAAGAAGGAAAAGAAAGTGGACAGAATTTGCTCAGGCTGGAGACAAGAATAAAGCCCTGTGCTAGATTTAGGGTATATTTTGATCTACTAGAAGAAATTGTATCCCAAAATTTTTTAGAAGAAATAACCCTATATGTATATAAAAAATAAGTTAGATACAATGAAGGATAAAATATGACTATAATAATAAAAAAGTTTTTTAAAGAAAGGTATTGTTAAGATAAACTAGTTAAAAATGTTAAAATAGGAAAGAGGAAAAGTTTAAAAAATTAGAATAAGAAAAAATAAAATTAAAAAAATTTAATTAACTTTGCAAGACTAAACTATCATGGGTAGAAAGCCATGAATTCCATGCTTTGCTTTCTCCTCCTCTGGAATTCTGCTGTTTTCCTTGACCAGTGAGCTTGGTCTTTGGTGGATGTTCTTGCTGATCTTCTGGAGGAAGGGCCTGTGTAGTGATTATCAAATGTCTTTTCCTGAAGTGGAATTGCACCACCCTTGCCAGGGGACGGGCTAAGTAATCTGCTTGGGTCCCCTCTGGGGAGGCTTTGTTCCCTGAATGCTTTCCGTAGAGCTCTGGAAGATGGGAATGAAAATGGTAGCTTCCCAATCTCCGGCCAGGAGGAGTAGAGACCTTGGGGCCCCCACTCCTCGGTGTGCCCTTGGAGAAAAGTGATCAATCACTCCTGGCTCCCTGGTCTCTGGCCACACTCCAAGCTCACCTGGCCTGTGACCAAGCATTTCTGTCTCTGGCACATAGTCCTTTTTGGAGTCTCCAAACTCAGCAGATTTCTGCCTCCCTGCTCTTCCAGTGGAGGAAGGTGGGTGTCCCTGGATCTGCCATTTCTGGGGTCCCTGCTCGAAGAGCAGTGGTCCAACTGTGCCATGGATCACAGTTTAAGGTAACCCAGAGCTGAAAGCTCACTCCTTGGCTCCATCTCTGTAGTTGGCTTCCCTGCTCTGAGACCTGTGAGCTCTGCCACACTCAGACACCCCCAATATTTCTGTGACCCTGTGGGTCCAGAGACCATGCTGTCCCCACAAGGGCATCCCCGCTTAGCCTCTGGAGCAATGTTCCTCAGTGGAACAGACTTCTAAAAGTTCGGATTTTGTGCTCCATTGCTCCACCACTTGCCAGGAGCCGGCCCCTTCCCCCATGGTCTATCTTTCCATCACTTTGGATTCACTTCACCACCCCTCCTACCTTTCAGAAAGTGGTCAATTTCCTGTTTCTAGAATTGCTGCTCTTCTTCTCTTCCATCTCCTCTTGGGTTTGTAGGTGTTCGGAATGGTTTGATAACTATCTAGCTGAACTCCTGCGACCTTATGTCATCTCAGTCTGCTACCCCTCCACCATCTTAAATCTCTGATTCTTAAACTACTCGCATGCATTATCTTGTCATCTGTAGTAAGCTATTGAAGTTTGGAGGTCAAGTGCTATATTTACCAAATGAGGAGACTCAGATGTAGAATCAGAATTTGTGAAAAAAGGAGTCAGGATTGATACTCGATGTGTCTAACTCTTAGATTATTATGCTTCTTTATCACTCAGTCTTTAGAATATTGCTAGCCACCAACTTATCAACATTAGATGTGTGCCCATGGTTTTAGAATTCTCTAAAATTCTCTTAAAGATTTCCTTTTTTTAAAGATTTTATTTATTTATTTGACAGAGATCACAAGTAGGCAGAGAGGCAGGCAGAGAGAGGAGGAAGCAGGCTCCCCGCAGAGCAGAGAGCCCAATGTGGGGCTCGATCCCAGGACCCTGAGATCATGACCTGAGTGAAAGGCAGAGGCTTAACCCACTAAGCCACCCAGGTGCCCCTTTTAAAGCATTCTTAAAGGATGATATTAATTCTTAAATTTATAGACAATCACAAGATTCAAGAACTAGACAGAATTTTGAACTTCCTATTTTAAATCTCTTTGTGAGATAAAAGAGTATTTATTATGCAATTTAAACATATTTTTAAAAGATTTATTTATTTATTTGAGAGAGAGAGAGAGGAGTGGGGGGAGGGACAGAGGGAGAGAATCTTTGAGCAGACTCCCTGCTGAGCATGAAGCCTGATGTGGTACAGGATCCTGTGATCCATGAGATCACCACCTGATCCAAAACTAGAGTCCGACACTCAGCCAACTGAGCCATGTAGGTGCCCCAAACATATCTTTTGATGAGATTTCACAATGCTCACTTATTATATATCACATACTTTTTATGATAAGGAGCTCATCCCATTGTTATGCTAAGTTTCTATTTCTGCTGCTTGCTTTTTCCCTGACTTCTACTCAAATACAGAATAACTAATCATAGTCTGATTCCTTTCTAAATATCTGAGGAATGTTAAAAGCTATCCTCACGTTGGTGATCTTTTCCCTATTTCATTTAGGCTTTCTTCCTATTATTTACTAAACATTTGCATATTGGTTGAATTTCTTCCTATCAGAAAAGATCCTTGTCTTGTCATTTCCTCTGTGCTATGAAGCTTTATCCTAGAAAACAGTGCTCTGATTAAGTCCTGGTCAATGTTAATGTAAAGGTTTTTATTTTTTCTGATATATGATGATTAATATATAATATTCTGCCATGTTTATGTAAATTTCCAACATCTATTTCTTTTATTTAGGTGATTTAATCTGCATTTGTTCCCTGAATTAAAGGTCATTAGATTTGTGAAGATGACTTTGCATTCAATTGTGTTTTCTTAAGAAATAGGCATGCGAATTAACTTTTTATGTATCTTTTATTAGTTTAATAAGTATACTCTCAACATAAATCCTGGGATCACAAATGTAATAATAAATAAAGCAGGACCCACAAAGCTGCTATGTATTTGTGAATAGCTACTAGAAAGCCTTAATTTGCTTTTCAGGAAAATGAAGAATAGCATACAAGTGAGAAAGTGTATTTTTTATAAAGAGAATAAGGGGCTTGGAGAATTTATTTATGCTTTTGCAATTAAGTTCAAATCGCTGAAGAAATGCCACTCCAGACCCCAAACAGAAAGCTACTTTAGCTGGATTTTCTCTGCCCCTCATCTTGAGCAAAAAACTTAACTTCTCAACCACTTAAATATGTAAGGGGGTGGTGGCAATTTTTCCTTCAAATATTTCTCTGTAACCTGTACGGTCCCCCTACCCCTCACCCCCTGGAGCTCACCTTTCCCATGATATCCACCAAAATACAGTACACAGAATCTGTTTGGTCCCACAACTTATACTACTATCTACTTGGGCAATTTTAAGAAAAGCTGTAGATAGATGAGGTGAGTTACTGGGGTACATTGCTTTGTTAGCTTAGTACAGCCTGAAAACAGTAACCCTTCTCTTGTACACTAGCTCACTTTCATTTGCTGCTCTCTCCTTGAGTCCAAACCCTTGAAGTCACTACCTTTCATCCTAGTTCAGTCTGCTTCTATTGTCAAATTGAGGACAGATAAATCAATCCTTCCTTTCTTCCTTCCTTCCTCTCTCTCTCTTTTTTCCTTTCCTTTCCTTTCCTTTCCTTTCCTTTCCTTTCCTTTCCTTTCCTTTCCTTTCCTTTCCTTTCCTTTCCTTTCCTTTTTTCAACTTTATCCTTGAAGGTAGTGTCCTTTTCTGCCTGGATCAGTTTAGGCTTAAAACTGCTGTTCTTATAGGCATCTGAGAATTCAATCTGTGCAGGGACATTAGGATTGAACCCACAGAAAGCCCATGATCAAACTTCTTCCTTTAATTCTGGACACACAATAATATGCAGAGATTGCGTATCATTATCAGCCCTTCCTGGGTTTGTTTTTTTTTCCTTCTCTTCTCATGTTCTTTACCATTTGGACCCAGAGTTTCTTTAAAACCTTATTTCCTTGTAACACCGGTGTGCAGTCCATACCCTGTTCCTCCTTCCTTCCTCCCTTGTTTATGTAACAAGATCACCAATCCACCTCAGTAGCCCCCAGTTTCCAGCATTCAGGGATACCACCAATATACTAACATCTCTCTACTTTTCTAATCATATTATTAAATACAGAAGAAGAATAGCACATTTTACTTCAATTATATGTTCATCTCTGTCTCTGGACACATCCAACTTGGGGTATGAGGCTAAGGATAATTTACAGGATATCTGAAAAGATGCACCATAGCAAAAGAGATTGAGAATATACTTTAATTTTTACTTATTTTAATTTTTTGTTGTGGAAAATGTTCAAAATATACCAAAGTAGAGGCATATTATATTGAACTCTCACCCAATTACCATAGTCTGTTTATGTTATTTTTAAATGAAAATTTTTGGTCACTATATTGTATTAACATTGCTTTCTTAAGAATTATTTTTCCTCATGACCAATCTGCTCTTTATCCTAAATCCAGTCCTGAAACCAAATTAAACACAGTTAAAAAAAAAAAAAATTTAGGGATAGAAAAAGAAAAAGGAACAAATTGAATACAGTTCTTTTAATTCCAGGAATATCTCTTCCATATTATCTTTATCATATAAGACAAGTTGCAACATGAAATGTCTTATAAATTCTCAATGGCTGAAGGGAATTTTAGCTTATTGGAGTTACTTTTCTTTCACCACACTGTTGTTGTCATAGGTACTTACTTTGTATTCTTCAGTGAAACCCCTGGACAAATTGAGTCAGTTTCAGTCTAGGCAGGTTTTATCTAGGCTGGGGATATTTTTGGCATCTGCAGGAAGAGAAGAAACCTTCAAAGAACTAAACTAATCAGGTCTAGATTATACCACTTCCAGGCAACTGAATAACTTGACAAAGTTACAAGTAAGAGTAGTGGTTGTTTTTCTGGGTGAGGTGAATCAAATGGCTAAGTGGGAACATGCTAAGAGGATAGTTTTCTTCATATCTTTATTGATATCCTGAATAAAAGAGTCAGAGCATATTGTGAGACTCACAGGAACTGAATTAGGTGGTTTGCTCATATACTAGAACAGAGAGAAATGACTTGAAAGGTGATAAAATGTTAGTCTGAAAAAAAAGTGTGAAATCAGAGGTGACAAATACAAGGTGAGGTTTAACTTCATAGAAATTCCCATGAATTCAGGTTGAAAGATAATTCTTCCACTGTACTTTTCATTTGACAGACTTGTACTAAAACAATGCATACATCTGTATCAGAAAACTTTCAGATTTTGTTGACAAAATTAAGGAGTTTCAAAGATTTGTGGCAAAATCAACAAAAGTAGAGAAAAATTCAGCTTACAAAATAAAATTTAAAATGCATGAAGTGCATAATGAAGAATGCTATGGTCTGAATATATGTATGCCCCCCAAATTCATGTCTTGAAATCCTACCCCCATGCAAAGATGGTAGTATTAGAAGGTGGGGTCTTTGGGAGGTGATTAGGTCATGAGGGTGGAGCACTCATGAATGAAATTAGTGCCCTTATAAAAGAGGTTCCAGAAATATCCCAGCTTCTTCCACCATGTGAGGATACAATGAAAAGTCTGTGACCTGGAAAAGGGTCCTCACCCAACCATCTTGGCACTCTGATCTCAGACTTCTAGTCTCCAGAACTATGAGAAATAAATTTCTGTTGTTGTTAAGCCAATCTGGAGTATTTTGTTAAAACAGCCAAATGTACTAAGACAAGGAGAAGACTGAATGGGGTGTGTGTGTGTGTGTGTGTGTGTGTGTGTGTGTGTGTGTTTGCTTAAAAAAGATTAAAAAGAACTTTATAGGAGGACACATTGTATTTGGGCCTAATTCCCTTTATCTTTCAATCAGGCAGCAAAAATAAGTGAAAGGGTGTTTTCCTTGGTTCTCCTTCCAAAGTGTGGCTTTCATGGTGTACTTTTTTAATGAAAGAGTTCTCCAGCAATGAAAAAGATAGTATTTTATTTTATTTTATTTTATTTTATTTTATTTTATTTTATTTTTTGGGTCAATTTTGGTCCTTCTTTGCCCTATTTAAAAAATATATATATTATGTTCAATTAGCCAGCACATAGTACATCATTAATTTTTGTTGTAGTGTTCAATGATTCATTAGTTGTGTGTAACACTAAGTGGCATCACCACATGTGTCATCTTTAATACCCATCACCTGGTTACCCCATTCCCCCATGCCTCGCTCTTCTGTAACCCTCAGTCTGTTTATGGGAGTCCAGAGTCATTCATGGTTTGTCTCCTTCTCTGATAGTCTTCATTGACTTCCCACTCTTCCCAGCAGCAAATGATTTGCTGGTTACTAGGGCTATAGAGGAGTTCCTCCAGGCAAGCACCAGCTTCCCACCTCCCTCACCCTAAAATGACATATATTCACATAGTACAAACTTTTCAAAAATGTAAAAAGTCATACTGTGAAAAGCTGTGCTCTCACCCTGTCCACCATTTATGCAGTTCCTTTTACACACACGCGCGCACGCACACACACACACACACACACACACACACAGGGCCATAATTAATTCTTACATATTCTTGGCAGATTTCTTTATGCATTGACAAGAAAATATGAATATATAGTCTTATTCTTTCTCTTTTTATAAAAAGCACACAATATGCACTGTTTTATACATTTTTTTGCATTGAACAACACATCCTGATGATTAATACTAGAGAGATTCCTCATTTTTTTAAACAACTGTGTTGTACTTCACTCTGTAAATGTTACTTGACTATTTAACTAGTCTCCTATTGATAGGTATATGAGTTGTTTCCAGTTTTTTAAGCAACACTGGCCTAGAAAAAATTACACATAATGTCATTTCACATGTGGGCAAGTATATCTTCAAGATAAATTCCCAAAGTGCAATGTATAAGCAGTTTTCATAAACCTTGCAAAATGTCTTCCCATCAGAGGTGTACCAATTTCAATTCTCCCTAATGTATGAGAAGGCTTGTCTTCCTACAAACAATAAAAATATGTTGTCAAGCTCTTAGAACATTACCAAACTGGAAAGTGATGTATCAGTGTAGCTTTAACAATATATTTCACTTACAACAAGTGGACTTGATCATCTATTTATATTTACAAGCCATTTTGATTTTTTCCATGACTTCAGTATATATACATACATACACATATATGTGTATATATATATATTTCTGCCTATTTTTCTAGTATGTGGTCGGTCTTTTACTGGTTTCTAGTAGCTTTTCATGTTAGAGAAGTTAGTATTTGTCTATGTCATAAGTTTCTCAGTTTGCCATTTATCTTCTTACTTTGTTTATAGTTACGCATGTTGTTAAATTTTTTTTTTTTATTTCATGCATTCGAGATTTTGAGTTACAAAGACCTTCTTCACTGAAATGTTACAAAGGAACTTCCTTCTAATACTTATGTGCTTTAATTATTTTGTACATACATCTTTGATTCAAGTAAAATTTATCCTAGTTTTACTAAATCACTAGAGTATGATACGGGGTATGAGTCCAACATCTTTCCCCCACACATTCTATCACCATTTACTGAAGTGTTCATCTTTTCCCCACTGATTTAAAATACTATCTTTTTCATCTGGTGAATTGCAGTATGCATTTGGAATTATTTCTAGACTTCGTATAATAGTCTATTGGTCACTCTGATCATGAACTAGTCCCATGCTGTTTGCAGTTTTCAGATTTTTACATTTATGATTTTATAAAACATATAGTGGTAATCCCCCCTCATGGACCTTACCCTCCCCTAGTTTTCCTTTCCATTTTTTGATAACTTTTCCATATAAGCTTTATAATCACTTTGCCTAGCTTCAAAAACCCACTATCAGTGTTTTTCTTTTTGGGATCCTGTTGAAATTATAAATTAACTCAAAAAGAGTTGACATCTTTTTGTTGTTGACTCTACCAACTAGATACATCTTCACTTGATACAAAATTTCTTGTGTGTTCTCCAGTAGGATTTTAAGACTTCTTATTAAGTTTATTCCTCACCTTTTATGTTCTTTTCCTTCTTAGATGAGTATTTTTTCCATTATATATTTATACTGGTTGTTGTGTTTCTTTTGTATATTAATTTTGTGCACCACTACTTTGCTAAATAGCTTTTCAGTTGAGTCTCTTGAGTTTTCCAGGTATATAATTATACCTGGCAGGAAGTTTCCTAATGGACACTGTGGAGGAGAAAAAATTTTGCTTTTCAGTTTAGTGGATGGAAGTTCCCTTTGATAAATCTCAAGAAGATACATTCTCGACTCTTGGGTGCTCTAGACGACACCAGGTAATGAATGCCCAGTGTTTGAAAACTATAGTATCATTTTACAGGGGATATACTGGAATGAGGATTGTTTTAAAACAAATAATTCATTCTTATCTTAATCTTAGTCATTATAATTGCTATCACATCTTAAATTTATAGAGAGCACTCTTTTTTTTTTTTTAAATCACTAATACAAAGCTACCCATTCGTTACCACTTTTGTTATTACCAAGCATTTCAAAAATGCCTTTAATATCCATATATGGCTCATGGAGTTTAATACACTATGGTAAAGAAAAAAAAATCCAGTTGCATGCAAGCAACTACCCATCAGTCTTGAAGTGGAATTTGTATTTAAGTAGCTTAAATGAGTTGATTTGTGTTTATGATGGGCACAGCAAATCCTCCTTGCTGATTGCTAAACCCTCCTCAACGAACAATGATGTTCTTTGTTGATCTTCAGGGCATGGTGTCTCATCTGTTTAGTTTGGCCTTTTATTTGACTTTCATTGACTTTACAGCCAAGCCTGTTTTCTTTGTTTGATATGTTAGCTCAAATATGTAGGTGAACTCAGCCGTTTAGTGATAGGCATACAATTTAAAAAAACAACACATACTGGATTTGATGAGAGAATATAATTTTCCCATGCAAATGGAGAAGCAAATGTTTGACCAATGAGTACTATCTTGCTGTCTTTTAGACTTGTCCAGCTGCCTTTTGTTAGGAGACATAGACTTCTGGTTGCTGAATTTTTGCCAGCCCTTTTTCTTTATACAGTGCTCAACCTTACATTACAAAGAGACAATTTTAAATCTTCTTTAAGTAATTTCTAAGATATTAGCACCTTCCAGTACTAGTTTCTGAAGAGCTGCAGCTGTCACCCAAGTCTTAGTACAGAGCTAGCCACTATGAAATTTGGTGTGTTGAAGAATCTTCTCATTTGAGGTACATCACAAGTTGTGCTATGTTTCTAACTATTAGAAAAAAAGTAAATATGCATATTGGGCAGTATGTCAAGGAATATAAAAGATGTGTAAGAGAGAAACCAAAGATTGTGAACATGTACATTTGTACCTCTTGGTACGGAAACCTTGATTTCACCTAGTAAATTCAACTTTACTGCCCTCCCTCTGGTATGGCTGAATCTCAATATTTTACTTCTCTTCTACAAAATTCTCTTTTAAAAAGCCAAAATACAAAATACTTCTAAAATCCTAAAATTTTACATAAATTTCAGTTTTCTCTGAGTTGTTAATTTTGACATAAAAACCAGTGAAACTTCAGATCAAATAACATGAGGTATTGAAATCTTAAGGGACTTATTCTGTGTGTATTGAGAGATACTGGCAATTGGAATATTCTCATTAATAAGAGGTTTCTGTTGGCTTGAAATGTGAATTACTTATGTAAGTGTCCCTTTAGAACTTCTGTTTATATGATAGAGATCTTAAGAGATATTAGAAAGACTCTTGTCTTCTTTTATAGACTTTCTGATTTGCTAACACACTTGAAGTTTCAATATTCAAAAGTCATTCACATAACCTCTTTTTTGTATTGATGTGGTTTTGAAAAGTTTCAGATACTTACTCATGTTTCCCAAGAATGTTTCCTTGTTTCTGGGGTATACTCTGACATTTACCCTCTTTCTTTTTATTTTCTGGATTATTTTTTGAACATAGCACATCTTTCAAAGAAAGAAGAAAAAGAAGAGGCAAAACCAATCCCTGGTTTATTCACATGACCAGCAGAAGAGCAAAGAAAGGCTCCCTCCACTATTTGCTAATTGACCAACATAGAAGAATTCTTTACTTAAAAGGACCCTAATTTTATTTCTGGAATTATTTGATTATCTCAGTTTTCTGATACAAATTGATGTCAAATCAATTAACAAGAACTTGGAACTGTCTCTTATCTTTGTGTCCAGTGGGAGTGTGGGGCACCTGGTAGATGACAGGGATAGGGTTGGAAAGGGATTTTTTTTTTTTCATTTTAACAGTTTATGTAATGAAGGTTGTATATAAGATTACTTTATTCCTTCATCTTTTCAGTTGTCACTTCTTTATATTTGCACTTTTCCTTTTCCACCTGGCAAGATTTGGTTTACATTCAAAGATATTCTTATTGTGTTTGTCCAGTTTTAGCCTAGTGATAAACACCTTGTAGGGCTGAGTGCCCACATGGACAGTCATGTCATTGGCTTCTCCTGTTGTATATGTTCAATGTAGAGGACACTTTTTTAAAAAATTATTTTTATTAACATATAATGTATTATTTGCCCCAGGAGTATGCATGTGTGAATCATCAGGCTTATATATTTCACAGCAATACCCATAGCACATACCCTGCCCAATGTCCATAACCCAACCACCCTATCCTTACCTGCTCACAACCCAGCAACCCTCAGTTTCTTTCCTGAAATTAAGAGTCTCTTATGGGGATGCCTGGTGGCTCAGTGGGTTAAAGCCTCTGCCTACAGCTCAGGTCATGATCCCAGGGTCCTGGGATTGAGCCCCACATCAGGCCTTCTACTCAGCAGGGAGCCTGCTTCCCTTCCTCTCTCTCTGCCTACTTGTGATCTCAGTCTGTCAAATCAATTAAAAAAAAAAAAAGAGTCTCCTATGGTTTATCTCCCTTCTGATACCATCTTGTTTCATTTTTTCCTTCCTTACCCCCCAAATCCGCCCACCTCTAAATTCCTCATATCAGAGATCATATAATAATTGTATTTCTCTGATTGACTTATTTTGTTCAGCATAATACCCTCCAGTTCCATTCACATCATTGCAAATGGCAAGATTTCATTCTTTTGATGGCTGCATAGTATTCCATTGTATATACAGACCACATCTTCTTTATCCATTCATCTGTTCATGGGTATGTAGGTTCTTTCCATAGTTTGGCTATTGTGGACATTGGTGCTATAAACATTCAGGTCCATGTACCCCTTCGGATTACTCCATTTGTATCTTCATGGTAAATACCCAGTAGTGCAATTGCTGGGTCATAGGGTAGCTCTATTTTCAACTTTTTGAGGAATTTCCATACTGTTTTCCAGAGTGGCTGCACCAGCTTACATTCCCAACAACAATATAGGAGGATTCCCCGTTCTCTGTATCCTCACCAACAACTGTCATTTCCTGACTGGTTAATTTTAGCCATTCTGACTGGTGTGAGCTGGTATCTCATTGCAGTTTTGATTTGTATTTCCCTGATGCCAAGTGATGTGGGGGCACTTTTCATGTGTCTCTTGGCCATCTGGATGTCTTCTTTGCAGAAATGTCTGTTCATGTCTTCTGCCCACTTCTTCATTGGATTCTTTGTTCTTTGGATGTTCACTTTGATAAGTTCTTTATAGATCTTGGATACTAGCCCTTTATCTGATATGTCATATGCAAATACCTTCTACCATTCTGTTGGTTTTCTTTTTGGTTTTGTTGACTATTTCCTTTGCTGTGCAAAAGCTTTTGATCTTGGTGAAATCCCAATAGTTCATTTTTGCCCTTGCTTCCCTTGCCTTTGGTGATGTGTCTAGGAAGAAGTTTCTGTGGCTGAGGTCGAAGAGGTTGCTGTCTGTGTTGTCTTCAAGGATTTTGATGGATTCCTGTCTCACATTGAGGTCTTTTCATCCATTTTAAGTCTATTGTTGGGTGTGGTGTAAGGAAATGGTCCAGTTTCATTCTTCTGCATGTG